>NC_069660.1:236250604-236553634 GCF_027244095.1 Hemicordylus capensis | reverse complement strand
GCCGGGTATTCTAGCACAACTGTCCTTTCAAACTGGCACAAAGCGAAGGGTCGAGGTTGTCCGCGGCAGTCGCCTGAGGAGAGAGATTTATTCCAGTTCCAGCTCCCCACTTTCCAAACCCTATACCGCACCCATCCCAACCGACTTGCCCTTCCCGGATTTCTTTCAGGTGAATGCTTGATAAGGCCAGAACGTAAAAGGGAAGATGGTGACAGGCACCACGAAAACACCCTCTGTGTCGGTGACAGAGAAAAGACCCTTGTGGGGCAAGGCACGTGTGCTGCTCCATGCCTCTTACCTAGCCTAGGCGACGGGCTCGTGTGAATTCAGGCGGCGCCAGGATGTTCGTTTCTTCCGACTGCTCCGCACAACCTGACTTTAAAAGCTGCACGCTCCTGATGGTAAAGCGTGTTCCTCCCCAGCAGGCTTCCTTCTCCGAGCTCCAGCCTCCAGTCGCAGCTCGGGCAACGAAGTCTCTTGAGCCCCGCCCGTGGGAGGGATCCTCACATGGGAAGCGGGCCGGGAGAGAGGAGATTGGGGGGCTGGGGCGGCAGGGGCGATGATTACACGTCCTCTCACTGCCCCCAACTTCTACACGTGTACTGGGTAGGGGGCTTGTTTCTGAATTATCTCTCCCATGTTGCCTGAAGCAGAGCATCCAAAAGCGTTTCCTTCCTTCCTTTTTCTTCCTATGAGAATCGCCCCACTCTCGCTGCCTGCCTTCCTTCAAACCTCTTCCCTCTTCTATTAAGGATAAAAGTTAAAAAAATAAAATAAGATGAAAAATAAAAAATATATATAAAATAAAAATAAGATAAAAGTAAATAAAGACGGCCCCGGTGCCAACTTCTGGCGACCACAGCGCCTTTTGGTTGTCTTTGGAATACAGGAGAAGTTTACCATTGCCTTCTTGCCTGCAGTATGAGATGATGCCTTTCAACATCTTCCTATACCACTGCCCAATATAGATGTTTCCCATAGTCTGGGAAACATACCAGCGGGGATTTGAACCAGCATCCTGGCTTGCAAAGCAAATCATTTCCCCACTGCACCATTAGGTGCAAGGCAAATCATTTCCCCACTGCACCACTATTAAAATACTCCTTTATATCTACAAAGGGGAGCAAATGTGAAATCAAGGTTTTCTGCTTGGGTTTCTTTGTTGCTTCCTTGTGTTGTCCAGGCTATTGTCCTGCCTGTGTCCCAGGAGTATCTGGCTGGCTTCAACAGGAAAAAGGATGCTGGACTGGAAAACGCCTTGGTCTGATCATCTGGAGCACTTCTTCTATTAGGATCACAACCAGTGGTTTATTTGCCTGAGTGGTGGGGTGGGGAGCAGAGATTCTGAAGCTCCAGTCAACTTGAGAACTCCATTTTTTAGTCTGAGATATGTATCCTTGAGTTTCATTACTCAAGGGTAATGAAAATGCTTTCTCATTGTGCATATACTTAGAGAAACTTGTATTTACTATTGTTTCACCGACAAACTCTCATGCTGAAAATGGTTTCCATGCCTGAGGCCTAGGAATGCACCAAAAATACAAATTACATAAAGAAAAATCGCATCTATTTGTATAGAAATGATGAGAAAGGCAATAATCTAGTATTATTCTGTACGGCATCGACTGGAGAAATACAGTAATTCCAGCTGGCTGTCAGACCATTGCGCAGTTCTGGTTGATATCGTATGGGATATTTATGTCAATGCAGTCAAGTGAAAATTATAAATTCTGAACTGAACTAAAAGCAATTCTGTCTCCTCCCACAGATTATCTAGCCCTCCCTATGCCCTGTCAATTAAAAACAGTTGGCAATGATTAGATTAGGAAAGGTATAGCCTCTGATCTTTATTAGTATAGCTCTAAAATGTCTTCCAGATCTGATCATGCTTATTCAGGGCTTTACATATATGTAATCCCCCCGCCTGGTTTTTATTCCCAACCAGCAAGTTTTCTGCCTAACTGGAACTTTTTTAGACTTCTAGTATTGTCATTTATCACCAGCCAGTGTGGTGTAGTAGCTAGAGTGCTGGACTAGGACTGGTGAGACCTGAGTTCAAATCCCCATTCAGCCATGAAAACTAGCTGGGTGACTCTGGGCCAGTCACTTCTCTCTCAGCCTAACCTACTTCACAGGATTGTTCTGAGGAGAAACCTAAATATGTAGTACATCGCTCTGGGCTCCTTGGAGGAAGAGCAGGATATAAAATGTAAAATAAATAAAAATAAACAATAAAATAAAATATTGTAAAGGTTAACGACCTTCAGAATGGATTTAAAGTTACATTAGTATTTAGCCTTCATTCTTTTAAAACCAATAAAAGTGCTTCTGTTTAGCCTACATACCTGCAACAGTGGTTAGCATCCAGACCTGCACTGTTGCACAGCTCCATTAACAAAAAGTCCTGTAAATGGAACAATAGTTGTGCTCACACCAGAAATCCCTGTGCAGGCAGAATTATTTTTTCATGGAAGAAGCTTCTTCTGGGAGCACTGTTCTGCAGATCTGGATGATGTCAATTGTCTTTCACGTTTTTGAACTGCATGTAAACCCTTGTTCATTCATTAATAATGTTACCACATTTCTCCTGCAAATTATTTTAATGTTGCCCTTTCACTAGTGATATCTTAGTAATTACTTTGTTACTAATGCTAACAGCTGAAAGCTTCAATAACAACTCTAAAAGTGGAAACCCTAGAAATCTAGTTCTGTAAATTAGCTATAGCTTGTGTCATCTTCCAAGGATCATACTTTCAGTTGGACCCAACCATCTACAAAAGACACTGTGTCTTCATCTTTTATGATAAACCGGAACTTCTCAAAATCTTCAAAAACTGGGACAAAGTTTGAGTGTCAGCATGTAGAGCTTGGACTTTTTTTTCTGTATGAAGAGTTATCTGAAGCTCTTCTCACAATCAGTGAGAAGAGCTTCTGGTGGGTCTGCGGGGAGAATCCTTCAAACCCTGGGCAGCCAGATCGGCCACCCACACAACTGCCGGCTCCGTCAGGAAGCTGGTGGAAGTTGCAGGGATTGTGGGCCACCCAGCCCCCAGAAGTTCCAGGATGCCCTGTGCAAGCATGTGGGGCATATTTAGAGACCCCCAAGGCCAGGAGACTGGCTGCAGCCTCCCGATTGGGGGTCTACTCGTGTGTCGCTACGTGCCACAGCGGCACACAAGCAAAAAACGAGATCAACGGAGCACTGGCTCCGTTAACCTCATTTAAGGAGAGGGGGAATTAGGTGGGCTTGCCGTAACATGTTTTCCTAAAGCTAGGACTCATCACCAAGGTGAAATGGCCATATTTGCAGGATGGTGCATATTAGGCTTTCCTGTATGGTGTGCTAACCAGTATGAAATCTGGTATAAAGCAGCTTTTGGATCTTGGATTGCTTACAAAACAGTGTGCTAGCTTAAGGGTTTGGAAGCTTCTCACCCAGATGCTGTGATTAAGGCATATTCATCTTAAGAAATTGATCACTTTTTTTGTTGTGGATAATTTTCAAGTAAACAGCACCACATTATTTCTTTGCAAAATCAGTTACAAAAGGCATTGATATTGGTCTAGGCCAATGAATTTTGCTTTGAAGTGCTCAGCATTAATTTATCAGAATATTTTTGACGTGCAACAAATGCAGGTAGGAACATGTATACGAACAGCCAATAATTGTCAGTGTTGAAATATTTAAAATGAAACTTTTAAAGTGATGTCATGAACTTATCAAAAAGCAAAATGAGATTATGTAACTGTGTCTATTATGTCATTTCAGCCAGCTGTATCCGTGGGAAATGTTGGCCAGCTAGCTGTAGATTTAGTCATTTCCACCCTTGGCATGTCCAAAGTTGGTTATTTTTATACGGATTGCCTTGTGCCGATGATTGGAAATAATCCATATGCAACAACAGGAGACAACACTGCAGAGCTGTGTATAAATGCTGAAGGTAGGTTATGTCGGTATAATCTTGTCAAGATACTCTTTGGTTCTGACTGGGGCAGGGGCCCATCTTCACTCTTTGTTCCAAGGCCTGCTCCAATCTTGCAACACTCATTAGAAGCAATTCACATGAGTACTGTGACTAGATGCACAATAAGTTTGTGTGTGAGTGTGAAAATGTTTGCTAAAATAAGTTGAGATTATTTTCAAGATGAACATATAAACATAAGAACAGCCTCGCTGGATCAGGCCCAAGGCCCATCTAGTCCAGCATCCTGTTTTGCACAGTGGCCCACCAGATTCCACTGGAAGCCACAGGCAGGAGTTGAGGGCATGCCCTCTCTCCTGCTGTTACTGCTGAAACAAACCATACAGTCGATTGATAGAACAGGGTCCTTGCACTTAAGCAGGGAACAACCCCTGTTGATCTTGGAAAAGAAGGGGTGCTGGGAGCTTGAGCGAAAGGATAGGAGAAAGGAAAGGAGAGGAGAGCTGGTCTTGTGGTAGCAGGCATGACTTGTCTCCATAGCTAAGCAGGGTCTGCCCTGGTTACATCTCAATGGGAGACTTGATGTGTGAGCACTGCAAGATATTCCCCTTAGGGGATGAAGCCGCTCTGGGAAGAGCAGAAGGTTTCAAGTTCCCTCCCTGGCTTCTCCAAGATAGGGCTGAGAGAGATTCCTGCCTGCAACCTTGGAGAAGCCGCTGCCAGTCTGTGAAGACAATACAGAGCTAGATAGATCCATGGTCTGACTCAGTATATGGCAGTTTCCTATGTTCCTATGATAAGGTTTAGAGCTGGAAAGGAAGAAATTGGAAGTCAGCAGAGAAAAAGGAAAGGAATAGGTCAGTTGGGAATGTGAAAACTAGGGTAATCCAGAGGTAAGGTTACAAAGTAATGCCATAGAAATAAATAGAAGTAAGAAATACTATAGCTATGCCCATCTTTAGTCTTTTGTTTAAAATAAACAATTTGCTTGGTTTTTAACTGATGTAAGTCTCTTGTTTGTGTCACATGCTAAAGAAACCATGCACCAAGTTAAGGCCACAGACTTAGAGATGTCATGTCCCAATGCCATTAGAAGGCTATTTTCAATGTTATTTATGATTTATAAATGTTCCTGAAGTTTTCAATTGGACTTTACACTCGCTGCCACCTTAAAATTCACTTCAAGCTTCTGTATTTAGCACACTGAAATGGATTGTGTAGCTTAGCATGTAGGTAAGGTGGATGACAGAAATTCACTCAGTCTCGTGTTAAAAACAAATAAATAGAATAAAATTTATTAAACGTGGTTTTCACTGCAGTTTGTTTGTCTTGCTTTATGCTACAAAACTGTAGAATGTTTATGCATTACAAAGTTTATTTTGTCACAGCACAAGGACAACACTCCACTAACCAATACACAGACATCTAACTAATTTTTCAACAGAACTTATGTGGCTTGTTTCACGACGTCTTTGTCGTTACTGATACTTAGATTGCTGTTCAGATGATTCATGAAGTATTAATCAGGTATACCAATAAAGTCCACTTCAGGCCCTTTTTTATTAACCTAGCTTGTTCTTTTCTTTGAGTCCTAAGAGAGACTCTTCCCCGAGCCTTTCTCTCTCCTGACCCCAAACCCTGTCTAACTGTTAATACTACCTCTAATGGAACATTTTGATTGACAGTTCTCTAGATTCCAGACTCTCTAGCACAGACAAAACAAAATGTTAATCCTGTATTTGCCAAAACATCGCACTGGGTGAAGACCTTCTTATTTCTCCAAACTTATAAATTGCAAGAAGATTGTTTTATACTGCTGGGTTGTTGTTTTTAATTTGCTGGGGTTTTTCTTGTGTTTTCTTGTAGTATTATGATTTTATTGTGTTTGTTATCAGACTGTGAGATAGGGATGTGCACGGAACCGCGGAGCTGCACTGGTGTGGGGGGCTCTTTAAGGGTGGGGGAGGGTGTTCTTACCCCCCCGCCTCGTTTCCCCAGCTGGCGTGTTCGTTTCGTAAAGCTTTTGGGGTGGCAGGATACCTCCCTGCCACCCCTTCCCCCAGTTGAGCCCCCTCCACCAGTGCCGGACCACCGGACCACCCCTTCAGAATGGCCTCCGGACCGGTCCGGGCTCATCCCTACTGTGAGATACCCTAGAAATATTCTTATTGAAGGGTGGCATAAGAATGTACAAAGGACTAGTCTTGTGTTAATATGAATGCTGTTACCCTGGTTGAGAGGATTAGCACATGGTTGTTGTGTGAAGAAATCCACCTCTGTTCCAGACCAGTTCTTGTACTAGTATAACCTGTTGTATATGTGTGCAAATGGGAACTTCTCGCATAGCAGGCATTCAGGTGGTTCCTCTCCTGCTAGCAGTAGCACAACTTTGTGGCGCATTGTACCTTCAAAAAGTCATTCCACAACCACCACTGTGGATGCTACCCAAAGTAAACAAAACAAACAAACAAAATGAATTGCACTATGGCACATGCAATGCATTATTTTAAGTTGGGAATAGACAAAATGTTTATCACCAAGAGCTGCATTCAAATGTCATACATACACCCAGGTGTCCCTAATAAATCATTGCTTTATGTTGAGTTTAAATTATTATTCCACTCTGATAGCCAGTCTGGAAATAATGTTGTCTAGCATTTTTGTGAATCTTGAGGATGGTAGGAGTAAGCTGATGGATGTTGAGATGCTATGGGTTCTATCCCAAGGTTTCCTTCCTCTGAAGGAAGCCACTTTTTCCTACCTCCAGAGGAAGGAAACATTAGGATACAATATTACACTTTTAGTGCCATTTGCTCTGTTTGTTTTAAGCTAGCTGTGTGTGTCTGTGTGTGAGGGAGGTATGGAGAGCGGACAGGGAGGAGAGAAAATGCAGTTGTTTGGGATTCCAGACTATGTGTTTAAACTTCACTTTCTCACAAATGTGTTTATTATCAGGAAATCTTTTGTGTGCTGGGAAGTATAAGTGCCCCCTCCCCAAAGACATTTAACTTTGTTGTTTTTTCCTAAGCTTTTTAGGACACTGCTACCATGCTCTGGGGCTTCTTGCAACTTGTTAAGCCTCCAACAAATATCCTTCTTATTTCTGCTCATTGCAATGCCAAATGCAGTGAAGACATTAGTGATGTGCACGGAATCGCACCTCTGCAGTCTGGCACTGGGGAGAGGGACTCTTTAAGGGTGGGGGAGGGTGTACTTACACCTGCCGCCCCAAATGCCTTTAAAAAATGGGAGCATTGGAGGGGGAAAAGCAGCGGGAGGGATAAGTAACCCTCTCCCACCCTTAAAGGTCCACACACTCCGGTGTCGAGCCACCAAATCGGCCCCAGGTCTGGACCGGTCCGGAGGCCCTTAGAAAGGGCTCTGGACCGGTCCATGCACATCCCTAGAAGACATAAGTGCAGAACACAAGCTGACCCATTTGTCAGCATTTAAATTTCTCTTTCTGGAAAACTGCATAATATTACAAAATAAATGTAACTGAAGGTCTCTCAATATTATTATTTGCATATCTTCTCTCTTTAGTGTATGCATTGCCTTCTAAACAGCTGGTGGTTCTACAGATCAGATCACCATTCATAAAGGTGTGTATGTACACTAGAATTATTCACTTCACAATTGTTCAAAGTGAAATGAGATATGAGAAAATCCCCATGTCTGAATGTTGAGTAATCAGTATTATCAGCTGTGCATAGAAAGGCAGCAAATACATTTTAAATAATGAAATTGAAACAAACTTTTTTCTGGCAAAGGAACTTGAGATACTAACAAATGATACTCTTATTTGCAGTGGAAGCCATTTTAGATAGGCCCTTTTGAACCATAGGGTGTCTAAAAGATGTATACATCATAGGCTGAATTACAATAATAAAAGTTCAGATTGACAACACTCCTCTTTGAAACACTTCAGTTGCTCTGAAGCTCTAGAATGTTGAAAGTGCACAAGTGACTTAAGATGTTTCCAGAGAAATAAGTCAAGAAGCATGAGGCCTGTTGACACAGGAATCTGTTTTAAGGGATCTTGCTGTCCAATTTATTTGTCTGGGAACTGCTGATTCAAGACATCACAAACTGTGATAAGAAAAATGTGTTGGTGTACCCATCTCACTGGAGCTGTCATTGTCATTGCAGTGCTGTCCAGAACAGACATTCAGAGTACCTGTAGCATATGCAGATATCAGCGTTACATTGCCAGCAAAGTAGTATAGACAAATGTACCAATGATACCTCCTGTGCCATAATCTGTTTATCTTGTGTCTAAGACACCTCTTCTTTCTATTAGCCTCTGCATATGTCTATTGACATTGCCATTAAACTGAAATATGATGCAAGTTTGGGGCCAACCTGTACAATTCAGTTGCCTGCAGTATCTTGTTCTGCAAAGTCCTGGCTTGGAGGGCTCTAAGAACGCTTGATTGTAGTAAAATAGATGGTTGACTGGTTGTGTTACTAGTCATTATTGGTTTCCCAAAAAGTATTTGAACTGTTACATATTGACAAGGCTTTGAAAGATTATGGCATCCGTCAAAACAGTCTAATTTTAATAAAAGGACATGAGAAACAAATAGCTAAGCAATAATAATAATAATAATAATTCTTGTATAACTCCAAAAATTTATTTTAGTAAAGAATGATTATCCTGAATGAAATTCTAATTTGTTTTATGTACGTGCATTTGATATAAAGAACAAATACAGGCCTTTCTGTCAAACACTCCTATCCTGGGTGGAAAGCTGCAGATTTGCCAAAGTTGTTCTTTTGTCCAGCAGTCATGCTTACCAGCGCAGTGATCAACAGCTTTTTGGGTATGTCTGTGTGATGTAATAATTTTTGTGTATGTGTGCTAAACTGTATTTGTTTTCAAAATTTCTCAGCCACTTTTTCTGACAGTGTTGCCCAAAGTGGCTTATAAACTGAAACACAATAAAACAACAATAAAACATATAGCCCATGAATTTTCTCAGCTCTTTCTCCGGTTGTCTGGATAATCTTGTCCACTTATACTGTAGGTTTTAACCTAGATTTGATGCTTGATCGAATGACTTCATGAGGCCCACCTCTTATTAAGATCATTGAGGGAGGTCCGATTGTGGTTAGTTACCACCAGTTCATTTGGTGGTGGTGACCCAAAACCAGGCTTTCTCTAGGGTTGCCCCAGTGCTCTGGAACACATTCCCAAATGAAATCAGAACTTCCCCATCTCTGGCTGTTTTTAAGTGACTTTTGAAAATGCACTATTTTATCAGACTTTTAGTTTATAATAATTTAGGTTTTAGTGATTATTTTAAGTTGTTTTATATGATTTTAGGTATTAATTGTTGGGTTTTAATCAAATTAATTTTAATTGCCCAGATATTTTATATGGGGATGCATCTAAATACGATTAAATAAAACAAATCTGTTATCTTAACTTCCCTAGTCACGTATTTAATACCTTGCAGTGTTTTCAGTCTCTGATTGCCAGGAGAAAATTTATTTATTTAAATAAGTTTCTTATTGTTGTGAGCTGCCCCGAACAGTGGTGCACTGGAGGGGTGGGGTATAAATATTTTACATAAATAATAAATTTGTAAATACATACATATTTATAAATAAATAAATAAATGCACTCTATCATGCATGTGCATAAAGTATTTCTGGCAATGGCTGCATCGTTGTGTTGAACTGTACACTTCCCAAGGGAGGCTAGTCCCAAATCTAAGTCTTTTCCAGAAACAATGTGAAAACTAATTTATTTGGGCTAATATGTTAGTTGTGGGGGATGAATACTACAAATCATTAGTTGCTTTGAGCCCTAGAGAACAAGGCAGGTTTTAAATAATGGACAGACTACCAACCAAGATTCCAGTGTTCTGCCCATCCACCCTCTGAGCATGCTTTTTAATAACTTCTGTCTGTGATTTTAAGTGGGATATTCCTGTCTGTCATGAATCCAGTAACTCCTGTTGGATAGAGTCTTTTTTTCCTTTCATGTACACACATTCCCAGGTATTTAGTATACAGGAGAGCCCCTTAATTTGTGGAGGTTCCATTCACTGGGGCCCCCCACAGATAGCTAATCTGCAAATAACAGGGCATTGGGGCAATGGGAATCGGAGGAGTTAGGTTCCCAGATATCAAAAATTGGCCGAAAATGGTGGGGTTTGCCCCGTTCCCCCCCATCATTAACAACAAACAACAAATATTTGTTATTCACCCCAAATGGCCCCTCAGTGTGCCCTACTATATTCTGCTGTGCTGCACCCTTTCCCATGGGGCTGAAAAATCACCCAGAAATTGCATTTTTTGCCTCCAGTTTGAACCATAAAATGGCTCCCGATCTCTCCAGCAGTCAAAATGGCAGCCAGAAATGACCTCCAAGGTCGGGTGCTAATTACCCAGCCGTGGATATGTGAAATTGCAAGTGCTGGACCTGTGAATAGTGAGGTCCTCCTGTATGTGGATATTAATAGATCTTGCAGCCAGCCAGCATGGTTATTTCAGTTTGTTAGTAATCAGATTAACATTTTTTTAAAGTGTCCGTTGTCTTTTTTTCAGCTTATGCATATATCTTATGGCTTATTTGACAGCACCCCATTGCGATACTTGCTTTCACCTGCTGTTCAGAAAACAGATGAAGAGCTAATGCAGAAACTGAACTGGAGAGAACTGGAGAAAATAGCAGCTTTCCCTGGAGTAAATGGTGATGAAAAAGTGCTCTACATTCCGGGAAGTGGTATCACAAAGCTATTGTTCACTGAGAGGTTGGTGAGGCAGTAAATTATTAATACTGAAAATGACCATACAAATGTATTCTGTGTTTTAATAAGTCATATTTACTAGCTTGTCACCAAAGTTGTTTAACCAGTATCCAATGAACTATACATCCAGTTCTGCATGCCAGAGGGCGCATCAGAGTTACTTCTCAAACAGTAGCTCCCCATTTGGTATGGCAATCCTCTTTAGAGCTGAAGGAAATTTCAAATTCAGTTTATGAAACATGTTCAAAGGGGTTGAGGT
The DNA here is from genome assembly GCF_027244095.1 of Hemicordylus capensis. NCBI lineage: Eukaryota > Metazoa > Chordata > Lepidosauria > Squamata > Cordylidae > Hemicordylus > Hemicordylus capensis. The sequence goes on along the minus strand of NC_069660.1, from coordinate 236,542,694 downwards.
GGGGTGAGCCATTTCCAGGCCCTTGGGCATGTCTAAAGTAGTTCTCTGGATCCTAGCCTTAAATTCTGAAATAAATGTATTTGCTGTATACCAATGGAATAAAAACAACAACACCATTCTGAAACAGTATGGACATGATCCTACGCACCACTGAAGTTAGGGAGACAAGTCATGATTAACTTGAGTTCCATTCATGTCAATGTGACTTAGTCATGACTGACTTATTTTGGATTCTGTCTAATAACATGGAAGTAAGCTCCATGTTGACATCCATGGAAATTACTAGCAAGAAGTTCATGTTAGTCTAGTGGCTAAAGAATTTTACTTAGACCTGGATTCAGATCCACTCCTGCCGTAGATTCATTATGTGATCTTGGACAGGACTCTGACAAGGTCAGTTAAAAAATAGAATTACTGACCTCCTTGCATGGCTGGTAATAGGGATATGCACGGAACCGGGTGGGGGTGGCTTGAGGGGATAGAGGGTGCCACTTTAAGGGCAGGGAAGGATGCACTTATCGCTCCCCCCGCTGATGCTAGTTTTCCATAAAAGCCTTTGGGGCGGGAGTGTACCTCCCTGCTGCCCCTTCCTCTTCTTCAGCTGGAAGTACTGGGTGTGCGTGCAAGCGCACCCGGTACTTCCAGCCACTTCCAGCCAAAGAGGGGGAAGGGGCAGCAGGGAGGTAGGCCGCCCCGAAGGCTTTTATGGAAAATGAGCGTCAGTAGGGGGAAGATTAAGTGCACCCTCCCCCGCCCTTAAAGTGGCAACCCTCCCCCCACTTCAAACTTCGATACCCGCCCCACCCACCCCGGTGTTCAAACCTATTCGGAGGCCTGTAAAAGGGCCTCTGAACAGGTTTGTGCACATCCCTAGCTGGTAACAGGAAGTTATCCAATCATTGTTAGTTTATTAATCAGATACATCCACTAAGGAGCCAAAGGCTGGCTACTCACCTTGAGTGCTTCTTTGGTCAGAAGCAATTTGAACCAGGGCTCCACAACCCAACACTTCATCCACTAAAATATGTTTGTGTACCCCAGCTTTAACCCTTTTTAATCTGGTGTTTTGCTTTATTTAACAGTTGGGAGAGCAACTGTCCCAACTCAACTCAACTTGGCATCCCTCCAGTGTCTTCTATAGCTGTCTGATTGAGAGAGAGAGAGAGAAAGTCATTTTAGGACAGGAAACTCATCCCTCTTGCTATGTACACCATTTTGGGAACCTTTTTGTTGAAAAGCAGTACAGAAATATTGAATAAATAAATCAGGCTGTCTCTCAGGGGAAAACTAAGATATTGGATAGACTTTGGAGAACTTTAAATTCTCAATTTGAAACAGGAACCCCACAGGGAATCAAGAGAAGCCGAGAGGACAGTTGTACAAGGCAGGGCACACTATCAATAGGGACAGAAGATCCGAGAACCTTTAGGATCAAGATCTTTTGGGATTTTGGTAGTTCTGAGAATAGAGGAAGGGTTTTACATCACATCTAATAAGTTGAGGATCCTGTACTTCCAATAAACTCATAAATATATACAGCCTATCTGAAAAGCCAGAAGCAGCACAATGCAATAAAAGATAGTTTGTACTGGAAGAAAACACAAATGATTTTGCTTTCAAGAAGCAATTATGTTCCAATTAGGCTCTGAAGTACAGGTTTACCCAATTTGGGGCTTTGAAGTTGGAGCACAAAATAATATCAATGCAAACACTAGCAAAGAGGAAGTTATGACAACCTTTAGTGTAAGAACCAGTTGCCCTGTGCTGACCTCAGCACAGTGCAACACTTTTCTCTGTGCTGGAGTGGTGGTGCTAAGAGAAAAGAGCTTCCTCTTGAGAGCTGTATGTTGAAAGCACTAAGAAGGGCTACATTCTAGCATCTGGGATGTGCTTTTTATTATGGTGCAGGGGCTTGAGGGAACTGTTTCCCTTAAAGGAGTCCCCCTGCACTGGGGCAAGCACCAGCCTTAATCTTAAAAAAAAATCAAAAAATCTCAACAATCTCAAAAGCTGTTGAAGAAAATTTTATTTCTTATTTGTATGCCAGTGTTTTAATGTGCCTAACATTTTAAGGATAATACTCTTCGTCAAGAAAAAGCAAAAATGTGTTCAGAAAATATAAATCCAAACAATCCTAATTTGAAACATAATCTGTTGACATTCATAAGGATTGGGTTCTGTGCCTGAGCAGAGACCTCGTGGATGGATTAGCTAGCTCCTCACGGCACCCACTCTGCCCTGCACGTGCTCTGTGCTTCCATTGATGTTGGACGTTGGGAGCACCATTTCCTACGTTCCTTTCTGACTGCCAAAGCATCAGCACCTCGTTGCTCGGCTCCCTGGTATCAGAACAGTTCTAAAGAGAGAGATAAGTGTTTATATTTCCTTCCTGAACTCAGACTGCCATAAGAACATAAGAACAGCCCTGCTGGATCAGGCCCAAGGCCCATCTAGTCCAGCATCCTGTTTCGCATAGTGGCCCACCAGATGCCATTGGGAGCCTACCGTCAGGAGTTGAGGGCATGCCCTCTCACCTGCCATTACTCCCCTGCAACTGGTACTCAGAGGCACCCTGCCCTTGAGGCAGGAGGTGGCCCACAGCCCTCCGACTAGTAGCCATTGATAGACCTCTGCTCCATGAAGTCATCCAAACCCCTCTTAAAGCCATCCAGGTTGTTGGCTGTCACCACCTCCTGAGGCAGAGCGTTCCACAAGTGGATCACGCGTTGTGTGAAAAAGTACTTCCGTTTGTTGGTCCTAGACCTTCTGGCAATCAATTTCATGGAGTGACCCCTGGTTCTAGTGTTGTGTGAGAGGGAAAAGAATCTCTCTCTCTCCACTTTCTCCACACCATGCATGATTTTATAGACCTCTATCATGTCTCCCCGCAGTCGTCTTTTTTCTATACTAAAAAGCCCCAGGTGTTGTAGTCTTGCCTCATAGGAAAGGTGCTCTAGGCCCCTGATCATCTTGGTTGCCCTTTTCTGTACCTTCTCCAGTTCAACAATGTCCTTTTGACTATTCTTTAGCTTAACAGACTTGAAATCGTTAAAATCAATCTTTATTCTTCTTTAAACTGCTTCACGGAAGCTTCAATGCTCTGTGTTTGCCTGTTCCAGTAATGGAGACAAATAAGACTTTTAAGCATTGAGTGCAGTGTAATGTTAAGCTGCCCTCTACTGACTATCACGTCTCTTGCCTAATGTGCATGGAGGAGCAGCATAATCCAGCAGCTTGCAAGATCTGCTGCTCATTTTCAAAGCAAATGCTTAAGAATTAGGCTCTTTGTGTGCTGCGCTCTATTATGAGGCGCTGTATCCACCGGCGCCGAGACCAATTTATCTTTCGACATCAAGCACGATGCCAGGCACAACACTGGAAGATCAGTCAGGACCTGTGCACGCACAGTCTAAAACCTCGACTGTATCAACAGAAATTGTGTTTAAATGTCCAAAGGAGATTCTTAAGGAGGCTCATCGACATAAGAAGAAAATGAAACAGTCTTTGGAGGAAGAGCGTGTTTCCCCACCACATAAGAAACACAAAAGCAAATCAAAAACCAAGGATGAAACTTCTTCTCCTACGTGTCTACAGGGTTCTTGCCGATCCTCACAGATGATTGACGACTCAACATCAAGAGCTACGACATTGAGAGATACTGTCAAGCCCCTGTCAACATTGAGAGTCTTGATGCCGAAAGCACTTGTCTGTACTATGTCAACGATGACATCGGCATTGATTGATATACATCAATCTCCATTAACTGCAGTGCTACCACATCGAGTGCTACAACTTTCTGTGGGTCAGACAACAGTTCATTTCCCCTCAACATTGAGGGAAGGGACACCTCAGCAGCAGCAACCAACTCAAACTGCTGAGGTTTGGGGCTTTGAGTCAGAAGAACAACTTCTGGGAGAGGAGGCAGCTCTTGATCAGTACACTGCAAACACGCTTCTCTTCCTGCTGGACTCAAAAACTAGCACCTTATCTGGCTCGACTTTTCATGGCTTCCTCAGTGGTAGCCTCAGTATCAACCCTGATATTGAGGAAGTTCCATTGACAATACCAAGAATGTCATCAATGTTGCCTGTGCGCTTCACTTCAGACAGATCTATGGCTTTTAGGCCAATTCAAACTCAGCCGGTGGCGCTGGCCCCATTTAATTCTTATGCCCCACTTACATGGAAATCACTCGTTCAATATGTGAGCACACAAGGTTTGCTGAACCAGAAGGAGAATATTCACATTTGTGGCTTCAGGCACTCTGCTTCTAATGTTCTACCAGATGATTATGTGGAATTTCAGATATGGAAGGTGCAAAGGATCTTGGCAACAGTCTACTATACATCCTCAGTCCAGTGGTGTGGCACAGAGTGGCTTATCTCAAGGTCAGTCTTTCAGACTGCCTGTTCTTACTACAGTTGCGCACCCACTGCAAACTACGGTCACTACTACCTCTGCATTGCAGATGGGAGCAATATCCACACAATGTTATGAAGCTGATTTGGCTACAAAACATCCAGTGCCTCCAGTAGTAACCAGTGCACCATTGACTGTGCCAGTGGCTATGCCATTATAGCCTCCAGCTCCAAAAGTAAAGCTCCAAAAGAAAGACTCCTATGGCACCACCTTCTGGAGTTGATGGTGATTCCTCAACTCAATAGATACAGATTCAGATAATTCAAAGTACCCCTTGGATCCACTATCAGGTGTGCCCCTGAAGCCATTCATCTCCCCGTCGGAAGAACTGAAGGCAATATCATACCGATATCTTGGAGATGGCTGAGGCACTTCAACTAGAGGTTAAAATGCCTGTAACAGAGTTTAAAGACCCAGTTTACAGTATGATGGCTGCTACACAGTCATCTCAACCGATAGCACTACCAATGTTGTCTGTAATCATTAAAGCTGTCCAATCAGCATGGGAGGTGCTACAGACATCTATGCTAACTTCAAAATGCCTGAGGGACTTCACAGAATACAAGAGGAGAATAATTCTGAAACATCCGGGACCAAACTTTTTAGTGATCGACTGTGTGTCCTCATAAAAGTCGGGATGAAGACACACTACACTCTCTGAAGAGGGAAGGAAGAGGACGTTTTAGGTAGAAAGATATATTCCAGTTCTGGTTTGGCCATAAAGATTGCGAACTATGCAGTCTGCATGGCCAGATATAACCATCATCTGTGGGATGCTCTGCTTCAGGATTCCACATCTTTGACACCTGAAGAATTTCAAGATAGAAATAATGAGGTCTACACAAAATCCACAGCCATCACAAGACAGCAGTTAAGTACATGTAAGCATCTGGCACAAACAGAGTCATGTACAATGGCTACTGCAGTATCGATTTGAAGACATGCCTGGCAGAAATCCACCAATCTACAGCAGAGTAATGAAGGAACATATTGAAGGTGTTGCATTTGATGGCAAGGGCCTATTCAGTGAAAACATTGACACCACCAGAGAGTCATTTAAAAATCAAAATACATGGCTAAAACTTTCACCTCTGCTGCCACTACTTCTTCCTCTGTGTCTGCCACCATTCTCAGGCATAAAGTTCACTCCAGCGACTCCTGTATTACTAGAGGAAGTGCAGGTTCTATTGGGAAAGGGAGCAATCATCCCTGTACAGTGGATGGAGAGGCTAACCGGATTTCACTCATGCAATTTCCAGATTCAAAACCGAGATGGAGGAATCGGAGCCATCATAGATCTCAGGGGAATCAATTTTTATATTCATGCATGCAAAATCAGAATGACAACATTGCAGGGCATACTATTCCTCCTTTGCAGGGAGGAATGGCCTGTGATGTTATTTATTTATTTATCATATTTCTATACTACCTGACATACACTTCTCCAAGCGGCACACAAAATCCAAAACATTTAAAAGTTACAGATTAAAATACATGACAATAAGAACAATTTTATTTATTTATATTTTATTTATTTATTTATTATTAAAACTTTTATACCGCCCTTCCAAAAGGCTCAGGATAAAGTAGATATTAAAACAAGTTTTTAAAATGATTAAAATTAATTCTAATTAAAAGCCTGTGAAAACAGGAGAGGTTCTTCCTGAAAGCAAACAGAGAAGGCGATGCTCTTACTTCATTAGGGAGCATATTCCAAAGCCCTGGGGCAGCCACAGAGAAAGCCCGGTCATGGGTTGCCACCAAATGAGCCAGTGGCATCTGTAACCAGACCTCTCCAGGAGATCATAACAGGTGGCAGGGTTTGTGACAAAGGAGCCACTCTCTTAAATAGCCTGGACCTACATCGTTAAGGGCTTTATAGGTAAGAACCAGCACTTTGTATTTCACCCCAAAACATATCAGCAGCCAGTGCAGTTCTTTCAAAACTGGTGTTATATGGTCCCTTCGTGTTGTCCCGGAGACCAATCTGGCTGCCGCATTCTGTACCAATTGTAGTTTCTGGACAACATACAAAGGCAGCCTCACGTAGAGAACATTAGAGAACATGCTGGAGGTTACCAGCATATGTACTGCTGTTTTAAGGTAATTAGCCCCTAGAAATGGACGTAGCTGATGTATTGGCCAAAGCTGATAAAAAGCGCTCCTGGCCACCGCCTCAACCTGAGAAACCAGAGAGAGCCTTGGGTCCAGGAGCACTCCCAAGCTATGTACCTGATCTATGTACCTGATGTTAGATTTAAAATATATGTATTTCTATATAGATATTCAGAGAAAACACTGCAAATATCTAAGGTTCACAATGCAGTGTTCCAAAACATTGTACTCCCCTTCGGTCTGTCGACTGCTCCATGGGTATTCATAAAAGTGTATGGCAGTAATTGTTGCTCACCTGCAGATAAGAGAAATAGTGGTATTTCAATATTTTGATGATTGACTTCTTGTAAGTGAGGACAAAGGAAGATTACTTTTACAGATTCACTATGTGTTAACTCTGCTGAACGACCTGAGCATACAAGTCAACTGGAAGAAATCACACTGGCAACCAACCAACCAAATACACACACACACACACACACACACACACACACACACACACACACACACACACCCGGAGCTGTGCTAGATGCACAAGAAAAATGGCATACTTGCCAAGGGAGAATTATCAACAAATCAAGGAATTGATCAGTCTATTCTGTGCCAAATAAACTCAAAGAGCACATCTAATTGAGAAATTGATGGGATTGATAGCATCTGCAATGCCACGGTCCGTCATACTCTATTGCGGATGCACAATCTGCAATTATGGTACCTCAAAAAATTCTGCCCCAATGTAGACAGTCAACACAAGCTCCTGACAGTTCCACCCACTGTCCTTCATTCACTGAGAAATATCAGAAAGCAACCTTCTCGAAGGGATAGCTTTCCAGCCACAAACTCCCACCCAGTAGGTGACTACAACCTGCATTCCTTGCAGGTTAGGGGGCACATTGTGCAGAACATCAGGTGCAGGGCATATGGACTTAACATCAGCGTTGCCTACATATCAATTTTTTGGAGCTACAGGCAGTGTTCATGTTCCTAAAATCATTCAAACCTCTACTACAGGCAAAGTAGTACAGTTCCAACAACACCAACTCAACATCACCACTGCAGTAGTGTATTCCAACAAGCAGGGAGGAACAGTGTCCCACTCTCTCTGTGCCTTAAGCATCTAGACCTGGAATTGGTGCATTGTTGAGGGAATTAGGAATAGATTGGGGATTCTATTGGTGTATCGTTCACCTCGCTGCCCAACTGATGCCCTAACTGAGCTGACTGAGCTGGTCGCGGAGTTGGCATTGGAGTCTCCAAGACTTTTGGTGCTGGGGGACTATCCACTTTGGGGCTGGCTTGTCTGGTGCGGCTCAGGAGTTCATAAAGGCCATGACAACTATGGGCCTATTCCAATTAGTTTCTGAACCAACTCATGTTGCATCACACTCTATTTGGTCTTTTGTTCCGATCAGGGGGGGTGTTCCATGGGTGGGGGATCCGGTGGTTTCCCCATTGTCATGGGCAGACCACTACCTGGTTAAGGTTGGTTTCACAGCCACAATCCACTACTGCAGGGGTGGTGGACCTATTAGGATGGTCCGTCCAAAGAGGCTGCTGGACCCAGTAGGATTTCAAAAGGCCATGGAGGATTTTGATGTTCGTGCAGCCAGTGATTCTGTCGATGCCCTGGTGCGAACCTGAAACAGGGAACTCAACAGGGCAGTAGACATGATTGCTCCTAAGCATCTCTTCCGACCTGCTTCAGAAATGGCCCCTTAGTATACTGAGGAGCTGTGGGGGCTGAAGCGGTTGAGTAGGCGACTAGAACGCAAGTGGAGGAGAACTCTGTTCGAATATGACAGAAAGCGGCATGTGACCCATTTGAAGATTTCTATGGTGGTGGTGCATGCAGTGGAAAAGATTTTGGTCTGCGTGCATTGCAGCTGCAGGTTCACGCTCAGCAGAACTATCTTGGCTTGTGAGGAGTTTAGTTTCTGCTCCTTCTACTTCAGATCAGTCCCCGGGATTGTTCTGCTATGACACTTTTAATGGGTTCTTTCCAAACAAGATCTTCTGTATTCAGGCCAACTTGGACTCCTCTATTTCTGCAAGGTCTATGGAGGAGATGTCCAGCAATCCTTCTTGCAGTATTAGATTGTATCTGTTTAAATCTGTGGCTCCTGTGACTCCTCCTGCTTGAGGTGGTGCGGCCTACCACTTGTTCTCTGGATCCTTGTCATACTTGGCTGCTTCTGTCTAGCAGGGATATTGTTGGAAATAGCCTAGTTAATATCATAAATGCATCACTGTGGGAGGGTAGGGTGCCTCCTTGTCTGAAGGAGACAATAGTTAGACCACTTCTTAAGAAGCCTTCCCTGGACCCCTTAGCGATGGATAGTTACAGGCCAATCTCCAATCTTCCTTGGTTGGACAAGGTGATTGAGAGGGTGGTAGCCGACCAGCTCCAGACAGCTTTGGAGAAAACTGATTATCTAGACCCATTTCAGACTGGCTTTAGAGCTCACTATCGGGTCGAGACAGCTTTGGTCGGCCTGATGGATGACTTTTACTGGGGAACCGACAGAGGGAGTATGACTCTGCTGGTTATTCTAGATCTCTCGGTGGCGTTTGATACCATCGCCCATGGTATCCTTCCGGATTGCCTGGGGGAGTTGGGGATAGGGGGCACTGCTTTGCGGTGGTTCCGCTCCTATCTCTCAGGTAGATTCTAGATGGTGTTGCTTAGTGATAGTTGCTCCTCAAAATGGGAGCTGTTATATGGAGTCCCTCGGCTCCATTCTGTCACCAATGCTTTTCGATATCTCTAGATATTTTTCAATATCTCACTGCTAGGTAAGGTCATCAGAAGATTTGGTGCAGGGTGTTATCAGTATGCTGACAACACCCAAATGGACTTCTCCTTTTCATCTTCAGGAAATGGCACTCATTCTCTAAATGCCTGCCTACAGGCAGTAATGGGCTGGATGAGGGATAACAAATTGAAGCTGAATCCAAGCAAGACAGAGGTGCTTATTGTAGAGGCTCAGACTCTGAGTTGTGAGTTAGATCTTCCTGTGCTGGATGGGGTTACACGCCCCCGGAACGAGCAGTTGCACAGCTTTGGAGTACTCCTCGACCCAGGCCTCATCCTGGTATCTCAGGTGGAGGCCATGGCAACAAGTGCTTTCTATCAGCTTCGGCTGATTCGACAGCTGTGCCCATTCCTTCAAGAAGATGAAGGTCCATCTCCAATTATCACCGGTTCGTCTGGTGGCAATTCAGAGGCAGGTCTTGTCTGTAGCTGCTCCTGGGCTATGGAATGCACTCCTGGCAGAAATCCGTAATTTGAGTTCATTATTGTCTTTCAGGAGAGCCCTTAAAACCTATCTGTTTGCCCTGGCCTTCCAGGGTTTTTAAATTGTTGTAAACTGTTTTAAATGTTTGCCCTGGTTTTCCAGGGTTTTTAAACTATTCAAATGTTTAATTGGTTTTATTCTGTTTTTATAGTTTTGATTTTAATTGTAAACTGTTTTTAATTGTTTTTATTTTGTTGTAAATCGCCCTGAGCCATTTTTGGAAGGGCAGTATATTAGTTATTAATTAATTAGTTAGTTGATCAGATACTTCCATAGGCAATACATATCAGGGGAGTGGACAATGTGCTAGCGGACTGTCTCAGCTGCACTGTCCAGCGGTACGAGTGGGAACTAAACCACAATTATTTACAGCAGATATTCAGAATGTGGGGAGTTCTGAGTGTGGATATGTTTGCCACTGCAAGCAACAGGAAATGCTCTCACTACTGTTCTCGTGCAGGTATGGGACAGGGATCTTTGGGGGATGCATTTCAACATCATTGGAAAGCAGGCCTCCTGTACATGTTTCCAGCACCGCCATTTATCAGTTGTGTGACCACACAGCTAATACAGTACAACACAAGTATATTCTGATCACACCATGGTGGCCACACCAGCCATGGTTTGCATCGCTACTCAGACCTTCCAGAAGGACTTATTATCAGTTCCTTCTACATCCAGATCTACTGACAAAACACAAGGGGGCGATACTACACCCAGATGTGAAATTGCTAAGATTGACAGCATGGAAGATAGGCTTCTAAGAAAAAAATTGTTGAACAGGAAGCCCTCTACTAGAAAAAACAATGAGTGGAAGTGTTTTAGTTCATATGCAGTTATGCATGGCATTAAACCACAAAGAGCATCATTATGTCAAATTCTGCTGTACATGACATGGTTGAAGACCATGCAAGCTTAGTAAATGTGTCACTAAAGGTTCATCTTGCGGCTGTATCTTCAAGGCACAAGGGTTGGGATGGAGCAACAGTTTTATCTCATCCTGATTGCAAAAGATTTCTCAAAGGTCTGAACAATCTTTACCCTATATGTAAGCCCACTGAACCATGAAGTCTGTCGCTGGTTCTGTCTTCTCTGAGAGTCTGTTTAAACCTCTAGAAGGGGCAGCATTAAAAATTGTTACTCTGAAAATGGCATTCTTGATAGCAATCACTACTGCTAAAAGGGTGAGTGAGCTCACAACTTTGAAAACTGATATACCATACACACAATTTTATCTGCTTAAAATAGTGATGCGTTTGGACCATGATTTCCATCCAAAAATTAAAATCAGACCATTACACTACTGACCTTTTTTTGAATCCAAGTATGCCACTGGAGAACTCATTTCATTTGCTGGATGTTCGCAGATCCCTTCTGTATTACCTGGGGGAGAAAACCAAAAAATTAGGAGAACTAACCATCTGTGGCCTTCAAGGGCAAAGCAAGAGGAAGAGCCATACCATGTCAGAGATTTTCACCCTGGTTGGTTGAACTGATCATGCTAACTTACAAACTACAGAGTATGGAACCACCATGTATGATAAAGGCGCATTCCATTAGAGTTTATGCTTCTTCAGCAGTACATCTATCGAGCATAAAAATACAGAATATTTGCGCAGCAGCTTCATGGTCCTCTCAACTACCATTTATTAGGCATTATGCCACTGGTCGTACTGCTGAGCAGGCGAGTTTGGGGAGGTGTTTTTAAAAGGGTGTTACAATGATGGCTTCCAGGCCTACTACGTCCACCTCCTTTTTGGAAGCTGGTTAATCACCCAATCCTTATGAATGCCAATTGATCATTCATGATCCAGATTAACAGGTTGCTTACCTGTAACTGATCTGATAGTGATCTGTTGACATTCATAAGACTCTCCCAAGTCTTCCTACAGCAGTTGTGGAAAGAAAGAAAGAAAGAAATAAAATAAAATAAAATAAAATAAAATAAAATGGACTTACTTCAAAGGTGAACATAGATTGTTCCTCAGTTATGACAGTCTTCCAGGAACTGAGGAAATGGTGCCAGCTGCCGATAAATGGCCATTTAAACGGAAGCACAGAGCACATGCAGGACAGAATGGGCACCATGAGGAACTAGCTAATCCATCCACAAGATCCCTGCACAGGCACATAACCCAATCTTTATGTATGATAATGGATCACTGCCAGATCATCAGTTACAAGTAAGCAACCTGTTTATTTTGTGGTGGTAAAAAAAATGTTAACTGGCAGGACATAACTGTCTACAAAGTGAATGTTATAAAATTGTTTTGAATTGTACTTTCTGAGTTGCTTTTTAGCTGTTGGTCTTATTAAGAATTTGGAGTTAAAATAAGAGTTTTCTCCAGCATCTTTTAAAGTATATGCGTGAAAAATGGGATTAATTTTAACTGGATATTTACTTTTGAGAAAGTTATTCTGTAGCTTATGGTCAAATAAAAGTGAGGATAAAGGAATGTTCTGTTTGGTTATTACATGGTTTCTACATCTATTCCAGCTGTTCAAAAGGAATTCAAATGATAGTTTTGTTGAAGTTTTGTTCAGAAGGGGATAATATTCCTGATGCACTCGCTCTTACTGACTACCTTAATGAGTGGCTTCAGCTAACTGGAAACCAGGTAAGCAATAATAGGGTATTTTAGTGTGGGAAGGTCGGACAATACTTTGAAATTGAAATATTGATCTTTTTAATGATCCATTGTGTGTTCACACTATTGGGTAGTGCGCCTGTGCAGTTCATTTGGGAGGAGCCAAACTCCTCTTCAGCACCACCCTCACATGCCCAGCGTGACAATTATGAAAAGACAGTTGGAGCATCTTCCTCTCTAGTTCTTTTCTGTCTGCCGAAGAACCCTTCTACTTTTGCTGTAGAATCCTGTGTGATGCAGCAGATATTCTAGGATGCATGCACTTGGCATTTGATAGAACTGTGGGCTGCACTCTTGCCTTCTATTAGTGCATGCGTAGAACACATCACTGCTTAGGCAAGTTCTCTTTCAGAGATGTTCGTATGCTGTTCCTGATATTTTGATTAAGAAAATGCAGAGTTCTTCTGTCCAATGTGTGAAAATCAGTGGTCTAGAGCAGGAGGCAAAGGCATGCACTAGAACAGGGATTCTCAACGTTGGGTCTCCAGCTGTTATTGGACTTCAACTCCCATAATCCCCAACCAAAGGCAACTGGGGCTGGGGATTTTGGGAGCTGGAAGTCCAATAACATCTGGGGACCCAACGTTGAGAATCCCTGCACTAGAACATGACTGTAACAGAATGTCAGAGAATAAATATTTCTAAAGTGATTCTAATGTGAAAGTATTTTATTATGCTCTTATTTTGAATCAGCAGAGTAGCAGTTCTCCAACTAAATCTTCCAGATGGAAAATACCAAGTTCGTGGAAATTAATCTTTGGCAGTGGACTGCCGCCTGCATTGTTTTAAGTCTGTTCCTTTTATAGTCTACTTGTATAAAACCAGAGTTTTCTACATTAGACTCAGATATGAGTAGCAACAATTGTGTGTATTTTTATATGAAATGTAATAACTTGTCACAGACATTAACATATACTGGAGCAATCTAAACTGTACAGTGAAAATACACACATTGCACACAATAAATGTACTTGCTCGTTTAATGTCTCTTCAAGTATTGAAATGTTTCACACTCATTATTTAGGCATGTTAATTCAATACTATTAGGAAAACAATTAGTCCTTAAAGACACTGAGTAGCATCCACACTGGTACAGGTAGCCCTTGTTATCCATGGAATCCATATCTCTGGTTTTACATATCCATGATTGGGTTGGGGAGCCTTGTTGGAAAACAAGATATTGTCTGTTTCTTTTATTTCTGCCTCCCTTTCTTTTTTCCTTTTTCCTTTTCCCCTCTTTTTGTTGGGAACCCATTGACTCAAAAGTTTCGTTATTTGTGGTTTCTGTACTTGTGCCTAATGGCAAGTGAAACTCCCGCCAATGAGGGTCATCTATACTTCTGTGAATAGAACTCTTGGGCTTGGGTGGGTGGCGAGGAGGAAGTGTGACTTTTGGCAATCCCTCTTTCCCTCTGTGGGGAAAATGTATTCTCCTGAAAATATGGTGGGAGGTTTTCAGTGGGTTTGAGGCCACAGAGGAAAGATTAATTAAAATCACCTTCCCCCTCTTGAGAGAATAATTCTGCTTGAGCAAGCATTAGCCTGAATACAAATCACTGAGTTGGATAAGTGTACTGCCACATGTTCTGTGGCATCACAAGCTATGGTATTGGTATTTCTACCCTCTTTTCCTGTAAGTACAGTAGACCATATTTTCAGACGAGACTGTACAGAAAATGTAAGGTTCAATAGTATTCTTTAATAATTTAGCGCAGCAGAGCTGGAGTATAACATTACCCATTAACTATTTGCCCTGTCCCAACTTCACCCTTCCTTACTGTCCAAACCTGGGTCAAGCAAGACAGGCTGGAGACACCAGCTCTGAAAGGGATCCATTGAATGAGCAACAGGATGTGAACTATGGTTTTCCATTCCTCAAACACAAGAAGCCTGAGATGGGAAGTACTACTGTAGATTAAGGGTTTTGACTTCAGAATTGTCTTTCTATTGCTGAGTAAATTTATCAAAAGAAACTGGAACAATTTCTGTATCAGCTTCTTTTAAAGTAGATGTTGAATAGGTGGCACAAACCACTCTTCTGTACCACATTCAGCATATATAAAATAAAAGGGCCTTCTTAGAAAGAATGGGAAGAAAAAAGTACCTAGCATATTTAACAAATGTTAAAGGTTTGGCAAAAAATAGTGAAGCAGATTATCTATTAAGCCACAGTCAAGACTGATCTTACACATGGGGAATAAACAAGATTGGCTTGAACTTGAGTACAAAGTCACTTACTTCAGAGGATACAGATAATTATATTAACACATACTGTGGGGATCAACCAATAAGTTTATAGATTGAGGTATTTGTTTTAAAGTTTGTTGGCACATACAACAACTCTTTGGCTACCTTCATAGCAAATTTGATATTCATAGGTTTTGTTCTTTTCCTATGGATATTTCTGTGAAGCATGTTAGTTGAAAATGGAGGTGGATGTGGTCATCAAGTACTTGTGATTTCAGGGCATGTCCATGCAGACTTGCAAGATACACTGGGAGACTCTTTCCCCCACATACTCAACAGTTGTCAAATGGTGTGCTGAATTTAAGTGGGGCAGAAGCTTTTATGAAGCTAACCACTGTAGATGCCCATCAAAATCCATTACTGAGGAAATCATTGCAAAACTGTGAGGTCATGAATGTTCTGCAACTGTCAGGTATTGTTGGCATTTCATATGGCAGTACACAATTTTGAAACAACAAGCTGAAAGAGATTTCTACAAGATGAGTGCCATGAATGTTGATGGATAAGCAAAATGCAGCTTGATTGAGTCAGTGCAACTTTTGGAACAGTTCAGGTGAAATCCTGCAGAATGAGTTTTGATGTTTTACCATGGGTGAAATACAAGTTTACCATTTTGAGCGTGAGGTGAAACAGCAAAGCATGGCATTGAAACATCTTCACCACCTTTGGAATTTCATATTTTGCAGTCAGCAGGAAGGTCACCACCTATATCGGGCAGCAGCGATATAAGAAGATGCTGAAAGGCATCATCTCATACTGTACGGGAGATGGCAATGGTAAACCCCTCTCATATTCTACCAAAGAATAATGGGTATGGCTCTGGGGTTGCCAGGAGTTGACACCGACCCGATGGCACAACTTTACCTTCTACCTTTAGGCAAGGTCATGGCATCCATTTTTTGGGATGCACAAGGAATTTTGATGCTCAACTGTCTCCAACACAGAGCAACAATCATTGATGACTATTATGCATAGTTGATTAGGAAATTACAACAGGCTGTCAAAAATAAATGTGGCAAATTGTGCCATGGTGTGTTATTTCACCAAGACAAGGCACCTGCACACAGGTCTATTGTTGAAATGGCTGCCATTAAAAAAAGCAGAGTTTCAATTGGTTCCATACCCTCCCTAGTCCTCCTACCTTTTCAAACATGAAGCAACACCTCTTGGGGAACAAACAACGATTATTCTCATTAACTATTCTTTATCATTTAAAAATCCCAAAATAAACTTCAAGGTAAGAAAAGTAGAACCTTTCCACATAAGGGATATAGGTAAATTCTCTTGATCAAGTTTGTTATCTAACCTATTACATTGTTAGGCCTAGTCCAAATGTTTGTAATACTGTATAGCTGGAGCTTAAGGAAACAGTCTTAAGTAGAAATCCAAACATTTTAGCAACCATGTGTTTGAAGTGGGCTTATTCTTTGAACTTGGTAAGCATTTTTCCCTGGAAGAATCAAAGAGAATTCTTCCCACTACTGGCTCACTCCCAAGACACATGAGGGTTGATCAATAAGTTCATAGAATGACATGGAAAGAAAGCAATAGTAATTATTTTTATTTTCCAACCTAATTCCCCTGAATGCCAATGCACTTTTCCCAGCGGTGCTCCAGTGCACAGATTCCAAGTGAGAAAAAGCTTTCATCTTGCTCCCTAAACCGCTCATGACTTCATCATTATTGGAATATTTCATTACACCAAGTGTGTGAATGTTTCATATTTGGCATCGAAATCTCCCGATACTCAACTAGGTAGCTTTTTCTTCTTAGTTGGTCAAAGGAGCATGTGACAGCTGAAACTGGAAAAAAGGTACACTGCATGTGAAAATACTTTTATAGTCAGTCCACAAGGTTTACAGATGTACATTCCAAAACACTTCAACGACGTTATTTAAACTAGCTGGCCCGGGTGCTGAGCATCTGCACCTCGTTCTCTCCACTCCCCATTCTCGGCCCTACTCCAGCCCTCTTGGTTCTCCCACCTTATGCCCAGCTCTCCCCACTCCTCAGCCCATTTTGGCCACCGCTTTCCCACCTCCCCAGCCACCGCTTTTTCCAGTGCCACTTTCTCCCGGCTGACCAGCCATTCGCCTGCCCATTTGCTTTTCCCCAGCAGTTCGCTTGCAAACTCTCATGAGAGCAGCCATGCATGAGATTAGCAATGGGTACATTTGAGACTTATATAACAAGAGATAGTAATAGCTTCTTTATGCTGCCTAGTTTTGCCATTAATAGCTATGAGTAAAATTATGGTGGTTTCAGCAACGAATTAAAAGTAGTCAAGAATGGGACTGTAACGTCTTAATCATAGCAACCAACCCTTTTTTCAAAGTTAGAGAATACACATACAACATGTCAATTTAAAAAAATATTTAATGCTGCCAAAAGTATAAAAAAATACATAAGAATGGCATTACAAAGTATTTTCTAATGTGATCTCTTACATCTCTCTACAGTTGATACAAGCATAAAACACTTAAGACAAATTACTTTATTTTGCAAAAACTCTTGCTGGTGGTGTACTTCATTCCCTGGTTGTTTACGTTGTAAACAGATATTTATGAGGCCACCTGGGTATTGCTCAGACCTCACTTTTGTTCCTGGAGAGGGATCATGTCCTGCTTTGCATGCCAATAGTATGCAATTTATAGCTGCAGAATATTCACAAGTCTTGAAGGTTTAGGTGTCGGTCACTCTCGGCCTACAGACACACAACGCAAAAGTCACAGATTCAGTACATTCAGAAGTACAGTGCTAAGGTATTAATAAGTTTCACTGCAAAAGCAAAATACTTTTTTCTGAATGTTAAAAGCCTTGTTCATGTTGAGCTGTTACTGCAGCAGAAGGTGAAGTATGTGTCAGAGGAACAGATTCCTTGCCATGCACAAGTACCCTTCAACCAATAATTAGCATTGCTCCTCAGATGTCTTGTTGGTGAATCAGTAGGATATAGGATCACTAGAAACAGTAGTTCACAGCCTCTCTGTTCCCCCTAAAACAAGAACAGGCCAATTTTCTCCAACCTGCACTACAAAACCTTTAGTGTCAGCTAAGAAGAGAGATTGTATAAGGGAAGTGTGCTAAAGTAAAGACTCTCCAAAATTGTGCCAGACATAAAAGCTAAATGAAAAAGTTAGATGTTACAAAGTGTTTTTGTTCATGCTGGGTAGGGCTTTTGGGGACATGGGCAGTGGGAATAATGGAATTTATAACATGATATAAAGAGCCTTACTAAAAGTTTTAAATTAAATGCAGAATATCTAAGGAACAAGAAAAGATGGCAGCCATTCCACTGTTTGGAAACAACAACAACACAGATTTAATATTTAAACATGGGTTCAGACCATCTCCCCAAAGTCCAGTTCTCAGGAATTATGCACTCCTCCTCCCACCCCAACAATTTATATAGACTGCTCTATGATACCTACTTCAATTTCATTTTAAATGGGTCTTTGTTACATTCAAATAAACAACATCTTGTTTAAATGTTCAGAAAGATAAGGTTTTTTTCAAGTTGCATGTATGTTTCCACCTATACTGTTCATATTATTTATAACAATACTGAGCAACACTTCCTGGTGGGTGTCTTGTTCAAACCTGCCAACTCCACCCAACTTCAAGTGTAGGTTACAAATTTGCCGAGAATATTAGGCAAAAGGCTCAGAAAACTGGAGGCTGGTCTGTTTTGGCAACACATCTGCCAGGAGTATGCACTCCCTGGGAACCAGAGGTTTCCAGGAATCATTTCTGATATCTTAATCTGTCCTATGAATTGACAAGACATTCAACAATATTCTGAACAAAGTTTGTTATTAAAACAAACTTCAGCTCTATAATCAATGATTAGTTTGGCAGATGACAATATGCCCCAATGTGACATCTGATGATTTTGGAATGCTTCCTATCCATTGGCACAGAATTTGCAATTCACTTGAGAACTGACAGCCAAGTAGAGAATCAGGATCACTGCCCTCAAGGAACTGGCATGGGGGACAGGTGGAAGAATTTCTATGCTTGGAGGCCATTTGCACTTCTAAGGGGGTAGAATCAACCACCCAGGTAAAAACTACACAAATGCAGCCACTAAAGTACTGCCAGACCTACAAGAGAGGGACAGTGAGTCAGAGTTTCCATTTTTGTTAGGGTCACTCTGTTCTCTAGTGAAGAATCATCTGTTCTTCCAACAAGGCTGCCAGCATAACAGATGCTGCCAGCTAGGAATACTATTTCCTGCTTAGTGTTTTGCAACATATTTCCTGCTAAGCAACTTAAGTCACCTTCTATTATTGTGAATAATTATTTACTGCTTTTCAATAAGAGTTCTCAAAGCAGTTTATGTAGAAAAAAAAGATGATACCCTGTCCACAAAGGGCTCATAATCTAAAGAGAAACCCAAGGTACCCCTCAGCAACAAATGAGATGCTGGCTAGGGTCAGTTGTTAGACCCTTGTTAAATGTAAGAGAAGCCATCTAATGGTGCAGCAGGGAAGTGACTTGATTAGCAAGACAGGTTGCCAGTTCAAATCCCCACTGGTATGTTTCCCTGACTATGGGAAACACCTATATCTGGCAGCAGGGATATAGGAAGATGCTGAAAGGCATCTGGTAAGCCTCTCCTGAATCCAAAGACAACCACAGGGCTCTGTGGGTGCCAGGAGTCAACGTCAACTTGATAGCACACTTTGAATGTAAGAGAATCACCACTTTAACAAGGTGCCTCTTGACTCAGCAGTTTAACATTTACAAAAAGTGACCTGGGCAACATTCAGTTTCAAAGCTCTGCTTTATATCGCATAAAGGAGAGCCAGGGTGGTGCAGTGGTTAGAGTGCTGGACTAGGACTGGGGAGACCAGAGTTCAAATCCCCACATAGCCATAAAACTAGCTGGGTGACTCTGGGCCAGTCACTTCTCTCTCAGCCTAACCTACTTCACAGGGTTGTTGTGAGGAGAAACTCAAGTATGTAGTACACCGCTCTGGGCTCCTTGGAGGAAGAACGGGATATACAACGTAAATAATAATAATAGAATTTTTTTTATTTTAAATGTACACATTCATATGTATACATCTATTAATGATGACTGCACAGCAACCACTTTCTAAAAGTTTTATCTAAATGTGGTTGCAAAATGTATCTGAATTACATCTGTGAAGTTGATTTGTGCTTGTGTGTCCACATATGAAGTTGATATATGGTTTGTGTCCACATATGGCTGAACAGCAAGAACAAGATAATGTGCCTTACAAAATGCTGCATATGAAACACACAAGTGCCTAACTTTAGAAGGGGTGACAGCTCTATATTCCAATCCCTAAAAGCAGAGGCAGACACAGGAATGTTTTCTCTCATTACGATAATTATTTTTTAAAAATAGGATGTATCAACTGGCACTGCCTAAACAACCTTTTAAATTTGCCTCTCTAGTCTCAAGAGATCAAAAAATCTATTCTACTGCACTTTTCTATTGCCCATGTAACACAAATTATACATAAATTGCACAATTAAACTAGGCTCATTCTATTTGAATTTAATTATGCAGGAGGCAAAATTCAAAAAAAGTGTGTGGATCCCAAGTATTACTCTTCACACCATATTTACACTTTTTTAAAAAAGTTAGAAGAGTTATTGCAAGAGATAAGATTGTAGCCTACAATGCAAAATTTAACCATTTCATCATGATTTCTTCTAAGTAGTACAGGATACAGAGAGCTTTTTACTTCCCATTTCAATACCTGCCATTATTTTAAGTATGTGGTGCATTATTCTCTCAGTAACTGAATGTAAAAGATCCTTAACACATTAGTTTAACTCTGACTCAAGATGTATCTTTCATCTAGCTACAATTCAAAATAAATAGCTTTGAATTACTGTTATAAACTGGAACATGAACAGCATTAACCCGCCCACCCACACCAACTAGAATGTTGGGCAGAATAATCTCAGAATTGCTTGAAAACCTATATCCTGAATGTTCACCATTTAATATTTCTAAATCAGAGTTCTGTAACTGTAATTTAGTGTGATTTTCAACATCTAGCAGTATCATTTTTAACCAAATAGAATATCTAGTATTATTCCTATTTAATAATTTATAGTCCAAAAGATACAAGGAAAAATTATTCAGTGATTCTTTGCTATCTCAATTTTTCCTATCCTGAAAACATACAACGATTACAGCCATTTTTTCCTGCTTATTGCAACGCTTGATGTAGTCTACAATTCAGGTTTCAAAATATATGAAGCAATTTGTTGTGTGTCATCTACACCCACTGAGAAAAGATACATTTTAAATACTGCAATTAACAGGACTCAAATCAAATGAGACACAGAAACATGTTTTCACATTTAATGGAATGTTTGAATTTTAACACAAGCTATGGCTTCCAACAGTAGCTGAAGATTTTAAGAACTGCCCTTAAAAATAGCCTTGAGATAATGGAACTATTTATAAGTCGTTTTATAAAGAAAACATTTTCAAGTCTCTTTTTAAATAAAAATATAGCTACAAGCATAAATACAGGAATGCAACTTACAAAGAAGAAACTGAGAAGTAGCCCTATCTGCTCACAAGGGGCAATTCACTAATCACTGAATGAAGAATGAAGTCGGTGGATATCTAGATCACTCTTGAAACGTTAGAGATGGTAACTACTTAAATGCATACTCTTTTTGAAATTTGTACAAACGTAGCTTGTAAAAATACAATTATCTACAAAGAGTAAATATAAGTTATAAAATGTACTATTCTAAGTTAAGATAGTATAAACGGTTGATAGTATGTTACACACACGAATATTGACTGTTCGCATTCATAGTATGACACAACACTGTTTATTGCTTATGTCAAATATGCGAATGGATAGACTGAGGCCACTACAGTCCAACGCACTATTGGATCTAGTGGTCTATCATTTAAGTACTATATACGTAGTTGCTGGAAATGTGTATTAGTTTATTTTGCAAGTGTACACAATGTTATTCCAGATAGCAATTTCATTTCAAGAGTACCTGCAGTGCAGAGTCCTGAGACAGTGAATAGTGATCATGGACTCTTGTGCTGTGCATTAGATTTCAGTACTACTGCATTAATTTCAGATGTATGAGTTTGATGCAGCAAGTCATATTTTCACAGATGAACTAGCAGCACATTGTTCTGCAAACTATGGTGGCAATCCTTTACTCATACTGCTCACTTCAAGCTCCACTGAAATTAGTGTATTGTAGTGTGAACTGGTTTAGTATATTAACTTGTATTACTAGACACAGGACTGCACTAAGTACTCACAGGAGTGTCTTTTAAGTACAATTTCCAGCAAGTATAAATTCCAATGAAAATGGCTGTGCCAAACCCAATCTTAAACAGAATAGGTTTCCAATATAACCACCTTTTCCTTTTTTTTTCAACCTCGCTCAGCTTATGTTTCATCTGTTGCACCATCTGTGCTGTGTTAGCTTTTCTGTCCTCTCTCAGCCGTTTCCGAAAAGCACTATACACACAAAAAAAAGCCAAAAAAAACTTCAGTCAGTTGTACTTCATCTTCAAACACACACAATTTTGAGAGTGCAGGACTGACAGCAACACTGTACGATTAATAAAATCAATTTTAAGTTGCAGTATACCAGCTTAAACCTGGCTACTAAGATCTAGCCCATTGTGTGTGTTTTAAAAAGCACACACAGATGATTGTGAGATGATTTCCAGATGTGGGTACCTTTCAAATATAGTTTTTGTATATGTAGTTTGTACTCCGGTATCGGTAATGCACGTATGCACTCACACAGACACTTTGATTTGTTTTCGTTAATCATAGTTAGTCAACATGTCTGAATACCTAAATCATGGTAGTAAAAGGACTGCAGACTATGATTTGAAATGAGCTTTTATTAACATTAATGTTAATAAAAATGTTAAAGGTTAGATCTGGCATTGAGCAAAACACTGTTCAGGTCATTTCCCCTCTGCATTTAAGATGACAAACATATTGGTCTGAGATTTCTCTGCGCATGCCCTCTGGATCCAGAGCTTAGCATGGCAGCCACTGCCAACCAAACTAGTATATCTTTGGAATCTTGACCAGGATTAAGGCCTATAAATCAGTTTTAGCACCAATTATGGTTAAGCATTTTATCTGTATCAGGCTAGTAGGAAACATGTACTTTGGAAGTATTTTTTTAAAGGGACACTTCTTGCTTTTTTGAAAAACTCTCTAGAAACAAAATAAGTTCAACCTTTTCATCAGATAGAACAGATGAAAAAGGGCTCTTGGCGGCCACTGGCCAGTTTTCAAGTTATTATATGAACAGGATGCTTACATGTCAGCATTTGTATCAGCAGTATTTTGTACTGTAGAAGACAACTCAGCATCTATAATATCCTCAGTTTGCTCCTGATTTTCTAATCCCACACTGCTCCCATTGTATTTCTTGGTTGGTTGTTTAGTTAGATTTGGAGGAGAATGTCCAGAACTTGATGCTTGGTCCTCTTTTGAAAGTTCCTTCCACCGATTCTGAATGGAGAAGATAATTCATTTTATTAACAATCCAAATCCTTTCTGCTAACATCCCAGTTGTACTCTTTTGCACTTTGATACTTATGAAAATTATAGTAATGAATTTTTCTTATTTTTAATAGCAGCAGCAGTTTTCATCCTTAATTCTTCACAGCACCCACTGGAGAAACTACAGATTACACACAGGCGTTCTTGGTCCATTACAAGGAGCTTTAAATGCTTTCACTTATTCCAACAGTAAGATTGTGTTCCCCCATGCAAGGGGAAAACTTATGCTCATCTTGTTTCCTCATCAGGTGAACATGTACCACTATGACAGCTATCATAGCAAGATACAATATCCCTCTGAGCATTTAAGAAAATTTAGATCAGAAAGATTGGTTTGGTTTCATCACAATGTATACAAATATGCCTATATTTAAGATCATATGAAATGACAACTCCCCGTAACAGGCCAGGAATAACTTTTAAAAACATGGGGTGACACCATTTCCCTTAGCCTTGAACAAGTCTTACTCCAGTGTAAGGAAAACTATGTCACTATCCATGAGAAACACTTCATTGGGCTTTCTAGAAAAGATGCTGGAATCTTATGTGAAAACATAATAAAGGAACACAAGATGCTGGGCAGAAACTAAAGCCTAGAAGTAGCCAAACAGCTAGGCAGAAATATGTAAGTGGAGTATTTTATGCATTTTATATTTAGTATACTAGCAGTTAGCACCAAAATAGCAGAAATGAAGGAGCAGAGGACTGAGAGCAGGTTTTTATAATTAGAACAATTCAATTAACTAGCCCAGACATATTGCACATACCTGTCAGTTTTTACAGGGTGTACTTGCGTAAAGTCCTAGATGAGACAAATGAAGTTCAACCCAGGATCTCTAAGTTTATTCTGCAGTGTAATTTAGTATCAGATAGCAGAACATGATTCTCTCAGTATATTAATGCAATTGTTCAGAAAAGGCACAAAAAGTAGTCATACCAAACAAACAAAATTCACTGTTCTAAATCGATATGTGTAAAGTATGAAGACCAAATAGTTTAATCTTGTTCCATTAACAATTTTCTTATGGATTCTTCAGAGAACCAATTTAAAAAGCAGTCAAGTCATTCTAAACATTTACCTGTATTGTAGAATCACCCATTATATATTTTGCTCCTTCTATTACAGCCATATATGAAAATCTTAGCTGATCAGGGGTCTGAATAAGTCCCATTCGATATTTTCTCATATTTAATAATACTTGCTTAATGTCAACAGAAAATGGATCTTCTCTTTTTTCCATCTATAAAAGAAAAATATCAGTTAGTTTTGGTGGCCGAGTAACAGATCAGTAAAGTAGAAAATGCTTTCAAATAACATATTTTCATGCATGTATTTCAGCCACACAATATTTCACACACACAATACGAGCAGAATCCAGACTGCACTAGCATAGTGCTATTTGCTAACATAAAGACACTGTGCAAAGAAAATATTCTCTCTTCCCAACTAGTTCTTATGCTAAAAGATCCTGCTGCACAACCTCTAGTGCAACATGGGGCACTAGCTAATCATTGCCCAACCTCAATTGTATATATCCTGGAAAATATTTTCCAGTTGTGGTTGTGCAACACTGAGGGTAGTGCAAGCAACTTAAAGGCATGTATTTTCCTCACATTGTGCAAGCGCAGCACTGGTCTAGAACCTGCCCACTATTACGCCAAAGCAAAAGAAAAGAGTATAATCTCATAAATATCTGATATGTAAAAAGATGGCTGGGCCTCACTGACTCACTTGCTCTCTCAATGGTGAGTGTACCAATACTTATTGCTAAAAAAAAATGGAGCGCTAATATTTGGTGAACGTAGAGGTTCTAGCTCAAAATATCCCAATTATGAGAATGCCTGAAAACTCTCCCCTTAAAGTTCAAGTCATTAAATCTGCATCATAGCAGCAGCCAGAACAGAGGGAACAGAATATTGAACTGTCTTGAGTTTTTTCCTTTACACTTTTGAACCAGCCTCAGACTGGTGGAGGAAGTATTTGCAGCAACAGCTTACACAAAACAAGCTGCAACAATTCAGAGTGTTTAGGTCTTGTCTCTTCCACCTCAATTGTATCCCTGGTTGCAATCCTTTCCACCTCCTCCTATGGAAATTGGTGAAAGACAATCACTACTATGAATACAGTAAATATAACCCATCATATGTATTTTGTTGCTTAAAGATCTTTGGTTATTAGTTTTCATTAAACTAATTAAACACACACACCATTTTATATTTACACAGCTGAATTCCATTTGTCACAGTTCAACATAATAAAGTAGAGATTTTTATTCCAAATGAACATTTTTTTCCTGTCATCCAGAAGTAATTGTATGGCATTCTTGGCTGAGTATTTGGGTCAAACTTACCAAAACAAGACATGTGTCTACCAATAAAAATGTACCAGAGCGCCCTATTCCAGCACTACAGTGAATGACTGCAGGTCCATGCTCAGGATTCAGGGATCCAGATTCTCTCACTTTAAACAAGTAGTTGAGGAATGATGCTGGAGATTCAGGAACTCCAAAATCTGGCCATGTAGTATAATGAAAATGGAATATAATCCTGGATTCATGAATCTGGGAGAAAAAGGTTAAGATTTGATTTAATTATGTTACGTTACATTTGACATATTTGCAAAGAAGAGCTTGCAAACAAGTGGCATGCTCACCGATACAGAAGGCTGCCTAAAGCATAGTCCCTAGTTGTATGCAATCCAATTATAACTTCATTAAGTCAAAGCTCAACTCCTGGACACAGTTGGGCTTATGTTGGCAAATCTAACACTGTCCACCTGCAGTGGCATACTAGAGTTATTTCCCTTGATTCCTTGCCCCCATATACCCAAGTCTGAATTCTCACTTGTAACACCACCCAAAAGGATTGTGCTGTTGTCATCGACAAGTTGGCCAAGGTGACATATCCACTATCCCTACGAAGCACAAGCCAATAGCACTTCCCCACACAGGTGGTGTTGCTTTGCCCTCAGTCCAGCAAGGCTGTGTGGGATACAATGGCTATGGCAGACCGCTCCTTGCCACTGCAACCATGCAGGAGCCACCTGAGGAGGGGCTACCTGGCCCCGATCTGCTGCCACCTCCACGCCCAGCTCCTCGCCATCGAGACAGCACTGCGGCTGGCCACCGTGGGGGTCACCCTGCATAACCCGCTCTGCACTGAGCCTCAGTGTCCCCTGCCCCGGCAACGGCTCGGCAGTGGGCAACAGCCACCACGACAGCAGCTGCATGAACAGGACCAGCCCCAAGTAGCACACCAGCCCCGTGATGAGAAACAGGGAGGGGAAGGCTTGGGTGGGTTAGGTTGTCCCACCCCCTTGCTCCTGTTATCAGATGCACAGGGCATGGCTTGGAGGCACACACGCAAAGTGTGAGCGATGGAGGCCCCCTGGCTACTCTTTGTCCCCTGGCTACAAGGAAGCTCGCTACACCCAGCTCGCTACACCCGGAGAAACGGCATGGAATCAATCAAATTCACTTTCAAAATTGTTCAGTTTAAAATCAAGAACTTCAAAATTACCACCTGGACTGGAGTGGCAATATACTAGTGTTCAGGACAAAACCTAGACAAGCCTTTTCAAGCATGAATCAAATGTGTTCCAGAAACTTCAGAACTTGGCTACCTTCAGAAATCTGCTACCTTCTCCTCCTCTAGTCTCACATACAAGAATTGCAGAAGGGGATTACTTTTGTTATGTTGTAAAGTGTTGGAAGGAATGGGCAAATTGTATTCAAGAGAAACTGTAAAAAGAGTCATTTAATACTTGTCTGAAATAGTGCCCCAAAGCAGCCTGTTAAAATCAATTAAAATGTGATGGAGAGCCTAACCATGGAAAGAACTACAGCTTGTATTATTCTTTTCTTTGGTGGGGGGAGGCATCTTAATACATTGTTTTCTGTCTTAAATCTGACACAGTCTGCACCACTAACCACAATCGTTTTTATAACCATGTGAACAACAACCCAGCATGAGCTTCTAAACCATGAATTCAAAGAATTGTACTGCTGACAAGACAAAAAAGTGTTTTCAATATTGCTTTAGTACATGTCCATTCTTGGAACACATTTTGAAAAAACTTGAAGATTTAGATCACATTTTACCAAATTCCTATCATAAAAACCTTGATAGTTTCTCTTTCTATGCCCAACCACCTGATTTTTATGACACCACTTGCACCTTTGGGAAGAGTTCGTTTGGGAAAAATTCTCTACACTCACACTTTGGAAAATATAGGTCAAAAATACAAACTGGATCCTTTGTGACTACAAGGATCCATCAGGAGTATAACAGCTTGACATCTCTCCTTGCCTCCACCACCCCCACACACCCCCTGTGGGATTTTGTGCTCTAAGATGCCAAACACTTTCTTCACTCTATTCAAAGCCTAATTTTGAGAGAGAGAAAGAGAGAGAGCGCTCTCCTTTGATTTCTGTAATCTGAGGGATACAGCCTTTCAGGTAAATTCCATGTTATAAAGACAGAGCTTTGAAATGCCTATGAAAAATGTAAACTACTAAGACCTGATTTTAAGGCTCCCCAGCACCCGTCTCCAAACTCCATTTTAAGCAGTCCATTTGCTGATGCACATGCATGTTCAATTTCCTTTCAGGAGCTCCTGACTTCTACTAACAGAAAGAGCCGGTCACATCTTCCCAATGCCCTGCCCCATCAGTCCTTGACAAGTAGAGCTTTGTAGATACTCATGTTTGTTACTAAAAATAAGTTGCGCTTCAATTCTAAACTCATTTGCAAAGCTGAAAATTAGATGTTTTATAGGTTTATAGACTAACGGTATGTGAAGGCAGACTCATTTATTATTGCCATACTGATGGCATAATAAAGTTAGATTAGCCAAGCAAACAAGTGCACACAACTTAACTGAGCCCTGTTTTAAGCTTAAAAACCACCGAGGGAAAATATTTTGGGATTTTTGAATATCTATATTGAAAACATCCCAAAAAACATGAAGAACCCTAACTCTCGTACCCCTTCACCATTTTATGAGTAAAGGAATAATAAAATTTCTTTTTTTGCCAGAATTGGTTCCTATTTATAAAAGCATTCGAGGTTTTGTAACTTGCCCATCTCCTCCATCTTTTCCTTTAGGTTCAAGTCAGTTTACTAGAACTCAAGCCATAACCTGTTTTTACTATTGAGGCTCAATAGATTGTCTCTGAGTCCCTTTTTAGCTAGAACCAAGTAACTATAAACAGTCTTCTGTAGCCTTCAAAACTCTATGCAAAAAGGAGCTTCCTCTTAAGGCAGCAGCAAGCTTAATATATCGTTTCTGAAAGTGGAAAAACCCACACTTCACATCTTTTGCTGTTACTCAGTCTCATGGTAAAGACAGCCCATACTCACAGTATCCATTGAGTCCTTATCTTAACTAACTGCATCCTGATTGGGTTAGGAAAGACAGACTGTGAGCTTACTAGGACAGGGACTCTTCTCATTGTGTGTATAGTGCCATGTAGGCAAGTGATACTAGATAAGACACATTAGCATTGAAACTTTTAGAAGAAGCCCCTTACACTTGCATAAAGACGCCTTCTTCTTCCTCAAGAAGCTTCTGCAGATAAAGTGCCAGTCTGTATACTGCTCATTATAACATGCAGCAAATCTTTTTGATAGAGGCTTCTGGCACAGAAAATACTGGCTTGGCTCTACAGCTAACTAGCCACTTGACAATCAGTGCTGAGCTGACCCTCAAAAGCGACTATCATAGTAATGCAGACAATTTTGTACTGATTTCAGAATACACATACTGGCTTATATCTGCACATGATATAGAAAACTGCATGTGAGGAACACACCCACGCATAATTTGAAGCAACTCTACAGCTGCTTGTACTTTCTGAAAATATATCCCTGAGGATTCTGTAACCATTAAGGACATATTTTTGAAAGGCAAAGGTAGCTACAGTGAAGAAGTCACTAAACATTACCCCTCTCCTCTATGTACAGAAGCATTATTTGAGTAAATACCCCTATATTAAAACAACCTTTCCATAAAGATATTAGAAACTATGTGCATAATTTTGATAAAAGCTTACATTGGTATTTTCTAGCTGAAGCTGACGTACTGTATAGTATGATTTTACATCTTCAGATTTTAGCCTCACACAAAATCCTGTTTCGCTGAACATCATTAGTTCCTCTTGTTTTGCTGGCCAGTACTGTGCACATTTTACCTAATTTGTAAAATAAGAATATTATGGTAAGAATGTGTCATGTATATTGATTCAAGAATTACAGAAGAGAAAACTGGCATCATAGCCTTATTCAGGTGCACACAAGCTAGTCTTATATTTCCAGAAGGGTTAAGGCAAGTATTAACCCAGTCTCCCAGAGTGAGAAAGAACAGGCTGCTCACCTGTAACTTACGATCTGGTAGAGATCCATTGACATTCATAAATATGGATAATGAATCTGGGCAGGACCCTCGCGGTAGAATGCCACAGTTCGAGGCAACCAAGCCCCGCCCCCATAGCGTGCTATTTAAAGGGCAGGCCAGACACCATGTTGCCATAATCTTCAGTTCTTCGACAACCGCCATGGAGAACGATCATCCGGAATCAGGTGAGTTCATCATCGCAAGGTAATAGCATGCACACTCAGTACGCACACAGCGTAGTATTACTGCAGAGGGGTGATCTGGGAGGCTTTTCTGGATGTAGACAGACCTCTACCAGATCATGTTATAGGTGAGCAACCTGTTTATCTGGATCGAGATCCATAAGAATGGATGTTTAGCTAACTCCCAAGAGGAGGAGAATGCAGTAGTAGTTATTTTAACATCCGCTTCAAACACTTCTCCCAAAACTCGCCTCAGCAGCATAGCGCACGTCTATGGCATAATTCTTGATGGAAGGTAACTTAGTGGACCAAGTTGCTGCTTTACAGATATATGTGTGACGGTTACCCCTGATAGGTGTGCAGCTGATGAAGTGCAGGCATGGGCAGAGTGGGCCTTGATTGCTTCAGGTGGTTGAACATTCTGTGCCCTGTATGTAAGCAGGATAAGCTCAATTATCCATCTGGACATTCTTTATCTGGAAATGCAGGAGCCTCACACAGAGCCCCTGTATGCTACAAATCAACACTTGGTGGATCTGAGGTCCTTGGTGCAATCCAGGTAATATAAAAACGCCCTCTGCACATCCAAGGAGTACATTGCACATTCTAAAGGCATATATGGATCTTTGAACATAGGGAGAACAATGTCCTTGGTTTAGGTGGAAGTCAGACACCTAAGAAAATCTGGATCTCTATGTATTAGCACTCTATCGAGGGAGATTCTGGTGTATGGTGAATCAATATGCAATGCTGTCAATTCACTAATGCTTTTAGCCATAGTTATGGCAAGCAAGAACACAGTTTTCAAAGTCACTAAATTATTTTTATTTATTAATTTATTTAACATATTTTTATACTGCCCAAAACTTACGTGTCTGGGCAGTTTACAACAAAATAAAAACAAAAAGTAAAACATTAGTTAAAACAAAAACAAAAAGTTTAACACATTACAACAATTTAAAGATTTTAAAACAGTATTTTAAAACCGCATTAAAACCATTAAAATAATATTAATCAAAAGACTGGGTGAACAGATGTGTCTTTAAAGACTTTTTTAAAGCTGTCAGAGATGGGGAGGCTCTTATTTCACTAGGGAGCACATTCCAAAGCCTCGGGGCAGCAGCAGAGAAGGCACACCCATGAGCGTCCACCAGACAAGCCAGTGGCAAATGCAGACGGACCTCTCTAGATTATCTCAGTGGGGTCCAGAACAAAGAAGATGTTCGCTTAAATACTCAGGGCCCAAGCAGTTTTGGGTTTTATAAGTTATAACCAACACTTTGTATTTTGCCCGGAAACATATCGGCAGCCAGTATAGCTCCTTCAATACAGGAGTAATATGGTCTCTCCGAGATGACCCAGAGACCAGCCTGGCTGTGCATTCTGGACCAACTGTAGTTTCCGGACTACATACAAGGGCAGCCCCACATAGAGCACACTGCAGTAATCCTGTCTGGAGATTACCAGCAGATGTACCACTGTTTTGAGGTAATTCACCTCAAGAAACAGACACAGTTGATGTATCAGTCGAAGCTGATAGAAGGCACTTCTGGCCACTGCCTCAATCTGGGAAACCAGGGAGAGGCTTGGATCTAGAAGCACCCGTGGACTGCATACCTGTTCCTTCTGGGGAAGTGTAGAACAGGCAGATCAAAATAGTCTCTTGAGTTCCAACCCTGCACAATGAGTATCTCCGTCTTATCTGGATTCAGCCTTAGTTTGTTATCCCTCATCCAGCCTATCACCGACTCCGGGCAGGCATTTAAGGAGATTATGCCCTTTCCTGATGATGCTGACATGGAGAAATAGATTTAGGTGTCATCAGCATACTGATAGCACCCTGCACCAAATCTCCTGATGATCTCTCAGCGGTTTCATGTAGATATTAAACAACATCAGAGAAAATATGGAGCACATCATACAAAAGTTTAGATGTTGAAGAACAGCAGTCTCCAAGAGACACCATTTGGAACCTGCCCAAAAGGTAGAAGCGGAACCACTGCAAAGCAGTGCCTCCAACTCCCAACCCACTCAGACGCTCCAGAAGGATACTATGGTCAATAGTATCAAAAGCCGCCGAGAGGTCCAAGAGGACTAACAGACTCATGCTTCCTCTGTCCATTTCCAATTGGAGATCATCCATCAGGCCCACCAAGGCAGTTTCCACCCCACAGCCAGCCTGAAAGCCAGTTTGAAATGCGCCAAGATAATTAGTTTCCTCCAAGACTGCCTGGAGCTGGGAGGAACTTAACATTAGCAGAACTCATAGGTTCAAACAGGGTTTTGGTTAATGTCCAAAAGGATATGCTCCACAGTTTGACGGCAGTGCATATGGTACACCAGCCAGCGTGGTGTAGTGGCTAGAGTGCTGGACTAGGACTGGAGAGACCCGAGTTCAAATCCCCATTCAGCCATGAAAACTAGCTGGGTGACTCTGGGCCAGTCACTTCTCTCTCAGCCTAACCTACTTCACAGGGTTGTTGTGAGGAGAAACCTAAGTATGTAGTACACCACCCTGGGCTCCTTGGATGAAGAGCGGGATATAAAACATAAAACAAACAAACAAACAAAATATGGGTGGATGTAAATTCATTAGGCCTTCTAGGAAAGCTTTACCATCGGAGGGGGGGGAATATCTTCCCATCACAGCCTAGGGGTCATGAAGATAGCGCTTCCAGATGCACCTTTATAGACACATTAGCCAACCCTTGCATTTTTAGATCAGTCAGGTAGAGGAGCACATCACTGATTGTGGCCTTGTCGGGTTGAAGACCATGCCTCCTTGCGTAGAATTTGAAGTGGAGCCATTTGTCCCTTAATTCTGTCTGGTGGAAGACTTTCTTTGGTTAAGAAGGATCTTACTCAAAGTCGATTTGCTATGCTCTTAGGTGGAGTGTGAGAACATCTGGACACAGTACACTGCTATTGTCTAGTGTTAGGTGATCTACCTCTTGTGGCAGCCTTTGGTACCAATTCCCTGACAGTTTGAGTACTTGCAACTTGTGCAAACTATGGTTGTCTTGGCCATCATGGAGTCATGACAATACCCAATGTTGGGGCAGTCAGAAGGCAGGCAGCCACTTGGCTGATCAGCGGTCACGGAGCAAACATATATGGGATCTCCTGATGCCAATCCAGCTGGAAGGCATCTGCCAGTGATCATGGATCGTGACCTGCCATGGAACAGATAGCTAGCAGATAGACAGAACAGATAGCATAGAACAGATAACTCTGTGTATTGCACAGAGTGCCACATGTACGACTATTTGCCCCATGGGCAGAAATCATGGGTGTGTGCTTGCTGCAAGGAGCTCCTGGCTCTCAGGGAACAAATCCATTCCCCCGAGACCAAGGTGGCGGATCTGGAGAAGCTCAGAGAGACAGAGAGGCATGTGGACGAGACCTTCAGGGATGTGATAGAGGCATCCCACTTCAGGGCTGGTAGCTCCTCTGCTGTCAGGGAGAATGAAGGTCTTGGGCAAGGAGAACATCGATCTGAGGAAAAGGGAAATGCTCCTTTAGAACGGACCCCTTCCATGGATGATGAGCCCATATCCTCTCGCACAGCGGATACTCCTATGGGGGGTGGTGGCCTCCTTGTAGTGGGTGATTCGATCATTAGGGGGATAGAGAGATGGGTTTGTGACCCGCGTGTTTGACCGCACGGTGACTTGCCTGCCTGGTGCGAAGGTTGCGGACATTACGCAGCGTCTAGACAGGCTCCTAGGCAGTGCTAGGGAGGAGACAGCTGTCATGGTGCACGTCGGCACCAACGATGTGGAGAAATGCAGTCGGGAGGTCCTGGAAGCCAAATTTAGGCTGATAGGTAGCATTTTGAAGTCCAGGACCCCCAAGGTAGCATTCTCAGAAATGCTACCTGTTCCACGTGCAAGTACAGTGAGACAGGCAGAGCTGAGGAGTTTCAATGCGTGGATGAGACGGTGCCGGGAGGAGGGCACTGGGACACATTTGTTAGGCACTGGGACACATTTTGGGGCAAGCAAGGCCTGTACAAAAGGGACGGGCTGCACTGGAACCAAGATGGAACCAGACTGCTGGCGCTTAAAATCAAAAAGGTTGCAGAGCAGCTTTTAAAATGACACCTGGGGAACAGCCAATGGGAGCTGGGCAGTATCCCGTTTGGCAAAAGCCATCCTTTAAAGTGTGAGGCTGCAAAGAATACAGATAAAATAGATAGGGACAGAGCAGAACCGCATAAAGAGCAGACAGGAGCCTGTGCTAGCAGGTCAAAGAGTCAAAAGAATAGCATACATCAGGGGAGAGATTCAGTGTATAGATGCTTGTATGCCAGTGCCAGAAGCCTCCAATCCAAGATGGGTGAGCTGGAGTGCTTGGTTGCTAACGCAGAAATAGATATAGTGGGCATAACAGAAACATGGTGGAACAGTGAGAACCGGTGGGACACTGTTATCCCTGGGTATAAACTTTATAGAAAGGACAGGGAGGGGCGCCTTGGAGGAGGGGTAGCACTGTATGTTAAAGAAGGAATAGAATCTAACAAGCTTGAAAACCTAGGTGAACTGGAGTCCTCCACAGAAACCCTGTGGGTGACTATACAAGGCCGGAAAGGGAACGTGCTACTGGGGACGTGCTATCGCCCTCCGGATCAAAATGCTGACAGTGACTGGGAGTTGCAGGAAGAAATCAGGGAGGCGTCAAGGAGAGGCAGGGCTGTAATTATGGGTGATTTCAACTACCCACACTTAGACTGGGTAAATTCACATTCAAGTCAGGACACAGAGGTCAAATTTCTAGATACGCTAAATGACTGTGCCCTAGAACAGTTGGTCATGGAACTGACTAGAGAGAAGGTGACCTTGGATCTAATTCTGAGTGACACCCAGGACCTGGTACGTGATGTCAGTGTCATCGACCCTTTAGGGAACAGTGACCACAGTGCCATCAAATTCAGCATTCATGCGGGGAGAGAATCACCAAGGATGTCTACCACAGACATTTTGAATTTCAGAAGAGGAAACTTCTCCAAAATGCGGAGTATGGTGAAAAGAAAGCTGAAAGGGAAAATCAGGAGAGTCACTTCACTCCAGAGTGCATGGAGTTTACTCAAAACCACAATACTAGAAGCCCAGTTAGATTGTATACCCCCCAAAGGAGGAAAGGTACCACTAAGTCCAGCAGGATGCCAGCAGGGTACCATCAAGGAAGCCATAAAAGGGAAAAAGACTTCCTTCCAAAATTGGAAGGCCTGTCCAAACGAAGAGAACAGAAAGGAACACAAACTCTGGCAAAAGAAATGCAAAGTGACAATAAGGGAGGCAAAAAGAAAGTTTGAGGAACATTTAGCCAAAAGTATCAAGGGGAATAACAAAAACTTCTTTAAGTACATCAGAAGCAGGAAACCTGCCAGGGGAGGCGGTTGGGCCATTAGACAATGAGGGAGTGAAAGGGATTATTAAGGAGGATATGGAGGTTGCAAAGAAACTGAATGAGTTCTTTGCATCTGTCTTCACGGCAGAGGATACTGAGCATATACCTGTTCCTGAACCAGGCTTTTTAGGGATGGAGGCTAGAGAGCTGAGTCAGATAGAAGTGACAAGGGAAGATGTTCTAAACTGTCTGGAAAAACTGCAAACTAACAAATCACCAGGGCCGGATGGCATCCATCCAAGAGTCCTCAAAGAACTCAAATGTGAAATTGCCAACCTCCTTGCTAAAATATTTAATTCATCCCTGAAATTGGGCTCTGTACCAGAGGACTGGAGAGTAGCAAATGTAACACCGATTTTCAGAAAGGGATCCAGGGGCAATCCGGGAAATTACAGGCCAGTTAGCCTAGCGTCCGTTCCAGGCAAATTGATGGAAAGCATCCTCAAGGATAAAATTGTAAAGCACCTAGAAGAACAGGCCCTGCTGGGAGTGAGCCAGCATGGCTTCCGCAAAGGTAAATCTTGCCTCATCAACCTTTTGGAGTTCTTTGAGAGTGTCAACGAGTGTGTGGATCAAGGTGATCCAGTTGACATAGTATACCTGGACTTCCAAAAAGTTTTCAACAAAGTTCCTCATCAAAGACTCCTGAGGAAATTTAGCAGTCACAGGATAAGGGGACAAGTACATGTGTGGATTGCTAACTGGTTGAAAGACAGGAAACAGAGGGTAGGGATAAATGGAGAGTTTTCACAGTGGAGGGAAGTAAGAAGTGGGGTCCCACAGGGATCTGTACTGGGACCGGTGCTTTTTAAATTTATTCATAAATGATCTAGAAGCAGGGGTAAGCAGAGAGGTGGCCAAATTTGCAGATGATACCAAACTCTTTCGGGTAGTGAAATCCAAAATGGATTGTGAGCAGCTCCAAAAGGATCTCTCCAAACTGGGGGAGTGGGCGACAAAATGGCAAATGCGGTTCAATGTTAGCAAGTGTAAAGTGATGCACATTGGGACGAAAAACCCCAACTTCAAGTATATGCTGATGGGATCCGAGCTGTCGGTGACGGACCAGGAGAGAGAGAACTGAGTGAAGTTTATCCCTGTAAGTATCAGGGTTGTTCTGAACTCTATGGCATAGCCTAAAAATATAATCTTCAGGATCCATCAGTCTGTTATGTGGAGCTATGCGGGGGTATGGTGTGTCAGCTTGATCTTGGACACTGGCAGGAGAATATAGTTCATGAGTACGGTATTGTCCCTCACTTGCCAAGATGCTGAGGCCCCTGGTGGCAGGAAGGGAGAGGAGTATAGAGATGACAGTGGGTGGACTTGAACCTCAAACGTGTTTCTGAGACTCAGTCTGCTTCATACATTGGGATAGAGTAGATTTCCGCTTGCAGTGAAAGGGGTATTTATGATAAGGTTGGTATTATTTCCTAAAGTAATGGCGCTCCTGTTGTCTGAATGTGGACTTGTGTTTGAAGGAGGGACGGTATTTGGAGCCATAGGAAGAGGTATATGCTGACGTGGTGGAAGTCTTAGCAATAATCTTAGATTTTCTTCTTTTTCTCCATCATGCAGTTGATGTCCTCACTAAAAAGTTCCTTAATATTGAAAGGTAAGCCCTCAATTCTCTCTTTCATATTGCCCTGCAGGTAGGTGGAGCGAAGCCAGGCATGTCTCCGTAGGGAGATTGCAACTGCCAAGGAGCATGATTCGGACTTGGCCAGATGCTTGGCAGTGCTCAACTGATGGCGTTTGAGTGCTGCTGATTTATTTAATGTTTGTTAGAAGTACTTTTTAAATTTTTCCTAGGATAGGACCTCCAAGGCATTTTGCCATGCAGGCGGAACAGTTTGCTATCTTGACGATAGGCATGAGGTGGGATAAGTCTTTCTTCCCAAAATATCCATTTTTCTCCCCTGACTGCAGGTGTAGTTAGAGGTTGATTAAGTGGCGCAGTCAATAACCAGGGAATTGGGAGCAGGCTGTTTCAGAAGGTATCATTGTCTTTTCCCTAAACCCGATATAAGCTTTCCAGTCAATCAGAAGTGGGGGTTGAAGTATGGATTACTTCCCACACACACTGTGCAGCCCTTGAAATGACTGGGAGAACTGGCAGAGCCATGGGTTGAGTTGATTCAGACTTAGCCATAAAATTATAGATAGGGCCATCTATAGTGACCTGTTGGGACTTAAGATCAAGTCCTTGCGCTTTAGCCATTTCCCTAATGTGATGGTGGTACGCTCTCATCTCCTCATTAGGGGAGATGTGGGTGGTTGGAGGTATGGACTAGAGGATCTGCCCTGTTTTCTGGATTATCTGGATTGGATTCAAGGTCAGAAGAGCCATGGTAATCCAGTGAAGGTGGTACATATGTGTCTCGATAGTGTTTGTGTCCCCACCTCTAGGATTCCAGAAACAGTCTATGCAGCTGCATCTTTTAAATCTGACAGGTGGCCAGGCAGTCGTCTGTGTTGCCACTGAAACCGTCTTTATAGCAGGCTGTGATGGTCAGACCAAAGCATCATCTTCAGCTAGGGTTGGTATGGTTCTAAATGGAGTCACATATGTTGTCTGTGGCAGAAAAGGTTTAGCCAGTGATGATTTCCAGGCAATTATGATTTTTTGGAAATCATAAGGGAAACCGGAAGAACTGTTTCCCAAAGGCACCAAAGCCAGTGTCACCCTCGTCATTTATGAATGTGCAAAGCCACATCAATGGCACGGTGAGGAGTCTGCTAAATGGGCAGCAGTCAGTGCACCCATTGCCAGAGTATGGTCGATTAATGGCTGTGCTGCAACCAATTCCCTAGGAGTTTCAACCTCCAAACATCGTGGAGGGAAACCTTTAAACATGCATATTGAAGGACTGCTGGAGTTGCACTCGAGTATAGAAAACAAGGTGTGAGCGGTGGTAGGATCCATCACTACAACCTTTCATCCTCATTGACATCTAAAGTCAGTATTGGGGCTTGGCATAGTGGACTCACCAACCTCAGTGCTCAGAGCATTGGCGTGTTTAAAGTAGAAAGCTGAACTTGTGCTCTTGGAGTTGATGGAATTCGGGTTGACATCGATGGGGTCTTTTGATGTTGATCTGGCGGTGTCAGAGCCAAAGAGTCTATTGGAGCGGGAGACAACAAGCAGGCTCTCGATGTGGACAATCTCGGCAGCGATGTGCAGTTGACAGAAGTCCCTCTGCTTCTCCAATGATGGCTGATCCTTCCCAGTCAAGGTCCTTGATGCCAAGCAAGGTTGAGGATTTCAAAGGCAGTGTCTTCAGGCACAACAGGGACGGTGTCCTTTCCTTTGCCCAGTCCATTGTCTTGGATTTCGTTGGTCATGGAGAAGAAGACACAGCATCCAATCCCAACTGTTTCATTTTCTACTTCAAACGCTCCAGTGTAGAAGTGGGAGTGAACTTCGAAGAAATCTTTAGTCATGTGCACGGACCGGTTCGGAGGCCATTCAAAGGCCTCCAGACCGGTCCGGATACAGGGTGGTTTTGGTTCGGGAAGATGGGGTGGGGGGGTTCCAATCAAGATGGGGGGGGCTTTACTTGCCCCTCCCAACAAAGGCACCGTATTCTTTTGAGCAATTGGGCGGCAGGATATCTCCCTGCCGCCCGCTTCAATCCCCGCTTGGCGCGGCGCGGCTCCTCCTTTCCTATACAGAATCGGGCGGCAGGATAGCTCCGTCCCTGCCGCCCCCTACAAAGCCCCGCTCGGCTGGAGACTGCCCCCTTCAAGCCCCCTGCCGCCCCCAAGAAGACCCCTGCTGCCCCTTGCAATGTCTTCCCATTGCAAGAGGACGGCAGGAGAACTCCCTGCCGTCCCCTTCCCCTTTGCCGGCTGGGCTGCGTGCGCAAAAGGCTTCCTAGAAGCCATTTGCAGCCCAGCCGGCAAAGGGGACGGAAACGGGCGGTGGGAGAAAACCCTGCCGTCCCCTTTGCCAGCTGGGCTGCAAATGGCTTCTAGGAAGCCTTTTGCGCACGCAGCCCAGCCAGCGAAGGGGGCAGCAGGGAGTTCTCCTGCCATCCTCTTGCAATGGGAAGACATTTAGCAAGAAGGGGGCGGCAGGGGTCTTCTTGGGGGCTGCCGCCAGCTGAGCGGGGCTTTGTAGGGGGCGGCAGGGACTGGGAGCTATCCTGCCGCCCGATTCTGTATAGGAAAGGAGGAGCCGAGCCACGCCGAGCGGGGATTGAAGCGGGCGGCAGGGAGATATCCTGCCGCCCGATTGCTCAAAAGAATACGGTGCCTTTGTTGGGAGGAGTAAGTTAAGCCCCCCTTATCTTGATTGGAACACCCCACCCCAGTGCCGGACCGCAGCTCCACGGTTCCGTGCACACCCCTAGAAATCTTCAGGATCCGAAAGGATGCCAATGGTTGCGTTTGAAGCCTACTCTCTACATAAGAGGTGAAAGCCCGAGAGCATAGCAAACAAAGCATAGCAGACCAAGGTAGCAAACAGGGCATTGGAGTATTGTGGGAAGTGTGAGGGGGAGCCTTGAACAAGTCCCTGTGATCACAAGGAGCCCGGTGGAGAAGGTAAACTAAGTACAAATCCCTTCCTCATATAAGTACTGATCCTTCCCTCATATTCCTGAAAAAGGCTGTTTGGACAGTTAAATAGCTGACCAATACAGATGAGACCTATCCTTCTAAAAAACTATCTCTAAATACTGTAAACAGTCAACAAAACCAGATATGAAGATAGAAAGACAGCAGGGGAGGGGGCACTTCCCAGTGCATTGCACAGAGTGTCACATGTATGACTGTTTGCTCCATGGGCAAAAGTCATGGGTGTGTGCTTGGTGCAAGGAGCTCCTGCCTCTCAGGGAACAAGTTCGTTCCCTTGAGAACAAGGTGGTGGAATTGGAGAAGTCCAGAGAGACAGAGAGGCATGCAGACAAGACCTTCAGGGACGTGGTAGAGGCATCCCACTCCAGGGCTGATAGCTCCTCTGCTCTCAGGGAGAATGAAGGTCTTGGGGAAGGAGGACATCCGTCTGAGGAAGAGGAAAATGCTCCTTTAGAATGGACCCCTTCCGTGGAAGATGAGCCCATATCTTATCGCACAGAGGATACTCCTCCGGGGTGTGTGTGTGAGGGCCTCCTTGTAGTGGGCAAATCAATCATTACAGGTATAGAGAAATGGGTTTGTGACCCACGTGTTGACCACACGGTGACTTGCCTGCCTGGTGCAAAGGTTGCGGACATCACACAGAATCTAGATAGACTGTTGGGCAGTGCTGGGGAGGAGACAGCTGTCATGGTGCACATTGACACCAATGATGTGGGGAAATGTAGTCGAGAGGTCCTGGAAGCCAAATTTAGGCTGACAGGTAGTGTATTGAAGTCCAGGATCACCAAGATAGCATTCTCAGAAATGCTACCTCTTCCATGCACAGGTACAGTGAAACAGGCAGAGCTGAGGGGTTTCAATGCGTGGATGAGATGTTGGTGCTGGTAGGATGAGTATAGGTTTGTTAGGCAATGGGATACAATTTGGGGAAAGCAAGGCCTGTACAAAAGGGACGGGCTGCACTTGAACCAAGATGGAACCAGACTGCTGGCGCTTAAAATCAAGAAGGTTGCAAAGCAGCTTTTAAAACGATGCCTTAGGAATAGCCGACAGGAACTGGGCAGTATCCAGTTCAGCAAATTACATCCTTTAACGTGCAAGGTTGCAAAGGATTCAGATAAAACAGAAGAGGACAGAGCAGAACCACATAAATAGCAGACAGAAGGCTGTGCCAGCTGGTCAAAGAGTCAAAAGAAAGATAGCATACACTAAGTGAGAGAATACCAGGAGAGTCACTTCGTTCCAGAATGCATGGAGTTTACTCAAAACCACAATACTAGAAGCCCAGTTAGATTGTATACCCCCCCAAAGAAGGAAAGGTACCACTAAGTCCCGGAAGATGCCAGCATGGCTAACAGGTAACGTCAAGGAAGCCATAAAAGGGAAGAAGACTTCCTTCCAAAACTGGAAGGCCTGTCCAAATGAAGAGAACAGAAAGGAACACAAACTCTGGCAAAAGAAATGCAAAGTGGCAATAAGGGAGGTGAAAAGAGAGTTTGAGGAACATTTCGCTAAGAGCATCAAGGGGAATAACAAAATCTTCTTTAAATACATCAGAAGCAGGAAACCTGCCAGAGAGCTGGTTGGACCATTCAACAATGAGGGAATCAAAGGGATTATTAATGAGGATATGGAGGTTGCAGAGAAGCTAAATGAGTTCTTTGCATTCGTCTTTACAGCAGAGGCTTTTCGGGGATGGAGGCTAAAGAACAGAGTCAGATAAGTGACAAGAGATGATGTTCTAAACTGTCTGGAAAAACTGAAAACTAGCAAATCACCAAGGCCATACAGAATCCATTGAGAGTGTAAGAAAATGTGTGGATCAAGGTGATCCAGTTGACATAGTATACCTGGACTTCCAAAAAGCTTTTGACAAAGTTCCTCATCAAAGACTCCTGAAAAACCTAGCAGCTTTGGGATAAGATTACAAGTACACGTGTGGAACTGGTTGAAGGGCAGCAAACAGAAGGTAGGAATAAATGGAGAGTTTTCACAATGGAAAAAGAAGTGGGGTCCCCCAGGGATCTATACTGGGACCGGTGCTTTTTAATTTATTCATAAATGATCGAGAAGCAGGGGTAAGCAGTGAGGTGGCCAAATTTGCAGATGATACCAAACTCTTTTGGGTAGTGAAATCCAAAACTGATTGTGACGAGCTCCAAAAGGATCTCTTCAAATTGAGTGTGTGAGCAACAAAATGGCAAATGCGGTTCAATGATGGCAAGCGTAAAGTGATGCACATTGGGACGAAAACCCCCTAACTTCAAGTATACATTGATGGGATCTGAATTGTCGGTGACTGACCAGGAGAAGGATCTTGAGGTTGTGGTAGACAGCTCGTTGAAAATGTCGACTCAATGTGCAGCAGCTGTGAAAAAGGCCAATTCCATGCTAGGGATCATTAGGAAGGGGATTAAAAATAAAACTACTAATATTGTAATGCCCTTATACAAAACTATGGTGCGGCCACACCTGGAGTACTGCGTACAATTCTGGTCACATCTAAAAATGGACATTGTAGAACTAGAAAAGGTGCAGAAGAGGACAACCAAGATGATCAGGGACCTAGAGCACCTTTCTTATGAGGCAAGGCTACAACACCTAGGGCTATTTAGTTTAGAAAAAAAGACAACTGTGAGGAGACATGGTAGAGCTCTATAAAATCATGCATGGTGTGGAGAAAGTGGATAGAGAGAAATTCTTCTCCCTCTCACGTAACACTAGAACCAGGGGTCATCCCATGAAATTGATTGCCAGGAAATTTAGGACCAACAAACAGTACTTTTTCACACAACACATAATCGACTTGTTGAATTCTCTGCCACAAGATGTGGTGACAGCCAACAACCTAGATGACTTTAAGAGGGGTTTGGATGGAGGAGAGGTCTGTCAATGGTTACTAGTTGGAGGGCTATGGGCCACCTCCAGCCTCAAAGGCAGGATGCCTCTGAGTACCTGTTGCAGGGGAGTAACTGCAGGAGAGAGGGCATGCCCTAAACTCCTGCCTGTAGGCTTCCAGTGGCATCTGGTGGACTACTGTGCGAAACAGGATGCTGGACTAGATGGGCCTTGGGTCTGATCCAGCAGGGCTGTTCCTATGTGGTCTTGAAGGAGGTGGCTTAGATACCCACACTGAGTTCCTCGACGTCGACAATGAGGCCATAGCGTTTAACACATCATAAATGGTGGTGCGAAGCCTAATTTTTTATGGTCTGCTTGGAAAAAGATAAACAAATCTTGTACGAGGAAACATTGTTTCCTGGTGGCGCAGTGGTAAAACTGCCGCCCTGTAACCAGAAGGTTACAAGTTCGATCCTGACCAGGAGCTCAAGGTTGACTCAGCCTTCCATCCTTCCGAGGTCGGTAAAACGAGTACCCAGAATGTTGGGGGCAATATGCTAAATCATTGTAAACTGCTTAGAAAGCTCCGGCTATAGAGCGGTATATAAATCTAAGTGCTATTGCTATTGTGCTCCTCTCCTAAGCAGATCAAACAGGTTGTGCAGGTCCTTTGAGGGGAGCTTGTCATAACAGCCTGTGCATCTCTTGAAACTCCATTTTCCTTCAGACATTTTAAGGATAGTCAAAGTCCATTCTAAAGTTGAAGACACCAGTGAAGTCCAGAAGTCATTCCAGATCAAAAACCCAATAAATAATCGATTATTTCTTATTTTACAGAAGAACTCACAAGGAAGAAATTTACTGACAAGTGACAGCCCAAGGATTGAATGCAATCGCTGCTGGAAAAGTACGAAGAAACACGGTGCCCGGCCTGCCTTTAAACAGCATGCTGTAGGCATGGGGGCAGGGCGGGGCTCCGTCACTTTGACAAGCTGCGGCTTTCTACCATGAGGGTCCTGTGGAGGCTCATTACCCATTCTTATGGCTCTTGACCCAGATCCAGGTGTTGCTTTAAATGCCAGTGGTATACAAAATAATGTGGTACAGATACATACAGAATTCTTTAGTATAGTACAGAAAACAGATTTAGATTTCATAATATGGGTACTTAGACATCACTAACTACCACAGCCATCAATTCATACTTACTAATTTTTCTCTGCGTTCATATTTCACTGACTTTTCGCCTTACTCCTCCAGAAACATAGCATGA
This sequence comes from Hemicordylus capensis, assembly GCF_027244095.1. Classification (NCBI taxonomy): domain Eukaryota; kingdom Metazoa; phylum Chordata; class Lepidosauria; order Squamata; family Cordylidae; genus Hemicordylus; species Hemicordylus capensis. The sequence goes on along the minus strand of NC_069660.1, from coordinate 236,498,725 downwards.
GGAGACTGAAAATATGCGACATTGGCTGCGAGTTTATGCTACACAATCCTTATTTGACATGAGAAACCACATTTTATTAAACTTCTTTAATATCCAAAAGGTATTCAAATATGATTTGCAACTGTTCATCTACTGCTGTTTAAGCCATGGGGCTGCTAAGACCAAAAACGCACTAGTATTTTTTGAGACTATTCCAAGTAGAGGGCTCAAACTCCAAGTGATAAATTGCATGTTGATGCCAATATTATGCAGTTACTGAAACTCACCGAATCCTTCTCAACTATTCTGTTCAGCATGACAACTGCTTTGGTCTTTTGTTGCCATACCATTAGCCAAAAATGGCAACATGTATTGGGAAGTGGACCCTGTGTAAGAGAAAGAGGGCATTAGTTCAGCAATATCTATGATGTGATAGATAGAAGTTCTTTGCTGACGTCATGACTAATGAAGCACAAGGGCCTGTGGATAAGCAGGAGTCCTCACACAATTATCCCAGTCCTCTAGCATGTATGTTGTTGCACTAGAGTCCTAATGCTTCCGAGTGCAGCCTGCATTCCAGAAGTGCTTTGTATGATCATGACTACGTCCCTGAGGGTCAGCAATGTGTTTCTAATCTTGCACAGTACTTCTGGAAAATGGGCAGTGGTTAAAAGAATTTGGACTGAAACAGTAGGGCTGTGTAGTATCAGCCATTCTGGACGGTACTGAAGATAATCCAGAACCAAAATAGGGAAGTCAATTTCAGTCCGGATTTCTTTAATACTGTTCGGAGACTTCTGGAGCATTTCCAGAAAGGTATCGGGATTCCTGAGCTCCCCACAATTGCACTGGAGGAGGGCGCCGTCTTCTGCCATCAATCTGCCTGCCCATGCATTTATTTCCATATTTAGCCAAGTATTTCACTTACAAATTAAAAATCAAGATGGTAGAGCTCAGATGTTACATCACTTCCCCTGAGATTCTCAGGTGTTACATCACTTTCCACTGCAATGCTCTACTAGTGCAATTTCTGGGTTACTTTAAATAAGAACAATGGATAGTCGGATTTACTTGTAATTAAACCAACTTAGTCAGGTCATGTTTACCTACTGGTGGGGCAACTTTCACAGCTCCCTTTCAGTGTTCCCTCTCTGAATGCACATGTAAACCTACCTGTTTACATGTTTACCTACTGGTGGGACACCTTTCAATGTTCCCACTCTGAATACACATGTGCACACATTGCCTTGATATTGCCACCCAGAACAAAAATTCATTCTTCACAGATACAGGAAAAAAATTAGAGGGACTGCAGTTCCTTTTGTAGTGTCACCGCCCCCCCAGCAATTTCTTTTACTCTCCCCATAGAGTTCTATGGGTATTTTTGCTGGGGGATGGGGAGGAATTGGATTTCTGGGTAGAAATCTAGTATTGATTCTGATACTGGAATTCTGAAGGGTGCAAAGGTTCTGGAACCCAATATCTATGGTTCAAGATTGAATATGATCCGGAATTTGCACAGCCCTACCTAACAGCACACATGCTAAAGAACTGGGGGAAGTGCATGAGAGTTCCTGATACTCATACTCCAACCCTCAAGCTCGCACGCTTCAGTAGTCAATATGTGAGCCACTTGGCATAAAATCAGATTACACAATAAGGTACAATCCAGAAGCTCAAATATGCAGGCCAAGCTCTATGACCAGGATCCAAGAGCCTTAAACACATAAAGGGCTTCTACGTATGAGGAAAAAGTTGCCAGTTTCCCTTTCTAACTACAGCCTTTTGAATAGTAATGAATCCTGCTCCCAAGAGTAGTGGTGTGCCCAGAGCCATGCAAAGGGCCTCCGGACTGGTCCGGAATTCGGCCGGTCGGGCGGTTGGAGAGTGTCGCTTTAAGGGAGGGGGGGGGAGTACTTACCCCTCCCGCCGCTCTTCCCCCTCCGGCGCTCGACTAAGGTAATGTCTTTGGGGTGGCAGGGTTCCTCCCTGCCGACCCTGCCCCCATCGTTGGCTGCAAAGCTCCAGAGCAAGTAGAAGCTGGCGCCACACATGCACCCGTCGCCGGCGCACGTGCCGGTGGTGGGAACGGGAGCACGCGCTGCGACGAGCACATACATGGTGCCAGTTTTTACTTGCTCTGGAGCTTTGCAGCCAACGATGGGGGCAGGGGCGGCAGGGAGGAACACTGCCGCCCCAAAGACATTACCTTAGTCGAGCGCCGGAGGGGGACAAGCGGCAGGAGGAGTAAGTACTACCCCCTCGCCCTTAAAGCAACACTCCCCCAGTGCTGGACCACGCCTCCGTGGTTCCGTGCACATCCCTACCCAAGAGCCAGGACCAAGTTCTCAGATGAAGCTGTTTTGCATGAAGGTACACACAGAGTCACAGGGAGAATGATAGGGCAAATTCTACACATAGTACTTTGAATTCAGTGTGTGTGTTGAATTCAAACTCCTTATTTCCGTTCATGCAAGAATCATTCCAAAGATGTGAAGTATTTAACATTAGCCAATTTCCAGTGCAACCTATTAGAGACTGACTTACATTCAAGTAAATACATTTATAACCCTATCTAGAAGTAGATGAACCACTATTTTAATCAGTTCCTATTTAAAAAACCTCTTTATTTAACTGGAATAGAATTTAATCCAGTTGTTTTAAATTAGAGATCTGCTACTCAAATTTTAAAAACTACTAAAAAATAGTTTATGAAGTAATTACAATATATTATCACAGTAATAAGAACCAATTTATAATTATCATACTCTACTAAAATTACATTTTAGTAATTCTGTGGGAGTGAGGGCAAGCGAGCATGAAGATACAAGGACCAGCAGGGTTCTTCGACGTGGTCTCTGTCTTTTACACCAATGGGCTATGCGCCTGCACAGAGACGTTGTCGGAACCTAACAAGCTCAATTCTCCTAATTTAGGTGGGAACAATGCCCCCAGCCGCTATACAGGTGAAACTCGGAAAATCAGAATATCGTGCAAAAGTCCATTAATTTCAGTAATGCAAATTAAAAGGTGAAACTGATATATGAGACAGATGCATTACATGCAAAGCAAGGTAAGTCAAGCCTTAATTTGTTATAATTGTGATGATCATGGCGTACAGCTCATGAAAACCCCAAATCCACAATCCCAGAAAATTAGAATATTACATGGAACCAAGAAGACAAGGATTGAAGAACAGAACAATATCGGACCTCTGAAAAGTATACAGTGTACTGTGCTTGATTGGCCAGCAAACTCGCCTGACCTGACCCCATAGAGAATCTATGGGGCATTGCCAAGAGAAGGATGAGAGACATAAGACCAAACAATGCAGAAGAGCTGAAGGCCGCTAATGAAGCATCCTGGTCTTCCATAATACCTCATCAGTGCCACAGGCTGATAGCATCCATGCCACGCCGCATTGAGGCAGTAATTGCTGCAAAAGGGGCCCAAACCAAGTACTGAATACATATGCATGCTTATACTTTTCAGAGGTCCAATATTGTTCTATTCTTCAATCCTTGTCTTCTTGGTTCCATGTAATATTCTAATTTTCTGGGATTGTGGATTTGGGGTTTTCATGAGCTATACGCCATGATCATCACAATTATAACAAATTAAGGCTTGACTTATCTCGCTTTGCATGTAATGCATCTGTCTCATATATCAGTTTCACCTTTTAATTTGCATTACTGAAATTAATGGACTTTTGCACGATATTCTAATTTTCCGAGTTTCACCTGTATGTGGCTGCGCCACTCCACATCCCTTCCGTCTTCATCATTCGCGCTTCAGTAGATGTCGTGGAATCTTTCGCTCAGCAACGAGCAACTTGTTGCTTTTCTCCTGTTTCTCCCATTTTGACACCTGTTATTTACTTCACACAGTAACAGTTTTTTCTTAATGTTTTTATTTTTACATCCCTCCCCACCATCTTTGTGGCTCCGATCCCGGCCGGGATGGGGCTTTGTGGCTGGCTGGCCAAAACTTTTCTATGCCAGGCACAAAATAACTTTAAGAAATGTATTTGCTGTGGATCTAAGTTCCCCTCCCCTGATACTCATACTAAGTGTGTTCACTGTCTGGGGGAATCCCGCTTTGTCGAGACCTGTATTCATTGCCAAAGGTTTACAAAGTAGGCTCGAAAATAGGGCTTCTCGCTTGCGCACTGCCCTGTGGGACTTGACCATCTGTTCTTCTGAGGCCTCGACGTTGAAACAATCCTTTAAAATGGCTTCTTCAATACAATCAGAGCGCTCGGACTCCACTCCTCCTGTGCCAGAACTCCAGGTCTCAGTACCGGTATTGTAGACGCCTGCCTCGTACCTCTTCATTGTTTCGGCCCCTTCTGCGCCGCTGGAGGACTTGCCTAAGCGAACTTTACCTTCAGTACTGGACCTCTCTTTGGTCCCGCTAAAGAAGAAAAAGCCAAAGCTAGTTCCACATCTGCTAGCAGGGCAACACCTTCCCCCTATCCCCAAGAAGAAGCAACCCCTGCCAGTTTCTTCTTTGGAGGGTCCACTGGTTTAGAAGCTGAAATTGACGTCTTCGGGGCATGGCCCAGCAGTTGTTGACCAGGCGTCAGAAGGCCGGCTATGGTACCGGTTCCTTCAATACTCAGTTCTACTGACCCTTGCTTTCCTACTAGTTCTCCAGTGGCCTCGATGTCTCCCGGTCAAATGCCTGACTGTACCTTTGCGGGACAGGAAATCTCGGTAGTGGCTAACGAACAGGACTGTGCTACATTGGTCTATGAACCCTATTTGCCGGACAAACCCGCTGCGAATGCAATGTGGCTGCCTAGATGTCATTCGTCTCCCATGCGCTGCACAGAGCAGCCCCCTTGGGGAGCGCTCCTCTGAGTACAGATATGGGAAAGACTGGGCTGATGTGGACCTTCGTACACTGATCGATACCGTGTCTCTACACGAAGTTCCATGTATGCAGGGGACGAACCATTCTCCTAAAGAGATTGGTGCCGGGACACTGTTGTTTATAGACAGTATCCCTTATTATCGTTCAGACGGTTCTGACTATGGGAAGCCCCAGGAAGGCTCTCAGTACCTAGAGGGTTCTGCTTATAGCAACGCCAGGACTATTTGTGATTGGCATAAGGCCCCTTCACATTCAGAAGGGAAGCCTCGCTCTCCTCGATGAGACCTTCGGGACTGCACTAGGGGGAGCGGATAGCCTTTGGAAGTTCCAGTTCAACCTTCAGTGCCGCAACCTGCCTCGATACTGTCTGTGGCAGCAAATGGGTCAGTACAGGAACCATTGGGCAACCATACTGAGCTCCCAGCTGTCCCTCTAGATTTGGCCCCAGTGGCACCTCCTGAAATGGAAAGTGAAAGTGAATCTGGCTCTCCAGACTCTCATAGTCTCCCTGGGGTCGACCCTTTTGGACAATCAGACTTTAAAACTGTGTCTCCATCGGAAAATATGAAGCAATACTTGGCGTATGTGGCCCGCATGGCCTTGGCTCTTGGTGTGAGCCTTGAGATGCAACAAAAAGGGGAATTGGAAACTGTATTCAGGCTCATTGATGTTGAGGCTAAAGTACCGGCCTCTCTGCCACTTAACACTGCCTTGTTGCGAGTCATGCGTGGGCACTGGAAGAAGCCTGCAACTCTTTTGCAACCCAACAGGCATTTGGAGAACTTCTATAGGGTGCAGATGCAGGAGGAAATGACCTTCTTGAAGAATCATCCTACGCCTAATTCCACTGTGGTGAAAGCATTCCTGAAGAAGTCTAAAGGTCGCAGTCACTGTGCCGGAGCTGTCGAGGCTAGGATGGGGAGCTCATTTGGGCAATTATCGCCTGAGTAGCCATTGGACGTCAACAGAGAAGGGTCGTCATATCAACTACTTGGAACTGCCGGCCATATACCATGCCCTAAGGGGCTTCTTACCTGTAATTGCGGGCTGTATGGTGACAATTCAAACTGACAACACGACGGCGAAAGCCTATATAAATCAGAAGGGAGGCACAAGCTCCAGGAGCCTCCTGCTCCTTTCAGTCGACCTGTAGCATCGGTGTGTCGCACATGCAGTGACACCTCATGCGTTCTATATCCAAGGGGACCTGAATGTGCAGGCATACAGGCTGAGCAGACTGAAAATGGTTTCCCACAAGTGGACATTGGACCAGAGTGTACTCCAGGACATATTTGCAATGTGGGGTGCTCTGGTTTTGGATTTTTTTGCTTCTCAGGACAATGCTCAGTGTGCCCTCTATTGTTCCAGGTGAGAGGAAGGCAAGGGTTCTCTGGGCGATACTTTCGTCCTGTCCTGAAAAGGCGTCTTCCTTTACCTGTTTCCACCATTCCCCCTCATACCAAAGGTTCTTCGCAAACTGAGGGAGGACTGCTCCAGGGCCATCCTGACAGCCCCTTGGAGGCTCAGGATGCCTTGGTTTGCAGCTCTGAGGCAGCTGGCAATGACTTGGGTGTGCTTTCCCGCTCTACCTTATCTGCTGTTGGAGGAGAACGGTCTGGTGCTCTATCCAGACCTCCGGTCCCTGCACCTGACCGCCTAGAAGATCCTACCAACTTCCCGGTGAGACTCAGGGACATTTTGCTGGCAGTGAGAAAGGAACATTGGGCTTACCGTGAAGAGTTCTTTTTCCTTGCAGTAGGAGATCCTCAAATAGGGTGATGCACTGCGCATGCCCGAGACAGAACTGGAATCACGTGGTTTGATTGTAGGCGTGGTTACCTCCTCACTCCAGTTCCAGTGATGACAAGCAAGGAGTAGGTACGTGATTGGAGAGAGCTCAAAACTACATGGTATGAGAAAACTCAGGAATAGAGAGCAGCCAGGTTAGTGAAGTAAAAGGATAGTACTGTTGCCCTGAAAGCAGCCACATACAAAACGACCCAGGAAGAATTTGCCCACCCATAAACAGTCAACTGTGCAGTTATTTCATAACCTAGAACCAACATCCGGGCGGGGCTGAGGATCTCCTACTGCAAGGAAAAAGAACCCTTCACGGTAAGCCCAATGTTCCTTTTTCCCTTGCAGAGGAGATCCTCAGATAGGGACTTGCCCAAGCTGTCAAAGAGGCCCCGGGATGGGAAGGATGTACTTAGACCACCTGTTGAAGCCCCGTGCGACCAAAAGCTGCTTGTTCCTGCGAGAAGTCAGGAATTTTATAGTGCTTGATAAATGGAGTGGCAGAGGACCAGGTAATAGCTCTGCATATCTCTGTAAGTGGAACGTGTGCAGAGAAGGCTGAGGAAGCCGCTGCACTCCTGGTAGAGTGGGCAGTCACCCCCCCAGGAGGGGGAAGGTGTAAAGCCGTGTAGGCCAGGCGAATACACTGTTTAATCCAGTTTGTCAAGGAGGATTTGGACACCCTATCTCCTAAGCTAGACTGATGAAAAGACACAAAAAGGGCGTCCGAGCAGCGAATGTCCTTGGTACGGTGAATATAAGCACGCAAGGCTCTGTGAACGTCGAGTTTGTGCCATAGCCTCTCCTTAGGATGAGAGGGGGAAGGACAGAAAGAAGGGAGAACGATGACCTGGGACCTATGGAAGGCTGAGTTTACCTTGGGGAGAAAGGTCGGGTCCAGGCGGAGAACCGCTGAGTCAGGATGGAAATAGCAGAAATCCTTACTAGCTGAGAGGGCTGCTAACTCAGAGACTCTGCGAGCGGATGTAATGGTTATTAAGAAGCACAATTTAAAGGACAAAATGAGTAGAGAGATAGTGTTTATAGGCTCGAACGGAGCTTTGGTAAGGGCGTTGAGAACCCGATTTAGGTTCCAAGTAGGAAAACGTCTGATTGGGGGAGGAGCCAAATTCGTGGCTCCACGCAAAAATCTGGAAATGTGGGGGTGCAAAGATGACTGACCTGCTATGATAGAGGAGAGCTGAAGGACCGAGGCGAGGGCTGATGCCTGGCGCTTGAGAGTATTGGGACGAAGGCCCATATCCAGACCGGCTTGCAGGAAATCCAAAACCTCCGCCACGCCTGCGGTCAAAGAGTCTTTACCATGAGAGCGAGACCATTTCACGAAGGCGGACCAGGTAGATTGGTAGGTCCGTATGGTGGACTGACGGCGAGATGCAAGGATGGTGTTTTGCACGCTAGTGGAGTAGCCCTTGTCCGCTAGGATCGTGCGCTCAGCCTCCAGGCGGCTAGTTGTAACCAGCGAGGGTCTGGGTGCAGGACAGGTCCTTGATGCAGAAGATCTGGTCGAATGGGAAGGTGCCAAGGGGGTGCCATTGCGAGGCTGACGAGATCTGGAAACCAGGGCCATCTGGGCCAGAAGGGAGCTACCAGGATGATTTCTGCTCTTTCGAGGCGTAGATTCTGAAGGACTTTCATTATTATGGGAATCGGGGGGAATGCATAAAGAAGGGCTTTTGGCCATCGGGAGTGGAGGGCATCCGTGGCCACTGCTAGAGGATCGTGGAACCTTGAGAAGAACCGGGGAAGTTGACGGTTGCCCCGGTTCGCAAAGAGGTCCACCCTGGGTGTGCCCAGAATCCTTGTGAGCTGAAGGAAGACTTCCTTGTGCAAGGTCCATTCGCCCGGGTCTATTGCTTCCCTGCTTAGCCAGTCTGCTACTTGGTTGTCGTCTCCCTTGAGATGTTCTGCCAACATGGACTGGAGATGATGTTCCGCCCACTGGAAGAGGAGATCAGCCTCCTGCATTGCCGACCTGGTACCCCCTTGGCGATTGATATGTGCCTTGACTGTGATGTTGTCTGTCCGAAGAAGCACATGGTGGTTTTGAAGAGTGCACTGAAAGTGAAGTAGGGCCAGGAGAGCCGCATGTAACTCCAGCCAATTTATGGGAGCGGAGGCCTCTGAAGCCGACCAAACCCCCTGAATCATCTGACCTTGGCAATGGGCCCCCCAGCCCGCCAGACTGGCGTCTGTTGTCAGAACGATCCGTTGGGGCTCCGTTAGCTGGAAGCCCCTCTGAAGGGCCGGCAATAGCCACCACCTGATTGATTCTTTGACCGCCTGTGTCAGGGGAATCTGGAGATTTTGTGCCACCATGATCTGTTCCTGCCATGGGAGGAGGAGCCATTGGAGTGGCCGCGAGTGCCATCTCGCCCACGGAGTACAGTCCAGGCAAGATATCATGGAGCCTAGGGCTTGTGCCAGCTTCATGACGTCCTCCTGATGTTTGTAGAGAAGGGGACGGAGCTGTTTGATGATCTTCTCTCTGCGCTCCGAGGAAAGGGAGACTGTGTTTAGCTCGGTGTCGAAGAGGACTCCCAGATGGACCAGTTGTTGTGAGGGACTCAGGTGGCTCTTGGCCTCGTTCACCACAAATCCGTGGTCTTTCAGGGCAGTGAGAGTGAGGTCCACATTCCTGGTAGCCAAGTGTCTGGAGGGTGCTCTCAGAAGAATGTCGTCCAGGTATGGGTGGAGCCCCACCCCCTGGAGGTGGAGAAATGCTACCAGGGACACCATCAGCTTTGTGAATACTCGAGGCGCTGATGCCAGCCCGAACGGGAGGGCTCGGTATTGAAAATGTTGGTTGTCGTATGCGAAGCGGAGAAACCTTCGGTCCTCGGGACGAATGGGAACATATAAGTATACCTCCGATAGGTCCACCGAGGCCAGAAAGTCTCCCTCTCGCACCGCCTCTTTTATAGTACGCAGAGATTCCATACAGAACTTTTTCTTCCTGACGAACTGGTTGAATGATTTGAGATCAAGGACAGCCCTCCAGGGGCCGTCCCTCTTGGGTACCAGAAAGACAATGGAATAGATCCCCTGGAATCTCTGGGACGGAGGTACCAACTCTATTGCTTCGATTTGAAGAAGATGATCCAGAGCCAGACGCATCCGAGCATGCTTCTGTGGCCTGGAAGACCTTGGTGTGGGGATGAAGCGGGAACAGGGGTAGGAAATCAGATCTATGGCATATCCCTTGGTCACAGTTTGTAAGACCCAGTTGTCTGTGGTGGTAGACATCCACGTGAGGGCGAAGTGTGCCAGGCAGCCCCTCACCTTTAAAGCATCATTGCTTCCGTTGCCTATAGTACGGGTTGAAGCAGCGGGAAGCTCTGGACTGTCCTCTAGACCGCTGTCTCCACTGGGGTCTGCCGAAACCCCTATAGGAAGGTGGTCGGAAGTCCCTGTTTTGGTAGGGCTGAGAGGTGTTACTGAATTGATGATGAAAGGGACGAAAGGAACTGTGTCCACCCTTGGAAGAAGCCCTGAAGTCCCTCTTAGCAGAGGGCATAACCTTCTTTTTGTCTTTCGTATCAATGAGAATGGGTTCCAAGGCGGGTCCGAAGAGAGAAGTGCCTACGAAAGGAGCAGAGGTGAGAGCCGACTTAGACTTGGTGTCGGCGTTCCACGGTTTAAGCCAGAGTGTTCTGCGGGCCGCTACACCTGCTGCCAGTGCTCTGGATGAGTGTTGAATAATGTCCAGGCTGGAGTCTGCAGTTAGTGCCACTGCCTTTGCCATTTTGTTAATTCCCTGGTGTAGCTTTGGAAGTTCAGGAGGGACGAGCTTAACCAATTCCTTCGCCCACAGCACTGATGCCCTCGCAAAGATGGAATTTGTCGCGGCCATCTTGATGGTAGCGGCGGAAGCATCGTGCGCCTTCTTCAGAAGAACGTCACAGCGTCTATCTTCCTGGTCTCGCAATTGCCCTGATGTTCAGAATGAACCAAGGCCCGGTGACCATTTGAACTACTGGAGGATCAACCCTGGGAGTGGCCAAAAGTTTAGAGACCTCTGAGGGTAGGTTGTAATGTTTTTTCGGAAGGCTACCTATGGGTCTGGATGACGTGGGGCGCTGCCACTCTGCGCTCATCACACGATGGAAGAGTGGAGGAAACAGGACCACTGGATTAGTAGGTTCTGAAGGGGGGAAAACTTGTTGGTCAAAGGTGGCCTCTGTGTGAGCAGCCGCTGTAGAGGAAACGTCATTAATCACCCGTTTAGCCTTAGTGAGCAACACATCAAAATCTGCTGAGGGGAACAGCCTGGTAGAGTTCGATATTGGAGGAAAAATCTCTTCCTTAGATAGTTCCCCTTCCTCTTTACCAGAATCTATGGGGTCCCTCGGGGCCGGTGGAGTGGCGCTAGAGGACCCCCCTTCCGAAGAGGACAATGGATCCACTGGAGGTTTAGGAATGGAGGGGGTTGGAACAGGGGGGGAGGAATAGGGACCAACCGGGGAGGAAGAGGAGGGTTGGTGACAGGATCTTCAGGGTGGGGGTGTCTGCGCTTCCTTACGGGGGAAACCGAAGACGAGGAGGACTGATCCCCGTGTCTGGCCCGTATCCTGTGAGCGGGAGGTCTAGGAAAGAACCTACCGCACTCTTCCAATGGAATGGCCCTGCGGCGCGGGCTGGAATCAGGAGAGGAGGAAAGACAGCCTCCTGCCTGGACTCTGGAACGCCTCCGCCCTCTGAGAATAGCCTTTGGGGGCGGTGGGTCCCCTTCCCCTATTGGAGCTGTGCCCGCATTAACAGTGTGACTAGTCCCCGCGGACTATGAAGGTAGTACCCCCGAAGAAAGAAACGGAGCCGCAGGTGGCTCAAGGCGGAACTCCCTGGCAAAAAAGGCTTTAAGCCATTCAGTGGCCTGAGGAGTGAAAGGGTCCTTACTCACCGGTAGCGAAGGTGATATCAGGCTGAACGGGGTGCTCCGGGACTTTAAGCAGCGGGGGGGGGGGGGACAGCGTGGACCAGCCGGTTCTCCCTGTACCGCTGTGCTCCCATCTGGCGGGATAAACGAAGCCGGCATGTTGCCCACCAGGCTCCGGACTTCGGGTTCCATTTTACGCTTTCTATTGCTCTCCTTCTGGCGCATCTTTACTTTCGCGCCATTCTTTCCCGCCTTTGACATCGACCGGCAGCAAACCGCCTGACTAAGAAGCCGTTTGCAAAGCTGTTTCCTCCCTTCAGTTAGAAGTGTAGATTCTTTCACTTTTTTCTTATGTTTAGGGGAGGACGGCTGATCGTTCACATGGCAGGTCTTTTGGGGGGCCTTAGCTGTGCGCTGGCCCAGGCAATCCCTCTCAGAGCGCTCCGGCAGCGATGTAAGTGCTGCCGAAGATGGCGGCGGCTGAGCATGTTCCGCTGTAGGCCTAGAGCAAGCTAACTGTTCTGGCGGGTTTTGCAAGCGGGAAGAAGCCGCCGCTAAGGACGGCTCGCTGCCCAGGGACTGCAGCAGCTGCCCTGATTCTGAGAGTGAAACGAGCATTAAGTCTTTGGCATGAGCCGATTCCATGGTAAGGAGAACGTAAAAAATAACAATTTGGAAGCCAATTGAAATTATCAACGAAAAAAGGCAATTTAGCTCAGGAAAATTTTAAAATAGCCGAAAAGAGGTCTGCTTTCCACCCACCCCTGCACAAAAGAGAGTGAAGGAGGATTAAGGAAAAGGCAGAAAAGGAGTTAAAGGCAAAACTGACCAGAGCTCTCTCCGAATGATCCTATCTCGGGTGAGACAGAACTGGAACTGGAGTGAGGAGGTAAGCACGCCTACAATCAAACCACGTGATTCCAGTTCTGTCTCAGGCATGCGCAGTGCATCACCCTATCTGAGGATCTCCTCTGCAAGGGAAAAAGTCCTCAACAAGAAAGTCGTATGGACATAAATGGACTCGTTCCTATACATTTGCTACTCAAAATGGATTTGATGTTCTTAGTCCATCTGTTCAAAACGTTTGTATCTATCTGTTATCTTTGAAAGAATCTGGTTTGAAACTCTCCTCTCTCGGAGTACATTTGACGGCCTTTGTGGCACATTCACCCGCCTCTTGGGTTTCCTGATACAAGGACCCACCGCTGAAGAGTTTTCTGAAGGGTTCATCATATGTTTTACCAGATGACCCTGTTAAGTCACTGGCTTGGGATTTGCCAGTGGTTCTGGCTGGTTTGCTGCAACCACCCTTTGAGCCTTTGGCTTCGATTGATCCTTGTGTCCTGATGTGGAAGGTTGCCTTATTAGTGGCGATCACCTCCACTAGAAGGGTGAGTGAACTGCGGGCCCTGAGAATTGATCTACCATACCTACAGTTTCCTAAAGGTAAGGTTGTGCTCCGACCGGATGTTCAATTCCTTCCAAAAGTAGTTTCCACCTTTCATTGCTCCCTACCACTCACCTTGTCTGTGTTTTTTCAAAACCCTTCATCTGACCCAAAATGCAGGTTTCACCGTTTGGATGTTCAAAGGGCATTGTCCTCCTATGTTCAGAGATCAGCGGAGTGGAGGAAAACTCCTTCTCTGTTTGTTCTGTATGATGAGCCTCAAAGGCTTGCAAGTTTCTGCTCAGTTCCTATCTAGGTAGATTGTTTCTACTATTGAACTTTGTTACAATTTGGCACATAAACAATTGCCTGTGACCATTAAGGTGCACTCAGTTCAGTCCATTGCGGCCTCTGTTGCCTTTGATTGTGTGGTCCCTTTAGACACTTGGGGTTCGCCCCATTCCTTTATTCATCATGATGCCATTGATGCATAATAAAGCATGGAATGATGCTATGTTTGGCAGGACTGTCCTGCAGTCTATTTTCAGATCATGTACATCATTTCTTTGAAATAAATACTTCTTGCAGAGTGCATCCTTGTTTCCTCGTCCTTGGGTGCTAGCTTCTTATGCACCCATTGGTGTAAAAGACAGAGACCACATCGAAGAACTACAGGTTGCTTACCTGTAACTTTGATTCTTCTAGTAGTCATCTGTCCTTTTACACACCTTCCCATCCTTTCCGCTGGGTCTACTGAAGGCGGACTCCGTGACTGAAGGGATGTGGAGTGGCACAGCCACACAGTGTCTGGGACAGGGTTCCCATCTAAATCAGGAGAATTGAGCTTGTTAGGTTCCGATGAGGTCTCTGCGCAGGTGCATAGCCCATTGGTGTAAAAGGACAGATAACCACTAGAAGAACAAAAGTTACTCTCCTCCTACTCTCCGATTTTAAAGAAATCCAGAAATGTACATTCTAGCTACACATGCTTATTATTGTGAAATTTAATGATAATCTTTTTGCATTTGCAAAATCAAAGGCAGCTTTGAATAATTACGGGGAATTTACAATGCTGTGGAAAGAAAAATGAGTTATGTTAAAGCATACTTAATACTAACTTTCTGTCAATGTATCCCCTCAACTAACTTTCTGTCAATGTATCCCCTCAAATCAATCAATCTGACAAAAAGAAACCCAACCCAAGTGGAAACGTATCCAACAGTATGCAGTCTGGCAAACTTCTACAGTAAGTTGCCATGAGTATTTTTGTTTCACTTTAACCAAATGAGTCCTCCTTGGGCACTGACACTTCTCTACATAAGTGGCATATGAAGCCAGTATAGTTGTCTTGAGCCCAGTCTTCCAAAATAAGTTTGAGCGCGCTACTGGGCCATATTTCCTTTTAAAAACTTTTTTTTTTTAAGGCTGGGCTAGATCTAATGTTTTTCGCTTCATAGGCTACTTATAGTAGAAGGAAATATTCTAACATCAGTGCAACTACTGAACAAATGATTAAATACACTTCTCAAAATCCATGTAAGTATATATATATTTTAATACTACCATTCCCCAAACAGCTGTGTGTGATTTCACAATTCTCAAAAATGGAATTACACATTTGGCATTTCCCCCGCAACTACAAATTAACTTCAAGAAGAGCATCACTTTTCCCCAGCCCCCTAGCAAGGAAAAGCTGGTAGAGTTGATATTTTATTGTGCAAGGGTGGGGAGGGAGAGAGAAAAAGAGAGCAACACATAGGAAAACAAGGTGTCTTATTTGAGTAGAACCCTTCCACATGTACAAATTGGCCCAAGACAAAACATGTTTTTGAAGAGGTCAAAAAACATGATTTGTCTTGGGCCCATTCATGCATGTGGAAGGGTTCTACTCAAGTAAGACGCCTGGTTTTCCTATGTGTTGTTCTCTAGTTTACATAGCAGCCTTTTCTGGTCAATAGGTAAATGTCCCCAATCTTTTCATAACATTTAAAGCTTAATTTCAATCAGGTGTTGTCACTAAACCCTGATTTCCTGTCAAGACTGGCACTAAATATGTACTCAGAGAACATGTAAAGTGACTTGCTTATTGAATAACCACAGACAACATACATATCAGGCAATGTGGAGTGAAGATTTAAAATTTTTAAAATGGATAAACCAATATCAGGCTCATAACACGGGGGGTGAGGGGGAACCAAGAGGCATACATTGTTATTCCTCCATATTTCCAGCAAGAGCTCCAATTCCAACTACCCACATAACTTCCACATTGCTGCTGAAAAACTTCTGTATGTTTTACAACAAAGCTCTTCTCAGAAGGACTTTGCAAGTGAAGAGGAACGTTCTTCAAGCATTAGCAGCTCATTACTGACAACCAAGAGTCCACCAATGGATAAGAAAGGGCTACTTAAGAGCTCTTTCCAACAGCAAGCAACTGAGTTGCTGTAATTAACTGGATCACAGTTAGGCATGAAAGATACAAACATTGGTTATTAAATGAAACAGGAGGCTTCTGGCAAAAAGTCATGTGCACTTAAAGCTGACTCAGTCCCATACCTTTAAAGGAGTAGATTCATGCTGGCCTTCTGCAAATCTTTCTTCACTAAAACTATTTGCTCTTGAGGTGAGTGGTTATTTAATAGTATGATTTATAATTTTTGTTTTAATTTATTAACTGATTTTAATGGTGTTTTAATGTAAACCGCCCTGAACCTTTTGGAAGGGTGGTATAAAAGTTTTAATATTAATCATCATCATCATCATCTGTTCTGGTTTAAGTCCTATGGTGATAGCAATGGAGTCCTTTGCTAGAAGGACACATTTAAATAGCTATTGGCCAAGCATCTCTCTCAGGCTAAACACAACTTTAGGTCCAAGAAAGCAAGCTTTCCATTTTGTTTTGGTAAGGATGTACCTGTAAATTCAATTTCCAGTACAACAGAATAAGACACTAACCATCTTTGTACTTTAAGAACTGGCAATACTTACTTGTGTTACAATATAATTTCTTTGAGCTTCTTCATTAACCACCATGCTTGCATTAATGTAATCATTGTCTGTGTTCTGTAGTATCACACGACTGTGATCATCTTGAAATAAATAGAATCAGGAAAAATATTTAACTTTTGGTATTAAACATGACCTTTTGTACAAAATAACATCTTAAAGCCAAAATTATAGTCAAGAAATTGTTTTTTCTTATTTACACCCCAGGTTTCAGATTGCAAACTGTCTCACTATATTCCAAATACCTTATTACCAACTATTCTTATGGGGAAAGAAATGCTATCGGGTACTAACTCCTCTCTACAAGTTCTCATAAAACCACCATCAGTTAAACTAAGCAGGAGAAGCAAACTGATAGCTTTTCATTGTTTATATTAAATTATGCATTTCAAAGCAAAAAGCCCCATAAAGACCTAAATAGGGTATTTAAGAGAATGTCTTCTTTGTTATGAACCCCACTGCCCATTGCAATCATCAGGAGAGATCTGTCTGCAATTGCCACCAGCTCCTTTGGTGGCTACTCAGGGATGGGCCTTCTCCTCTGCTGTCCCAGAGCTTGGAATGCGCTGCATGCTGAAATAAGAGCCTCCCTATCTCTAACACCTTTTACAAAGTCTTTAAAGACACCCAGGCTTTTAATTATTCTTTTAACAGTTTTAAGATCCTTTTAAAATTTACATTGTTATAATGTTTTGACTTTTGCTATGTCATTTATTTTGTTTTAACTAATGTTTTAACTTTTGTTTGTTTGTTGTAAACCACCCAGAGATGTAAATTCTGGGCAGTATAGAAGTGTGTTAAATAAAAATAAATAAAATCAATGCACAGTGCTTCCCAAAATGCTATGTATGCTCTCAACTAGAATAGTATTATACATATACTGATTTCATGTTCTTGCTGCACCCATCTTCAACTATTCAGGATCCCAAGCAGTTATTTTGCCCTCTTGCATTTATCTGGGCAGCAGGACTGACCTTCAATGGTTCTGAGCAACTAACTGGTGTCTGAAGTTATTGCCACCCTGCTTCAGCTTTTCCACAACTACCAATGAGAACAAGCCTATGCCACCTGGCATAATCTCAGCCTAACCTACTTCACAGGGTTGTTGTGAAGAGAAACTTAAGTATGTAGTACACCGCTCTGGGCTCCTTGGAGGAAGAGCGGGATATAAATGTAAAAATAATAATAATAATAATAATAATAATAATAATAATAATAATAATAATAATAATAATCACTTAAGGGGAAAAAATTCTCAGCCGCTCACATTAAATTCCCCACCCTATCCCCACCATCTGCAAAGAGGATTTATTGCCTCCATAGAATCAGTGAGGCCCAGTGCTCCATCTAAGGTGTGCGCTTGTGCACACGCTCACACAGTTTTTGATGTCCACTCAGTTAATCTTAGATCTCACTTAGGTTGAAACAGGAAGGTCCCAGTCTGAATGCATGTGCACTGCCTTGATCCTGCCACCCAGAACAAAACTCATTCCGCACACTGATGAAAAAAATTAGAGACCACTGGTGAAGCCAGAATTAGTTTACTTCCATCTGGAGAAACTTTGTGGCATATACAACAGCTGAAGAATCTAACACCCATGTGATGGATACTAACATACCCCAAAGGTTAGCTTTCACGGGCCCAATTACAGGGATCCTTCACAAAAACCCCACTATTTTTTTAAAATGAAGGTACACTTCACATTCATCATTTCAGTCATTAAGAACAATGGCATGAAATGAACATGACCAATAGTTATATACCGCTTTTCAATAAAAGTTCTCAGAACTGTTTACATTGTTATAAATAGAATGGCTACAAGTCCAAGGGCTCACAATCTAAAAAAGCAACACAAAATCAGCAACAGCCAATAGAAGGGTGCTGTGCTGGGGACAGATAGGGCCAGTTGCAGTCCTCGTGCTAAATAAAGAGATTCACAAGTTTTTAAAAAGGTACCTTTTTGCTCAGTTAGCAAAACAGGCCAGCACTGTATTATTCGTCTATTGCAGACAAGGAACTGAGATGGACTCAACAATAACTTCTTGTGACTATCTAGTAAGTTTATAGCTGAAGGTGAAATTTGAACAAATGAGTTCCTGGCTCAGTTCACATTCAGCCTTGCCATTATACCACCTCCCATAGCTTAGTTTCCTGTTGCTAAATTTCCCAAGACTGTCACTTCATTCAATTCCCTCCTGCAAGTCTGTTAATACAGACTGGTCAACTGGACTGTAGCTCAATGACAGAGCACATGTTTTGCACACCAAAGTCTCAGGTTCAACCCTGGCATCTCCAGTTGCAGCTAGGCAAGACCACATCTGAAACCCTCGACGGCTGCTACCAGCCAGTATATTTCATCCAGAAATACAAAGACATTTCTAGGTAAGTAGTTGCGTTTGAAAACTGGATGTAGTGTTCCACCAATGTGCAAAGCACACACCAAAAGACTCCATCTGCTAAAGAACTGGGGCCACAATGCATGAAGTTGCATATGTGCACGCTAAAGAACTATGAAGCTGGGATCTTCCTTGTTGATTTATCTGTGGTAGCCATCACCATATCAGGTGCAACCCGCTTTTAAAACTGCACAACCGTTTCCCTCGCTGCAAGTTAGAGATGAAGCAACTAATACTGCAGACTATGTTCTGGCTGTGCACATTGTTCTCTTACATGTGCATAAACATCTCCTCTGAGTTGTAGCCAGAATTTGTGCACCTGGTGCAATATCACAAATATAGGAAAGAATAGGAGTTGGAAGGGGACTTTTGACAATATCTATACACACAACCAAAATTAATTTCTAATGGGAAATGGGAAACTTTCTATTTCTTGTTGCAATAACTCTTCTTACAGCTAAGCAGCAAGCACAGATCAGAAAAAGCTACTTTAAAAGTGGTTTATTCTGTGTTTTAAATTATTCAAGACTACAGGTACATTTGTTGAACATTTGTACCTGAAAGTTCCGCCCTGCTTAAAGGTTGACCTAGAAGACCAACTTCAAAGCCACCAAGCTTTTCCGCTGACAAGAGGGCAGGTTGCTTTCCTCACTCCCTGGGGAATGTGCTCATGATGAAAATAATTTTTAGTTCTTCTCAGGTATAAAATATGCAATACAAGACTGATCATGATAAATTAATAAGCATAGTAGTACTTCTTTCCTCAAAGCCACTGAAAGGAAACATATGGTAGTGTACATTTTGCTTGCAATACAGATAAGCTATGGACTCAGAAGAAATTATTTTGATGGAATATAGATTTTTAAAAAATCTATTAGAACTTAAAGTATTGTTTAGCTAAAAACACACTATTTTTCTTGCCTGGAAATGAAACTGTTAAGAGGTTCTTCTTTCATGTATCAATTTATTGGAACTCAAATGTTTCTGCTGGACAGAAACCAAAACCTTTGTAAATACTACATGCTATTTGCCAACAGGAAAAATCTTAACATCTTGTTATAGTAAATCGCACATACTGGTACTAGTGTTCTCGGAAGGATGATGTCAGCCAGTACAGCTTTAACCATTTAATCACCAAACAGTTGCTGTTTGATTTCACAACAGCATCACTTTTGTCCCATTTCTGTGCTTCACTCCAGAATGTCAATAGCCATATACATTTTCAAAATAGTCTGCTACCATTGAGAAACACATTTTCAAATAGCCATATACATTTTCAAAATATTCTGCTACCAACGACAAACAAAACAGGCAAAACTGCTCCATGCAAATCATACAGAGGAAGACTCCAAACTTAATAAATAATCCACCCACAGGACCTCAGATCACACAACTATCTGTGACTCAAGAGCAGAGAGAAGTAGGAGGAAAAGCATGGCTTTTAATAGAAAACTGTTATGACCACACACACCCCTCCTTTTCAACAGTACCCACACAACCCCAAGCACATGACAATGTAACTCCTTTTACTTTCCCAGATTGCAGTTTTTCAGGGAACAAATTTCGTAGCAACACAGGAAGCTGCTGAATCAGACCACTGGTCCATTGTCTACACTGACTGGCAGCAGCTCTCCAAGGTTTCAGGCAGAAATCTTTCCCAGCCGTACCTGGAGATACCAGGGAACTAATTCAGGACCTTCCGCATGCAGATGCTCTTCCACTGAGCCATGGCCCCATCCCCTGCAGGGCAGACCTTGCTTAGAAAATGGGACAATTCATGGTCACTACCACAAGCCACCTAACAGCGCAGCGGGGAAATGCTTGACTAATGAGCAGAAGGTTGCCAGTTTGATTCCCTGCTGGTGCTATATGGGGCAGCAGCAATATAGGAAGATGCTGAAAGACATCTCATCCTGCACCAGAAGAGGCAATGGTAAACCCCTCCTGTATTCTACCAAAGAAAACCACAGGGCTCTATGGGTGCCAGGAGTCATATTGACTTGACAGCACACTTTACCTTACCACAAGACAAGCTTTTCTCCGCATCTGCCAGGGGTACTCCTCACCAGTGTTCCCTCTAAGGCATGCACTCACACGTTTTTTGATGTCCACTCAGTTCATTTTAGATCCCGCTCAGGTTTAATCAGGAAGCTGCCACTCGGAATCCACATGTGCACACACTGCCTTGATACTGCCACCCAGAACAACACTCATTCCACACACACGAAAAAAATTAGAGAGCATTGCTCCTCACTATTAACTGGGGTACTCATTCCATACTACAGCACCATAAAACACAAAAGCTGAGAAAAATTATCCTCTGATTATTCCGAGGCTCTTGCCCAGTCGATTTACTCTTTCCTATAAAACAAATTAAGGTTGAAACAAGTTAATGTTTCATTATTCAAGTAGGAGACTGCGTAAACAAGCCCTTCTAAAAAGTACTAATATTAAGCAGGGTGGATTTTATTTAAATCAAACTGATTTAAATCACGATTTAAATCACTAGCAGGGTGGATAAAAATTAAAAAAATCCAATTTAAATCAAAAAAATCCAATTTAAATAAAAATCAGATTTTTTTATTTAAATCGGATTTTTTTTTATTTAAATCGGATTTTTTTAATTTTTATCCACCCTGCTAGTGATTTAAATCGTGATTTAAATCAGTTTGATTTAAATCAAATCCACCCTGATATCAAGTGTTCTACCAAGCATAGCTTGTGTTCTGGCAGAAGAGAGCTCTAGTCCACAAGCCATTTATCTTGGAACAGTCCCACAGGCTTCACTGAGAAATTAGAAAGATTTATCAGGATTATTTTTATATTGCTGCTTGCCAGAATCACTCACTACAAAACAGAAGACAACTGAGTTTATCTTCCTTCCAGCAAAGCAATTCCAGGAGATCACTGTGACCTGGAGAATTGTCACACCTCCCTTGGAGTTTAGAAATGCAGCAGAAGTGGGTAGTAACATTACTTTTGATTCTGTTTAAGAGTAATTATAATTTAATTCTTCACACTGATAATCAGCATGTAACACTGTTCCATACAAACAATCAAGTTGTATGAAATGTGTACATATAATCACATCTACCAAACACATAGAAATTTTCTAGTTCTAATGCTCTTAAGATAGCAAAAATGGCTAGCCAACTGGGACAGGAAATTTTGAAACAGTTCCCATTTTGACAGTCTTAACAAGCATAACCACCTAAGATATACACAACTGCTTAGCTTGCTTCTTCCAAATATGACACTATCTACAGCTAGATGAATAACAATGAGTGACACAGAAAAATCCCCAAACCTTGTCTGGAAGATACTTGCCCAGAAGTAGAGTCTTCTTCCTCCTCAAAAGTACCAGAAATAAGTTGCCTCTAACTTCAACATCATACAATTATTGCTCTCTCAGTCAAAGAGAGATCTATCTGCATAAAATTACAAGCTCAAGGGCTGCTATGGTGCAACACAGCTTGATTGAGAAAAAAGTTAGTGAACTCTAATATTAACCTATATAAATGTGTGACTCTGCCTTATACAGAGTTGCACAATTGGCCCATCAAGGTCAACATTCAGCACTGTCCACAACAACAGACAGCAGTTTTCAGACAAAGGTCTTTCCAGACCTACTTGTAAATACAAGGGAGCGAACCTGAGACAAAGCAGGTCTTCTATCACTGAGCTATGGCCTCTCCCTACATACAGTATATACAGCAAGAGAAGAGGTGCACAAAGCGATAATAAAGGAATAATTCAATATTTATTGCAAGGTCAACCTTTGTAACATTTTGGGAAACCTAGATGATCATAATCCAAGTCCCAGAACATGGTCTGAAGGCACACAATGCAGCAACCTTTTTCAAGGTACACCCGGTCAACAAGTAAATGGAAGACCATCTGGGAACCCAATGTATGCCACCTGAGTTGCATGAAGAAAAATTATAAAACGGAACAAACAAACATGGGTAGAAGGCCAGACTTTCCTGTGTTAAAGTAAGAGCCTCTGAATAAATAGAAACATTCTACACAGCACATTGTAGCATGCACAACAGCACTCATGCAATAGTGCAACTATAACCATATTGCCATCCCTCCCCCACAATGCAATTGCCAAAGACCCCCCTCCAAACTATTCCAGAGGATCACAGGACCCTTGGCAACAGCATCTGATGTACCATGAGTGGCTGCAAGAGGAGAGGGTAATTCCCAGAAATCAAGCAGAGATACCTTCCACAAAGTCTCTCCACGCATCTTCCAGCAGCAATCAACACTGCTGCCCAGGCTCTTGTGAATTCCTGGAATGGCTTGGGGCAGGGGCGGGGGGCAGCCCCTGGTATTTGCAGTTCAGGGGGAAGGGGCAAGAAAACCATTTTTGGGTGTTCATTTACATTTCAAAAGAACACGGAATTTTACATACATATGCAATTGAATGCAGGACCATCTTATTGTTGATAGTCTCAACACTACTTGACTGTGTACTAGATTACAAATAAATAAAATATTTACTTACATGGGCTAACATCTCTGTATCTGTTTCGATTTCGATTTTCTGTATACTTTGCAACTTTATGTGGATAATCATGGGATTGGTTCCGAATATCCTTGAAGAAACAAAGATTGTTTATTAAGTCCTGTTTACTGCATGGCAGTCTAAACTTAAGATACTGAATAAGTAAATCAAGACTGACTTTTTAAAACACACTACAGATTTCTCACTGAACTTGCATTATCCCTTTGTTCTCTATAATCTGAAAATAAAACCATCAAACCTCAGTGACACACACTACATCCCTTAATATAGCCATAATACTGTGCAGATTTAATGCATTAATTAAAACAGGCACAACCACTCCTTAGTTTTCATATTAAAATGTCTTCCAAAGCAGATACTAGACTTAAGATATAGCAAAGCATTTTGCTTGAATAACGTCAAATATGGCTAAACTAAATCTATATTAGGGCAACATGATCCTCTCTACACCGTGCAGATTTATTTGTAGTGGTTAGAGTGCTGAACTAGGACCGGGGAGATCTGAGTTCAAATCCCCATTCAGCCATGAGACTTGCTGGGTGACTCTGGGCCAGTCACTTCTTTCTCAGCCTAACCTACTTCACAGGGTTGTTGTGAGGAGAAACTTAAGTATGTAGTACACCGCTCTGGGCTCCTTGAAGGAAGAGCGGGATATAAATGTAATAATAATAATATTTTTATACCGCCCAAAACTTATGTCTGATGTCAAACATCACAGCGCCCTTATGACCCATATAACACACAAATAACCTAAGTTATTTTAGATTTACATATGCCACAGCATTACCAAATGATTCCAAAACAGGCTGCCACTCCACTTAATCAGGCCATTTTGGTATGAAGCAACAAGAATACTTTCCACTTTTTAGACTTTGACTATAACCTACGTCAGATATATGTTTCCTTCCTGGCTGTAAAGAATATGTTGGTATGCTAAAAGGACATGTCTTCTTGCAAGTGACGGGGTAACACAATAGCAGATGCACATTGGAACAACAACAATTTTCTGTTTTCTCTTTCTATGGGGGAAACATACAGTATCTATCTCAATAAAAATATTGTGTACAAAACCAGACCGTTCAAGTTTAGAAAAAAGGAGTATTACACCCCCTCATTACTCCAAGACTGGGAGCTGACCTTGTTACTTTGGTCCCATTCTCCCCAGGCCTCCACTTTCTGCACATGGGAACTAATCCTAGGATCTTCTGGTTCAGATATTACTTGAACCTGGGATCCCACTAGGCACAAATATCTCTCAGAGAACACAAATTTAATTCCCAACTTGAGGGAGATTCTGTATTTACGTAACACAGGACATTCCTGACAGATGTTACTTCTACAAACGAGAGGAGGATGAGTGCAAGTCCAAGGCCTGTTCCCAGTCTCATGGATGTGCGAGATAATATCCAAAGAGGTCCTATGAAGAGACATGACTGAGATTTGTAAAATGTATGAGTTGTGTGCAAAAAAGTGAATATAAAAATCATTTTATCTTCGAAAACACTAGACTTCAGGTTCATCCTCTGAAACTGGGTTGCTTTTGTCTTTCAGGAAAGAGAAGAGCAAATACTTTATATTATACAACACAGATATAAGAAACTCATTGCCATTTGTATAAATGACTTCTTTTAAAAAGTCACAGATGCTAAGTTTATCTGTGGCTATTAGCCACAATAGCTAGAACTGAAGTTTCCTTGTTCAGAGGCAATATATAATTGTTGCTCAAAAAGAGCAAAAAGTGATCTAGTTCAGTACTGTTTCTAACAATGGCCAACAAGGTATCATTAGAAAAGTACTTATACCCAACAGATGACCTTTTCTTTTCCAGTAAGGCAAACCTTATTTTAGCAGCAGCCTTAATATAAAAGCTATATCCATGTATATTTTTTTAATTTAGCAAAGAAACATTAAGGAGTGGGACTAGAGTCAGCACTCCTGGAGTTGGATACAAATGTGCCCTTCTACTTATAAAAAAGTGTCTTCCAATCCCTGAAGGGTGGTTTTATACTTGCATCACAGCACTGCATTAAAAAAAGGAAAACAGAGCCCAGATATGCTCTTCTGCTTGTGTAGCACTACACCAAATCTTCTGCTAATGCCAGTGCATTGCAAGAAAGCATCAGCATCTGTTTTCCTACCACTCACCACTGTTTAGATACAGCCCCTGGATTCCTAAGCGGGTTCAGTTAGTTTTCAAAAGGTCCTTAATCTTCAACACCATACTTATACCCCAATATATACATGTTTTGCAGCACCATGTATATCTAGCACCATTCAAGAACAAAAAGACTTATTTTCATTTGCATTAGTGATATTTGTCATAAGCCACTTCAGAACCCCAGTGGGGCTTGGATAACATGTTTTAATTTAATATATATACTAGAAGTAAATGTCACCGTATTGTAATAGAGTGAACTGTAAAAGAATTCACTGTAATACAAATTGTATTACAACTATAGTACAAGGACATGGTTTGGATTTCAGAACAAACACATATTTTAAGTGTGCATTCTGTTATGAGATTTAATACACTAACCTAGGCAGTACAGCTTGAGATCCCTCCAAGTAAAAATTTAAGAACATTGTTGCTTATTCCGAAATGGAAATGTTAAAATGTTATCCCTACTAACTTGGCAAAGAGACACCTTTTAACGTGGTGATTCTCTTTATTTAGCAGTGGGAGAGTAACTGGCCCTATCCACCCCTAGCACAATGCCTCCAGTGACTGTTGCTGGTATGTATCTTATGTTTCATTTTAGATTGTGAGCCCTTTGGGGACAGGGATCCATCTTATTTGTTTGTTATTTCTCTGTGTAAACCGCCCTGAGCCATTTTTGGAAGGGCAGTATAGAAATCGAATAAATAAATAATGAAATAATGAAATAGGATCTTGTCCTCTGTTAAAGTAATATGTATGGTCGAGTTGGTTTCGACTCCTGGCATTCACAGAGCCCTGTGGTTGTCTTTGGTAGAATACAGGAGAAGTTTACCATTGCCATCTCCTGCAGAGTATGAGATGACGCCTTTCATCATCTTCCTATATTGCTGCTGCCCAATGTATCCAGGAAACAGACCAGCAGGGATTTGAACCAGCAACCTCTGGCTTGCTAGTTAAGTCATTTCCCACAGTGCAAAATGGGCAAAACCATGTGCAGAACTATTCCAGTATGGTACAACAGGTGCACTGATATGTCTAAGTACCTATGGCTGGAAAGGACTTCAGACCAGGGTGGATTTGATTTAAATCAAACTGATTTAAATCACGATTTAAATCACTAGCAGGGTGGATAAAAATAAAAAAAATCTGATTTAAATCAAAAAAATCTGATTTTTTTGATTTAAATCAGATTTTTTTGATTTAAATCAGATTTTTTTTATTTTTATCCACCCTGCTAGTGATTTAAATCGTGATTTAAATCAGTTTGATTTAAATCAAATCCACCCTGCTTCAGACCTTCTTGTTTTTGTTAGCATTTTAAAAGGATTTTAACTGTAGCTGGATTTTGGTCAAAGCTAGTGACCCAGATCTAAAGCAAAGAGAGAAGGTTTGGCTCTGATTATGGTGGAAAACAACAAACCCCATGCAACCAGGCTCATAAGAACTCAAGAACAGCCCTGCTGGATCAGGCCCAAGGCACATCTAGTCCAGCATACTGTTTCACTCAGTGGCCCACCAGGCGCCCCGGGAAGCCTACAGGCAAGGGCATGCCCTCTCTCCTGCTGTTATTTCCCTGCAACTGGTATTCAGAGGCACCCTACCTCTAAGACTGGAAGTGGACCATAGCCCTTAGACTAGCAGCCATTGATAGACTTCTCGGTAAACTCTAATAAATTAAATTTGTCATATTGTTTTAAAGGCAGATAATGAGAAGGAGAACAACCAATATTCTCCTCCATTCACAACAGGTGTTCAGGAAAGTCTGTGTAATATACAACAGTACCATATATAGGGTGACCTATCAAATCAATAAAGCAGCACACATACTCTGATCTCCAGTAAGGGGGCGAAGTGGAGGAGGAGTAGGCCAAAAATCACAAAACTCAAGACCATACAGCTAGGTCAAGTCCATTTCCTAGAAAATGTGCCTTCTTAGTCAGTAAAACCCAGGGTCAAACAATTACTGACATTCATTCATTGCGGGGGGGGGGGGGGGCGTGTCTCTACCAGGGTCTCTTTCTAAATCCTTCCCCAGCAAGAAAGAAGAATATATTTCAGAAGCAGTTATTAAAAGTGTAAGTCTTTTTTCTGGATTTCTTCTAAAGATCTTATACATTTGTTAGTAACGTCCTCAAGAATTACTTTTCCTCAATTAATTCATTTAACCTCAGATAAAGTTTTTAAATAAATTTCAGTTAACTTTTAGCCAGACATTTCTTATGAAACTTCTCAGTATATCCTGGTCATTAAATATATATTGCAAATGTTTCATTTAGTGCAAACCTCCTTTCTGACCACATTCCATTGTAAGAAACATGTAACTAGGGGTACTGGTTAGGCCAAATCCCTCATTGATGCAAATAGCTATATCAACCAAAAAAATCCAAGATAAGTAGCTGCACTGCCTAAGGCCCTTATGCAGCTCTCAAGGGGGCAGAAAAGGATGTGGCATAGAAAGAATACAGGAATGGAAGTGTTAGTCACATCCTATTCGAGCACAGAGCTATTTTAAGCTAGCAGCTAAAGGAGTCAGCTGTGAACTACATCCATGGTTCCAAATCTCACCTCAACCATCAAGTGTCTGTAGTCTTAAACAAGCCATTATCTCTCAATCTTCAGCGGTCTGTCTGTCTCCACCATCTACAACATGATAAATCTACTTTCCATCATTATATAATGATTCCAATACACAGTGTTTAAAAATCACTGGAATACTGTACATTAAAAAAAGCTAAACCACCACAGTGTCCAGTGTAGAACTCATAGGATACACAGCCCCAGAAAGACACATGAAGCTGCCTTATCAGATCACTGGCCCATCTAGCTCAGTATTGCCTACCCACACTGGCAGCAGCTTCTCCCAAGTTACAAGCAGGAGTCTCTCTGAGCCCTATCCAAATCCTTGTGTGTAAATCTTTGTAGATATATCATGTACAAACAACCACTTTGTATATAATTGTGCTTTGGCAACGTACTGTATGCTTTGGTAGTTAGTTGGTTCAATAAAAAAATCTTGTCCTATCTTGGAGATGCCAAGGAGAGCATCGTGCAAATGCTCTTCTCAGAGCAGCCCCATTCCCGGGGAATATCTTAAGGTGCTCACATGTTATGCTTGCTACCAAACAACTAGCTCTCCTCTCACTGATTACCACAAGACAAACTGGATACACAATCCCAGATTAGGAAAGAAACATAACAACATAAGAACAGCCTTGCTGGATCAGACCCAAGGCCTAGCTAATCCAGCATCCTGTTTCACACAGTGGCCCACGAGATGCCTCTGGGAAGCCCACAAGCAAAGAGGTGAGGGCATGCTATTTCTTTTGCTGTTGCTCCTGAAAACTGAGCTAAAGAGTTCATCTCAAACATTAGGGAAGCACAATAGAAAAAGACAAAGGGACCATACAAGTCCCTAACAATATCCATAAGAATCTTCAATCTACAGAGGATCCAGCAATAAAACCAGATGTGGAAGCATGGGCAAAGCCAACCATATCACTAAACATATGCGCACAGCAACATGTCATATTTATTTTGTTTGTAAAAACCTATAAAAAATAAATAAATTCAAAAATAAAGACACATTTTGCTTTGAAGTGAAGTAGTTTTAATATTTTATTGAGTTACACTGCAAGCAATTTATCTGCATGACATTTATCTAAACAAGATCAGAGTGTCTGAACTGGTTACTGAATCACTTTTTAAAGTTAACATCTGAACCAGAGCAAGTTAAATACTGATGAACCAACACACACCTTTTTTTAATTTTCCTGGCCCTACTGAGAAGACAGCAGGGAATCCTAGCTCCACTGCCTAATAAAACATTCTGCCCTAGCTTTGAGTTTTCTGAACAAATTAATGCTGGATAGGACAGGGAGCCCCCTTAAGTGGCACAGCAGGCAAATGCTTGACTAACAAGCAGAAGGTTGCCGGTTCAAATCCCCACTGATACTATATCGGTCAGCAGCAATACAGGAGGATGCTAAAAGACATCACCTCATACTGCGTGGGAGGAGGCAATAGTAAATCCCTCCTGTATTCTACCAAAGAAAACCACAGGGCTCTGTGGGCACCTGGAGTCGAAATCAACTTGATGGCACACTTTACTTTTACAACAATTCCTAGGTACCACCCTAAAAAAAGCTAAAGCAACAACGAGTTTTTTTTCCTTATGTGTTGAAAGAAAACGTTATTCTACAGGAAGAAACAATTCACGATAATAGCCACAAGGCAAATTGCCACTTCCGATAGCCAATACAGCAGAGTCCAGTCCATTCAGGAGAAACAGTGCGCGAGAACCACGTGCATGTCAGCAAGAGCGGAACAGAGACGATGCTCGCACAGTTTTACCCGTCGAGCTCGAGCCTTCCCTCCCACCGACACACCAAAACGAAATCAGCCACCCACCACCCTCACTCGCTCTGACCATGCGTACAGAGGGCCTGCCCGAATACCCTCTCTTCGCCATACGCTCCCCCCACCACCGCGCCCATGCGCATGCGTTTTCCTTTCAACCCTCAACCTATTCTTTTCTCGCTCATCACCGCCCCTTAAGTTAGAACATGCGCATATCTTCTCTCAAGTCTCAATGCGCGCACCTGAAAGCTCTGCCTGGCCCAACGGCTCCCTCAAACCGGTGGCAGCCGCCAGGTCACGAATCTCCCTGAGTCCCCACCCTCACTTACCAGATAGCGGGGCTGCCAGTCGTTCGCAGCGTCGATCTCCTGGAACTCCTGTTCGAGAGTGGCGGTGACGGACATAATGGCGGCGACAGCCAGAAAAAGAACAGCTGCTAGGACTCGACACGTACATTACCTACCCCCGCTAATCACAGGGCGCGGACGACAACCCGCCCACTATGCCGGTTGCCTTGCCTTTGACTATGTTCCGCACCGCGCACGCAGCCTCAGCAGTTCCTTGCCTTCTCGTCAGGCGCATGCGCCGTACTGAGAACTACCGAGGCCCCGCCCGCAGGCGGAGAGAAGCAGCACCTGGGCTGACGTCACGACTCGCTTCGGGCGGGAAGCGAGTGGATCCTGTTGTGGATGTGCGTATGTCGATTGAGTGACCGGAGGGAGCGCTAGGGCAGTTGGAAAAGCGGGGAGTTTTTGTCTGTGCGCAGAAGTGTTGGAAAAACAGGGATCGCCAATATAAGGCCGTAAAGGTGGTATCTGGCCAGGCCAACATATTTTTATTATTTAATTATTTAATTTCTATACCGCCCTTCCCACTGATATACCCATGCGAACCATCCACGTTGGGAGGGCAGTCGAACCTAAAACTAAGGCCTAGGGAACCACAGCACAGCCATCTTAATATGAAGTCCCATAACTCTCTATGCCGCTTCCACACTGGAAACTAAGGGGTTAATTCCCCCAGCCCTCTCTTTCCAGGGAGGTAACCTTTGCCTCTTAAGGAGTAAATCTGCTGCAGCTGCTGGTATCTTACTCTGGATCTGCACTGATGATAGGCTTTTCATTCCTTCTAAGACTTTGATTACACCATGATGATGACTAAGCTACCCTCTGTGTATAAATACTTAGCTGTACCTGGGGGTCGCTGCTCTCAATTTGGGTGCACCCCGAAAGCCTTACTTGCTAGCAGTAAACATCCCATAAGCTTTTCCCTGTGTGTGTGTATTATTTGGTGTCGTACAGCACCCAGACAAGAACCGGCTTTCACAGTTATATCACCACAATGGCTCAGGGCGGTTTACACAGAGAAATAACAAATAAATAAGATGGATCCCTGTCCCCAAACGGCTCACAATCTAAAAAGAAACAAAGATACCAGCAACAGTTACTGAAAGTACTATGCTGGGGGTGGATAAGGCCAGTTACTCTCCCCCTGCTAAATAAGGAGGATCACCACATTAAAAGGTGCCTCTTTGCCAAGTTAGCAGGGGTTAACATACCACCTTTATTGCCCTATATTGGCAATCTCTGTTTTTCCAACACTCCTGTACGTGGACAAAAGCTCCCCGCTTTTCCAACAATATATATTTTGTATATATATGTATGTGTGTGTGTATATATATATATATATATATATATATGCAAAATCCCGTTCCTCATGTTATGCATGCGTAGTTATACCTGTGCAAAAGGATCTTTGAAGGTGCGCACAGTATTTAGACTTGTAATCTAAATAAATGCCGGGCCATAGAAGATTTCTGTCAGTGAGGCGTCTTTGCGTCTATGAAGACGCTGTTGGAGAGCTTGGAGAGGAGATTTCTTTATCTCCCCCAACTGCATCAGAAGGCGAGCACTGCTAATTAGTATTGTTGGGACCAGTGTTCTCTCTAAGGCATGCATGTGTACATGCTCAAATTTTTTGTGTTCGCTCAGTTAATTTTAGATCCCGCCTGCTCAGGTTGAATCAGGAAGGCCCCATTCTGAATGCATGTGCGGGCACATGGCCTTGATACTGCCACCCAGAACAAAACTCATTCTGCACACAGATGAAACACATTAGAGAGAGCACTGGTCTGGACTCAAGACATGGAGTCAAGGGCTGCTCAACTTTGGTCTTCCTGCAGATGTTGGCCTACAACTCCCATAAACCCTAGCTATTGGCCAGTGTAGCTGGGGATTATGGGAGTTATAGTCCCCAAACAGCTAGAGAGCCAAAGTTGAGCAGCCCTACATTTATTTAGGAAACCAATCAGGGAAATAGAGTAAAGCCTACTAGGGATGTGCATGAGCCGGTTTGGAGGTCCTTTTCCAGATCTCCGGACTGGTTTGGCAGCAAGGGGTTTACCTTTATGGAGCAGAGGTGGTGCTCTTACCCCACCGTGTTTCCCCTGCTGGTGCTGTGCACTGGACACTTCCAATCTGATACTGACCACAGAGGCAAGAGGGTATGCTGCCACCCCGCGTCAGCAATTTTCAGCACAGTGGGTGAGTGGGTGGGTGGATAAGAGCACCCTTCAGTGTTCCTTCTAACAGGGATTCCCAGGTGTTAACTACAACTCCCATAATCCCCCAGCCAAAGGCCATTGCAGCTGGAGCTGCTGGAAGTTGTAGTGAACAACATTTGGGAATCCCTGTTAGAGGGAACAGTGGCACCCTTCCTGCTCCTTAAAGGTATCCCCCCCCCCATTGCCGAACCGGACATCTGCCTACATGTCTTGCTGCTAGCTACACAAAGGAAGACAAGAGGGAGGAGAGGGTTTCATTCTCAGGTGAGAGAATGAAACTGAGACTAACAAAGGGGAAGTAGAGTAGGGAAAGCATAGTCAGAGAGGGGATTTCCTTGCTCACTATCTCTACCTCAGTGCCTCTGGTGGTCAACAGGGTTGTGATGCTAAGAGTTGATGCCATCAGGAGCTGCATCTCCAACAGAGGCATGTCCTTAGTGCTTCAGTGTCCCTCATTACCTACTGCTGCAAATAGAAGTGACTGACATCCATTCACTTATATTTAAAAAAGTAAGGGGTGGACTCAGATTCACTGTGATTGTGGCTAAGCTTGCTCTCTGCCCTGTTGACATTCAAAATAAACTTGCTCCTATCTGTATACTACCTCCCTTCATTTTCTTGTCTTCTATTTCTGTTAGCCAGAAAGAGTTCATATCATAATGCCCTTACACAAAACTATGGTGCGGCCACACCTGGAGTACTGTGTACAATTCTGGTCACCACATCTAACTAAAAAAGGACATTGTAGAACTGGAAAAGGGCAACCAAGATGATCAGGGCCCTAGAGCACCTTTCTTATGAGGCAAGGCTACAATACCTGGGTCTATTTCATTTAGGGGGAAAATGACTGTGGGGAGACATGGTAGAGGTCTATAAAATCATGCATGGAGTGGAGAAAGTGGATAGAGATAAATTCTTCTCCTTCTCACATAACACTAGAACCAGAGGTCATCCCATGAAATTTATTGCCGGGAAATTAGGACCAGCAAATGGAAGTATTTTTTCACACAACGCATAATCAACTTGTGGAATTCTCTGCCACACGATGTGGTGACAGCCGGGGACGTAGCTAGGGTAGAGGGGGCCCGTGTTCATCCCTCTTTCTGGCGGCCCTCCAGAGTGAGGAAGTAAATGAAGAAAATAGGGAGGGATGGAGCTGGAGGGCCCTCAGGAGCTAGGGGCCTGTGTTCTTTGAACCCTTTCACTCAATTATTGTTATGCCCCTGCAGCCGGCAACCTGGATGGCTTTAAGAGGGGTTTGGATAACTTAATGGAGGAGAGGTCTATCAACGGCTACTAGTCTGAGGGCTATAGGCCACCTCCAGCCTCAGAGGCAGGATGCCTCTGAGTACCAGTTGCAGGGGAGTAACAAGAGAGAGAGCATGCCCTCAACTCCTGCCTGTAGGCTTCCAGTGGCATCTGGTGAGCAACTGTGTGAAACAGGATGCTGGACTAGATGGGCCTTGGGCCTGTTCCAGCAGGGCTGTTCTTATGTTAGTATATCAACACAATAACTACTATTGCAGCATAATGTAGTGGTTAGAGTGCCAGACTAGGGCATGGGAGATCAAGACTCAAGTCCCTGCCTAGTCATAAAAGCCACTGGGTGTCTTTGGGCTACACACACACACACACACCCTAACCCTATTGTACAAGGTTGTTGTGAGAACAAAATGCGAGGGACAACCTTGAGTTGCTTCAAATAGGGTGATATAAAAATGTAATCAATAAACCTTATATTTAAGTTTTATATTTTTTAAAATGGACATAAACTGTACCTCTTTTATTTTATATCCTTTTGACCCCCACAATTATATTTTCCCCTTTGCACTTGTGTGTATACAAACACACACACAAGCACAGAACAATACACAAAAGCATGCTGTAGTAAGAAAAGTGCAGTGGTTTTGATCAAAAACAAAAGCATTGTTTTAGGTCAATAAAGTGATGCAACTTGGTAGAGTGGGACATACTGCTGGGATCTGGCAGTTGAGCAAGAGACACAAACATCTTGCTTGTGCCTGAACCAGCTTGAACTAAACAGCATTCTTGAAGGACTCTAAATGACTTTTCCTGAAAAGTTAGGTATATGACCTAAGATAGGGAGCTCCTAGGTCTAATTTGAGCTATTTCTCAGAGGTGAACCTACATAACATTGGATTGGAAGAAAGCTTTGTACGAGTGTTGTATTTTCCACTGAAGACTAAAACAAAGGAAGTAAGGGAAGAATGCTTTTTGTTAGGACCTTGTACATACGTTTTAACCATGGTTACTAGATCAAGATTAAACAAGTATGTGCCTCTACCTGTATATAGCTGCAAGCATGAGCATCCAGAAGGTGGGGAGCGAGAGGGCGGCATTGCCCCCCAAGGACTGAGCCAGTCCCGATTGAATTAAATTCAATGAGGCATACTTCCAGGGAGCGGGGTATAGGAATTCTGGCTTTGCCCCCTGCCCCCCAGGAAAAGTCCTGCAGATGCCCATGGCAGCAAATCTGCTTTTTATTATCTTTACATTAAGGCTACAGTCTTATACACACTTATTTGGAAACAAGCCCAATTGAACTTAGTCTTAGTGGGACTGATTTCTGTGTGAAGATGTATAAGATTGGACTCAGACAATGTGGGAACAGATAGCAAGAATCATTCTTATGATTCTCCATAGGGTAGCAGATGCACCCTACCCAAGTTTGGGAGCCATGCATGCTCCTGTTTTGTGATTGTTTGTGAGCAAAAAGCAAGGTGAGGAGGGGGGTAAGTGATTGCGCATGAGGCCCATGCCACGTAGAAGGGCTCAGTCGTACTCATCAGCTGTTGAAGTAGGAGTAAAAACCCTTCTACCCAGTGCAAGATTGACACATGATCACATCCTCCCTCTCCAACTTTGCATTTTAGTTGCAAATGATAACAAAATAAGAGTGTGTTCAGCTTCTGAACTTGAGTAGGTAGTAGACACGTCTACTACTACCCTATTGAGGATTGTGAAAATGAGCCTAGCAACTATTCGGAGGTGATGGCAATTTGTCTGAGGTAAATAATGCAAAATCAAAGGGAACGCTAGCCACTCAATGAGATATCATGCCATATAGCACAGGTTGTCTTCTCACTACATCAGACTCTAGCTGTAAGGACTGTAATCCACAAACCATTGAAAGAAAACTACTTAAAGGAAAACAATTTCATTGTAAAGGGACAAGTACCTCAGTCCTATACAAAATGGTATATGTGATTTAATATCAATGTAACATTTCAGGAATTTTGATGTTACATCTTGTATAATTAAAACTTCTATTAGTTAATTTAATCTGTTGTATTTAATATATGGGATTTGGCAAGATAATTGAGACATTATAGGTATGGGGCACAAAATTAAACACTTCTGAATTATTTATTTATCAAATTTGTACACTGCCCCAAACTTTCATTTCAGACTCTGTGTGGTTCATAACAACATAAAACAGGTTAAAACACAGAAAATAACAGCCTTAAAACAATTTAAAGCCAGAGTCAGATTAAAAAGCTTGGGTGAAGAAGTAAGTCTTCAAGTGCTTTTTAAGTTTGCAGAGATGGGGAGGCTGGTATTTCAGTAGGGAGCACATGCCCCCAGGTCCAAGTCCTCCCCTTTTGCACACTGTTTAAACAAAAAAAGCTGCTGCATAAAGTGTGCTTTCAAGTCGGTGTTGACTCCTGGCAACCACAGAGCCCTGTGGCTGTCTTTGATAGAAAACAGAAGGGGTTTACCATTGCCATCTCCCATGCAGTATGAGATGATGCCTTTCAGCATCTTCGTTTATCACCGCTGCCTGATACAGGTGTTTCTCATAGTCTGGGGAATTTACCAGCGGGGATTCAAACCAGAAACCTCTGGCTTGCTAGTCAAGTCATTTCCCCGCTGTGCCGAGTGGTACCTAAAGAACTGTATATCAAAGATTGCACAATTAAGCTCTTTCCAAAGCATGTAAAGAGTGTCCCTGCTTCTTCCCTCTGCTGAAGTGAGAGCTATTGTGAGAATAAGGATTACAAGCTTATATTCTGTTTTCACAGTAGCAAATTTATCTTTAAAACCCAAAATATTCTTGAGGCAGATTAAATACTAACAGATACATAGCAGGGGCTATGTGTGCGTGCACATAATAAAGTCCCCCATATGCTTTCGTGGATGAGAGGAAATCCACTGTGTTAGGATTCATACATGCTTAAAAGCTGCCACAAGGAATTTGTTGGCCTTCAAGCAGCGACACAGTCTCTTGGCAGTTTGCTGTAAAATATTAATATCTCCACCCTTTGGAATTTGCCGCCTTAAAACAAAGTATTGTCAGGATAGTATCTTTTCAAAAAGGTCAGCTGTTTCACAAGCAGTTATTGCAGAGGCGGCCAAGTGAGTCCCTCCAACCGTAGGGCTACAGCTCCCATCATCTCTAGCCGCAATAAATTGCAGCGGGGGTGGTGGAGGTGGGAGTTATAGTCCAACCGCAGCAAGAGAGTCTCAGGTTGGTCACTCCTGCTGCGTTATTACATCCCCTGGCCAAAACGGCAAGAGGTAGCAAGCACGAGGCTCTTCCCTTGCCGGAGCCGACGAGCGGCTGCAAATCTTGTCCAATCAGCTCTAGGTTTGCCATTACTGTTGCGGGCCACCGGAGGAAAAGGCGCAAACGCGCAAGCGCGGCCGCCTCCTTCCCGCGAAGGCTGCGCACTCTACGCAATTAAATCGAGCCGGGCGCGCCTCTTTGGGGCGAGCAAAGAAGCCAATGTGTGCCTCGTGAAAGGACGCTGCTGCTCCGCTCTCTCCGGAAGTAAGGAGACACCTTCGACTAACGGCCCGAGGTCGCCGCGATGTTCGTGGCGCGCAGCATCGCGGCCGATCACCGCGACCTCATCCACGATGTTTCCTTTGATTTCCACGGGCGGCGCATGGCGACCTGCTCCAGCGACCAGAGTGTCAAGGTGCGGGGAGGAGGGAATGCGGGAGCCCCAGCAAAGGTCGGGCTTCTCCGGCCGCCTCTGCAGGGGGGGACCGCTGAAGGGAGTGTGCATATTCCGGGAGAGCCAACGAGACAGGCCGCCAGGCAGGCATGCAGTCTCGCTCTTTTTCGTGAGGTTAGGCGCAGCGTTTGCACGTCTGGCTGCTTGGACCCTGGCCTTGGTGGTGCGCGATTTGATCAAGGCATGCCATTGTGGTGAGCGAGCAGCCCGTCGCCCCTAAAGGGTCAGGCTTGGCTGTGTCCACGTGACTCTCTGGCCATGCTGGGAGCCACGTTTTACCTATGTGAGGAAAACGCTGGGGGGGGGGGGGCGGGGCTGGGGTCTTTACTTTACAGGAACTTTCCAAAAAAGCCAAATGGCCATGAATGACTCCTATGAACTCCATGTGTTTAGGCTGCATTTGACAGAAAGTTCCCGAAGTGAAATTGATTTAGCAAAAGAAAAAGAAGTCAAAATGTATATGATATGGCATACAGTACTTTGCTTCTTTAGTGGTCCATCCCGATCATGTACACGTTTACTATAAAGCAGGGTTTCTCAAACTTGGGTCCCCAGATGTTGTTGGACTACAGCCCTCATAATCTCCAGATGGCTGGAGATTATGAAGGTTGTGGTCCAACATCTGGGGACCCAAGTTTGAGAAGCCCTGACTGTAAAGGAAACTTCAATAATTTTAAAGTGTCTTCTTCTCAACTCTTGTGTGCATATGATTTTCTTCCTCAGGGGAGTGTGAGTGTGTGAAATAACACACAGCTGTAATATAATTAGTGCAATATCTGATTGTATTTTTCCTGATTTTTGTTTTAAGTTAGTAGCAGGGGAGTAGCTGTAATTGAGCGAAGAGGTTCAAAGAACCTGGGCCTCCCAATTCCACCCCTCCCTATTTTTTCATTATCGTCCTCACTCTTGAGGGGCTGCCAGAGAGAGGGGCAAACATGGGCCCCCTCTTCCTTTGCTATGCCCCTGGTTAGTAGCCAAGGATTAGTCAGCCAAGCATCAAGGATGTGACCTGTTCATGTAATAATTTGTAAAAGATACTACATGAATTCAAATTAATCTAAGATTATTGCCAGAGTTCTGAATAAAAAGCATGTTAGGTAAAGGTAAAGTGTGCCATCGAATCGCTGTCTACTCCTGGTGACCACAGAGCCCTGTGGTTGACTGGTAGAATACAGGAGTGGTTTACCATTTCCATCTCCCACGCAGTATGAGATGATGCCTTTCAGCATCTTCCTCTATTGCTGCTGCCTGATATAGGTGTTTCCCATAGTCTGGGAAACATACCAGCAGGATTTGAACTGACAGCCTCTGGCTTGCTAGTCAAGTCATTTTCCCGTTGCACCATTAGGTGGTTAGGCCAATCAAAAATCAAAATATTTGGAAAACTTTGTCAAATTAGGTTTATTTTTCATACTGAAGATTTGTAACAGTGTAAATATGTTTGATTACTAATTGGAAGTGTAGTCTGATTCTTTGCTCAGAAGGAAATTCTGAGTTCCATGCATCTTATTTTGAAGAAAGTATGCAAATGATTGCTGCTGAAGAAGGAAAGGAAATGGAACAGTGTGTGTGTAAAAGTTCACTTGGTATATGACTATGGCTTGTAAATATGCATACATGCAGCCAAATCCTATGCATATTTGCTTTGAAATAAGTCCCCCTGTGTTAAATGGAATTTACTCTTTGGCAAGCGTGTGTAGGATTGTAGCTTTACTGAAACAGGTATGCCTAGGACAAACTCAACTCGTCATGAATTCCCCTTGTTTTTAATAGGACAGTGTATTGGATGGATTACTACATACAACTCCTAAATTCTAATTCATTCTGCACATAACATTTTTCTCCACGTAAACAAATCTATGTGCATTATTCCATGTGGCACTGTTCATATATCTTTTTGCATTTGGTGGAAAGGCATGATTCTCCATTTTCTAGTGCATGGCTGTTCAACAGAATGGACACATCCCGTGTGACAGTATACATATACTTTTATAAACAGAAATGATAGCTGTGTAAGAAAGTAGCTGCATAAAGCTGCCCTTAGTGTTACAAATTGTTTAGAATGAGGCAAGCTCTCAAAAACCTAACAGCATAGATGCCACTGTAGTTCTAGTAAGCAAAAGCAATACCAGATCAGAATGGCGCACATAACTATTCTCTGCAGGGAAAGAAGCAAGCATAGTTCTTGTGCACAAGCTGATCCTAGCTGTGTGTTCAAATCATCTTGTGACTTTCCACAAACCCTGATCTTTGGCTTGTTTCTGAGGCTGGGAGTTTCTGAGGTTCATTTCTTACTTTTGAAGGAAAAGTTTTGACATAATTGTTGTTTCTTAATAGGTCTGGGACAAAGGTGAAAATGGAGAATGGCACTGTACTGCCAGCTGGAAGGTAAGAGTTTAGTTCTTGAAACATTTGTTCGTGTATTGAACATCCTCTGGCATAAGAAGTCACGATGAAGGGAAAGATATGTCATCATTTACACATGAATGCCTGAGTCTCTCCAGTAGTAATTTGGTGCAATTTACTGTACTTTTAAATGCTTAGACAATATCCAATTGCTGTTTCACTGTAGCAAAGTCGTGCAGGGGGAATTCCCAAATCCCTCAGCAGAATCTATGCAGGTGTTAATACCTCTGCCAAAATTTGCAACAGGATGGTCTCTCCTTCTATCCCGAACTTCTCACTTCCCACTGTTTATCTCTTCAGATTCCTGGCCTCCATAAATCTAGTCACCAGAAACTGTCCCTCAGCTGAATGCCCAGCAGCACATAGATTCTCCCCTCCCTAGCTCTCTGCTAATTGCAGCTAACTCAGCATGAGCTAACTCTCATGTCGTACTGAGCTTTAAAATAGGCAGGCACTTTCTTCTTAGTTACTGCATTACTGCCTTATTTTGTATCACCCCTTTCTCTTTAACATGTCCAGACTGCTTTCTGTTTATCATCTAAGTTTTCTCTTTAGTCCTCTTGTTTCTGTTTTCCCCTTCATTGAACTGCTCTTGCTAAAGCCACTAAGGAGCTCATCTGAGAGATCCAGTGGCTCCTACTGTATCCTTTGCAGTTTTGGTGTCCTCCTCTGCAGAGCTTTATGGTGGCTGAGGCTTAGTGGGTAATACCTCTGTCAAACTGAAGAGCAAGAACTATGCATCTCTTTGGCTCTATGGTCACCTTAAGTGGTGCAGTGGGGAAATGCTTGACTGACAAGCAGAAGGTTGCCAGTTTGAATCCCTGCTGGTACTATAGGCAGTAGGGATGTGTACAGAACCAGTTCGGAGTCCCTTCATGGGCCTCTGAACCGGTTTGAAGAACCGGTGGTCTCTAGTTTTAAGAGCGAGGGAGGGTGCACTTACCCCTCCTGCAACTTTCCTCACCGGCGTCCTTTTTTTGAAAGCCCATCAGGGTGGCAGCGTCCCTCTCTGCTGCCCCGTTGCCCCCGTTTTCTGGATATGACTGGAAGTCTCCGATGTGCAGGCGCGTTGGAAACTTCTAGTCATATCTGGAAAATGGGGGCAATGGAGCGGCAGGGAGGTACACTGCCATCCCGAAGGACTTTTAAAAAAATGGACGCTGGCAGGAGGAAATCAGCAGGAGAGGTAAGTGCACTCTCGCACGCTCTTTAAGCAGCACTGCATCACCTTCGAGCCTCCCTGCCGTAGTACTGTGCACATCCCTATCAGGCAGCAGCGATATAGGAAGATGCTGAAAGGCCATAATCTTTCACCAGAGAAAACCACAGGGCTCTGTGGACACTAGGAGTCAAAATCAACTTGACAACACACTTTACCTTGGCTCTATAACACTTGTATTTGAAATGCAAGATGCATGTCCACATGGGAAAGGACCTCCAGGATCCTGCTAGAACATTAAAAGCACATGGCCTTTGCCTCTATTCCTTCAGTTCACTCAGTAGCTAATATGCTCTGTGCAGCATTTAGAATGAAATTTCGAGCATTGGAAATAATCTAAAAAGACTTTAAAGTTTGCTGCTTAATTTGTATTGCTATGCTATTTCCCCTTCAACCAGGATAACATAAACTAATGTTTTCCTCTGTAGTGCTTAGCCTATAAATTCCAACTATTTTTAATCTTGCAGACACACAGTGGATCTGTCTGGCGTGTGACTTGGGCACATCCAGAGTTTGGGCAAGTCTTAGCTTCCTGCTCCTTTGATAGAACAGCCGCAGTGTGGGAAGAAATAGTGGGAGAATCCAATGATAAACTCCGAGGGCAGAGTCACTGGGTGAGGCTTGAAATGTGATTAATTCTTTTGATGCATTTGTTTCATACTTGGAATATGTTTATGTCATTTGCTTTAGATTTGCTGGTTTTAGTATTCTGTATGTGGGTTTTGTAAAATCATAGCACTCCAGGGATGTGATCACCACTACTCCTGGGGAATGAGCACTTTTCTTTATCGAGTCTATTCTACTCCACATAACCTATTTTTCTAAGGTTGTTTATAAAGTGGCTAAAAGGGAAAGCTACATAGCTTATAATAGCCGTGTAGCAGGTGCCTTCCTACAGAAAGGCTGATGGTACTGGTGCTTTAATTTTGTTAGATTCTATATGTATAATGCCCATCATTTAATTTGTCTTGTTTTATCCTTCAGACCATTTAATTATTTGTACTGTGAGCCCTTTAGGGACAGAAGTGTTAGCATTTAGACAAACCAGAGATGTGGGTTTTCTGGAAAAGGTTCCCATACAAATTTTCTCCATATTTGTATAAGATTTGCATTAATTTGTTCTTTCTAAAAAAAATCTGAATTGGCATGTTGTTTGACTTACTTGTACAGTAGGGGCGGGGGACCTTCAACCATATTTATTTCCCCTCACTGTAGCTCTACAGTTTCTCAAGTGGTCAAATATAAACGTTAGAAATGGAACACTTTCCATGGAAAAATAAAAGATGGGGGGGGATTTCATCCCACATCACTGAGACGAACTGTTTAAGCTGCTCGGAGCCCAGTAAATAGAGGAGAATATAAGCATATATTGGCACAATACATTCTTTTTGTTCGGTGTTGTATCTAACTACCATACCCACACCTTCTCCAAGATCCTTTACTGGATCCTTCCTCTTTGTTTTTCTAAGTGGAAATTGAAATACACCTATGGAATTTTGCGGAGGGAAAAGCTCTGTAAAAATTCTGTGCTTTCAAACCTCCATTGCTAAAGATTTTGTTGTGGGAGTTGGGCGGCGCGCACTACATTTTACTGCCCAGAGGTCCACCCAGCTGAGCTCAGATCACTTCTGCTAAGCTGAATCACTGGACTGCTGAGTTTCTAAGTTGGAACACTGGTTTGCAGGACCTAGAACAGCTGAGCTGAAATAACTATATTTGAACCTTGTGGGCCTGTTATGGGGAGATCTGCACTGGACTTCCCCAGACACGATTGGAATGAAGAGTCCTTGTATTCATCTCTGTGTGGGCCTGCTACATGCTAATCCATGTGCTTGACTATATTAGAGTCCCCTGGGCTTTAAAGCAAAATTGAGCCTCTGAGGGTGGGCCACTCCCTACATAGTTGTGGGTTAATTCCTGTCAGTGGTCCCTCTAACTTTTTTCATCTCTGTGCGGAATGAGTTTTGTTCTGAGTGGCAATATCAAGGCAGTGTGCGCGCACCTGCATTCAGAATGGGGCCTTCCTGATTCAACCTGAGTGGGATCTAAAATGAACTGAGTGGACATCCAAAAACTTGTGAGCGTGAGCATGCCTTAGAGGGGACAGTGATTCCTGTCCCTGAATGCGCAGGAAACACAATGCTGCACTTTAACTGTGTGCATGCCGGTGTCACAGCCATTGTAACTTGATGCCAAACTAGCACCTTGCTACTTTACAGTAGCAACCTTTACAGCAGAGAGCCCCTTTCTGCTCCTTTTGACATCATGCACAAAACAGTAGTTTGAGGACAGTTATCATAGCTGCTCTTTATTCTCTCTTTCTCCCCCTCTTTCCACCCACATTCTAACACCCATCAACTGCTAGAGTATTAGAGCTTTTGTTCCCTCCTCTTCCTTATCTCATTGCAGGGGTCGCCATCACTCCCTGCACAGTCATAATTATACCAAGGTTTCCAAATTCCATGTTTAATATTGTGCCTCTGCATTTAATGAATAAATGATATCTCTTGTTTTCAAAAGCCTTGCCTCTGAGTCTGTTGCTCTTCTGGGGTACTCTGTTTGCATTACTTCTGTCCATACCGTGATCTGTTTGTTGTTCACATTTGCCAGTTTGGTTTTGAATGCATTCCAAGTTGGTCCAAAAGTACAGGGGCACAAGTGTGGTAACTATATTGCATCAAAGTGTGTGTGGGTGGGTGTGTGTGTGTGTGTATTAAATAACATCTGTGTTTCCTCTTTAGGTAAAGAGGACTACGCTAGTAGACAGTAGGACATCAGTTACAGACGTAAAGTTTGCTCCCAAGCATATGGGTCTCATGTTAGCAACGTGTTCAGCAGATGGAGTTGTTAGGATATATGAAGCTCCAGATGTAATGAATCTCAGTCAGTGGTCGCTTCAGCATGAGATTTCATGTAAACTAAGCTGCAGTTGTATTTCCTGGAATCCTTCAAGGTAAGTTATTACTTCTCTTGACAAGCAAATAAATATCTGACAAAAGAGACTTAAGGGGGATTGGCTGGCTTGTATTTTCCTTGTGCAGTATTCATTTAAAACCATGCCTGTTAAAATAGAGATGTTTCTAGAAGTAGACCGAGATTGTGTACTACTTAGGGTTGGATTTGCCCTTTTTGAGGGGTTTTCCTCAGCTCTGCTGAATCGGGCACAAGGCCTATCTAGTCCAGCATCCTGTTTCACACAGTGGCCCACCAGATACCACTGGAGAACCCACAGGCAAGAGGTATGTGC
The DNA here is from genome assembly GCF_027244095.1 of Hemicordylus capensis. NCBI lineage: Eukaryota > Metazoa > Chordata > Lepidosauria > Squamata > Cordylidae > Hemicordylus > Hemicordylus capensis. The sequence goes on along the minus strand of NC_069660.1, from coordinate 236,454,925 downwards.
ATGCCCTCTCTCCTACTGTTGCTCCCCTGCAACTGATATTGAGAGGCATCGTGCCTCTGAGGCTGGAGATAGCCCACAGCCACCAGACTAGTAGCCATTGATATACCTGTCCACCATGAACCTGTCTTAAGCCCCTTTTAAAGCCATCGAAGCTGGTGGCCGTCACCATATCCCATGGCAAAGAATTCCATAGATGAATTATGTGCTGTGTGAAAAAGTACTTCTGCTTGTTGGTCCTAAATTTCCCAACCTTCAGTTTCATGGGGTGACCCCTGGTTCTAGTGTTGTGAGAGAGCGAGAAAAATTTCTCTCTGTCTACCCTCTCCACTCCTTACAGAATTTTATACACCTCAGTCATGTCTCCCATTAGCCCCAGATGCTGTAGCCTAGCTTCATCAGGAAGGTGCTCCAGGCCCCTGATCGTTTTGGTTACCCTCTTCTGCACCTTTTCCAGTTCTACAATATCCTCCTTAAGATACAGTGACCAAAGCTATACTCAGTACTCCAGATGTGGCCACACCATAGATTTGTATAGGGTATTATAATATTAGCATTTTTATTTTCAGTATCCCTTCCTAGTGATTCCTAGCATGAAATTAGCCTTTTTCACAGCTGTCATGCACTGAGATGACACTTTCAATGAGCTGTCCACCATGACACCAAGATCTCCTGGTCAGTCACTGACAGCTCAGATCCCATCAGCATATATGTGAAGTTGGGGGGTGGGGGTTGCCACAATCTGCCTCACTTTACACTTGCTTACATTGAACTGCGTTTGCCATTTTGTCGCCCATTCCCCCAGTTTGGAGAGACCTTCTTGGAGTTCCCCTCAATCTGTTGTGGATTTCACTACCCTAAATAGTTCAGTGTCATCTGCAAATTAGCCACTTGGCTGGTCACCCCAACTCCTAGATGGTTTATGAACAAGTTAAAGAGCACTGCTCCCAGTACCAATCCCTGGGGAACCTACTTACCTCCATTGTGAAAACTGATACATTTAGGAATGCATCTTCTTCCTTTAGAACTCTTGTAAATGTGCTTAATTTATTTTGTAATTACAGCTGTCGTGCTCATGCTCCTATGATAGCCGTAGGAAGTGATGATAGCAGTCCAAATATACTGGCAAAAGTTCAGATTTATGAATACAATGAAAATACCAGGTGAGCAAAAGGGGAAAAAACCCAACTTCTATAATTGCTTTTAATTCTTCATAAGGTGGCTGAGAATATTACTTATGCTGTTCATATGAATCAAAATGCTAAAAATTTAGATCTCTGAATTAAACATATTAAAATGCCTAACAGTGGGACCTTAATTTACATTGGTTTAATTTCTGTGGCCAAGATCCATGGACTGTGCAAAGTGCAAGAATTTGGATCCATTCAGACTTCTGTTTCTTTAATAGTAGTCTCCTGTGACATATGGTGGACAGTGTTTTGAAACTGAGAATCTCAAAAGCAGTTTCTAATATGGTGTGAGAGAAGAGTCTCCTTTTCTCAAAGAAAAGAAAAAATTCACATGTCTGAACAATGCGAGGAACTTGGGTTTCACCCGTAGGTTTGGGTGGGATTTTTCCTCTTTTTGAATTAAGAGAACGTAGCTTTATTATGAATGTCTGTCATTCAGAATGAATTTTATGACTTTGTTATAGTCCTTGCTTAAAAAAAAAAAGATAAAAAACAAACCAACAAGACTTGTAGCTATAATTAGGGATGTGCACGAACTAGTTTAGCACCTCCTTTGGGAAGTGCCGAAACACCTTGGGCACCCACAGCTAAACCAGTTTGATGGGGCAGGGAACAGTTCCCTTAAAAAGTAGGTCCATACCTGCTCCGTTGCCACCGCACTGCTTTTCCAGGGACAGCGCTTGCTCTCCCGAAGGCTGCGCGCAGCTGCAGCGCTGTTCCCTGCAGCCTGTGCACAGCACCATGCTAACCATGCAAATAGCCGCTGTGCATGCTGGCGCTGCGCACAGGCTGCAGGGAACAGCACTGCAGCTGCACATGGCCTTTTGTAGAGCGAGCAGCATGCCCAGAAAAGCGGCAGGGCAGCAGCAGAGCAGGTAAGAACCTGCTTTTAAAGGGAACTGCTCCCTGCCTGCGCCAGCCCAAGCTTTTCATGAACGTCCCTAGCTACAGTCAGTGAGCAGGATCCATCTAGACTAAGTCTCGTTGACGGGATTTGTCTCATTTATTTCAATGGTGCTTAGTCATGACTAATTTAGTCTGTATCCAGCCCAATATCATTTTTAGGGTGACCTTTATACCTTAAGTGGCGCAGTGGGAAAATGCTTGACTAACAAGCAGAAGGTTGCCGGTTCGAATCCCCGATGGTATGTGGAAACACTTATATCGGGCAGCAGTAATATAGGAAGATGCTGAAAGACATAATCTCATACTGCGTTGGAGGGGGCAATGGTAAACCCCTCCTGTATTCTACCAAAGAAAACCACAGGGCTCTGTGGGCGCCAGGAGTCGAAATCCACTTGACAGCACACTTTACCTTTCTTTAGGTGTCTGGAACTCAGCTTACGAAAATCTTTATTCTCTCATACAGCATTTCAACATATTCATTTTCATACATCCTCGTTTGTGTTCATACATACTGGCCCTATAGGATTGCTTTGTAACGTGGTACTAATCACATGTCAAATTCCATATCACGGATATACGGTGATAATTTCTAGAGTAAATGTGCTCGCTTAGAGAGCATCTCGTTTCAAATATTCACTTACGTGAGATTTCAGCCATAATGCTTCTTACAGAGCGTTAACCTATGTTTGTGTATTCATTAGTTAATAGCCTGTCTGTTGTTCCTCAGGAAGTATGCAAAAGCAGAAACACTTATGACAGTCACCGATCCTGTGCATGATATTGCATTTGCTCCGAACCTGGGAAGATCTTTCCATATATTAGCTGTGGCAACCAAAGATGTACGAATTTTCACACTAAAGCCCCTAAGGTGTGTTTTTAAGCAGATTTTGTTGATTTGAAGCAGATTTGTATGTCTTTTCTCTCAAGCGTGAAATGAATTGTCCTTGGGCTTAAACTTCTAAGTTATTCAGTATGTAGTACACTTAATATTTTAAATCGGTTAAATGGGAAGACTAAATTCTATTCAGTGTTTTGTGCTCTGGCATTTGGATCTCTGTTAATAGTAACGCTAAATAATTTGTACTTCTGAAATGAATGTAATTTCAGCAGACTGAACTACTATGTTTAATACAGAATTTTTACTTTCAGTAGAAAAGAACTGACTGCTTCATCAGGGCTGACAAAATTTGAGGTTCAGTTAGTAGCTCAGTTTGATAACCACAATTCCCAGGTCTGGCGTGTAAGCTGGAACATCACGGGCACAGTGCTTGCATCTTCAGGAGATGATGGATGTGTAAGGCTTTGGAAAGGTAAGAGTTCCCTAATTCCCCCCCCAAAGCCTTCAGTTTTCTGTATGTTATTTAAATGCTGCATTATTGACTAGGGTTCAATCCATAGCATACATACTAGGGAGGAAGTCTTATTTAACTCTGTGGGTCTTAATTCTGAGTAAACCTCATAGGACTGCACTGCAGGTTCTTTTGACAGAACTACTTCTATATAGTATTCACTGTCTGTGTTGCTCTTAATGTTTAGATTGAGGGCCTGCTACAGCTAAGAAAAATGGTTCTGAATAAAGTAGAGGCGCAATCTAAACTTAATATTTTTATCACTGAATAAATGTGAGATCATGTAAACAAAAGTCCAAATAACTATATGAGGTTATTTCATGTGGCTTATTGTGCCAATTGGAAGTGGGGGGAAATCTGATTTGACAAGCAATACAGATTAGGGATGGGTCCGGACCTGGCCGGTTCGGTTCGGGTGGAGGGGGTAGCTTTAAGGGCGGGAAGGGTTTACTTACCCCTCCTGCCGCTTTCCCCCCTCCAGAGCTTGTATTTATTGTAGTAATTGGGGCGGCAGGATACCTCCCTGCCGCCCCTTGTCCCTCTGCAATGCAGCCTCCAGGATGGGGTGGGCGCGCACATGGCTCTGCGAAGGGACGATCCTGTTGCCGAGGGACTCACGTTTTAAAAGGTAACTGCTGATGCCAATGGTAAACCCGAACGAGAAGCCGGCAGAGCACCGAGCCGGCCTCCGGCGCCTCTCCGCCCGGCGGCTCCCCCGTCCTGCGCTGCCGCCGGCAGCCACTGAAAGGAGCTCCGCCAGGGAGGACACGCCAACGCGCCCAGCCCACCCTCACTTCCAGCTCCCAGGCGACTTCCCCCCACATACAGCGTGGCCCGATGGGAGGAGGAGAAGGAAGGCAGCCACGCTGTATGTGGGGGGAAGTCGCCTGGGAGCCGGAAGTGAGGGTGGGCTGGGCGCATTGGCGTGTCCTCCCTGGCGGAGCTCCTTTCAGTGGCTGCCGGCGGCAGCGCAGGACGGGGGAGCCGCCGGGCGGAGAGGCGCCGGAGGCCGGCTCGGTGCTGTGCCGGCTTCTCGTTCGGGTTTACCATTGGCATCAGCAGTTACCTTTTAAAACGTGAGTCCCTCGGCAACAGGATCGTCCCTTCGCAGAGCCACGTGCGCACCCACCCCGTCCTGGAGGCTGCATTGCAGAGGGACAAGGGGCGGCAGGGAGGTATCCTGCTGCCCCAATTACTACAATAAATATGAGCTCTGGAGGGGGGAAAGCGGCAGGAGGGGTAAGTAAACCCTCCCCGCCCTTAAAGGAACCCACCCCACAGTGCCGGACCACAGCTCTGCGGTTCCGTGCACACGCCTAATACAGATACACTGGCTTGGCTCACATGCAGCTTGCAAGATTTCTCATGCTTTGAGGAAGAGTTTCCCTTTCACCAGTGTTGGGAAGTCAACCTCAAATATTTTGGGGGTTGGCTTGGTCTCCTCATGAGAAAAAAAGAGAACCCATCTTCATAATTGTTACCCCACATTGAGCCAGTTCAGATAATACCATATTGGCTCACATAATTAGGAAGGAGTCGTGCTGAGGGCACACCTGTTGTTGTGTCTGCTGCAGACACCCTGATGGCTTCTTGGCATGTCCCTTTATTGCATTGGGGATTGCCTGGGGGTGGGGGGGGCTGCCGGATTAACAGCCCTCCCCACACACAATAAAAAAACCTGCTGAAAAGGAGTTGGGATGTCTGTAGAAGACATTGCCACAGGCATGTTCTTGGTGCATCACCTTCCTGATGGGAAGTGTGAGCCAGTGAGGTATCCTCCAAACCAGCCCACTGTTGTATGGAACTTGGAGTAGCTTTTGAAGACAGCAGCTGCATCTTCTCCTAGTCAGAAAATGAGGAAAACAGCAGGAAATGCTGTTACATCACATGAACTGTAGTTTAAAAACAGCTGAAATTCCTAAGATGACAAGATTGGTATATGCAACAGCTATGGATTTAACTTTCCCTCTCTGAAAGCATAAGGCAAACATCAGTAGACAATTTTGGAATAGTTACCTATGCTGCAACATTTTGCTGCAAATTTCCTTTGTACAGACCAGGGTTAAGTTCACCCTGTCCCAGTGTCTGAGCAATTTTATTTTTGAGTGAAGATGCGTGTAAAAAATACTGCCATTGGGATTTGTGATCTCTCTCTCTCTCTCTCTCTCTCTCTCTCTCTCTCTCTCTCTCCCCCTCCCCCCTAGCTAATTATATGGACAACTGGAAGTGCACTGGAATTCTGAAAGGTAATGGGAGTCCAGTCAATGCAAGTTCTACTCAGCAGGGAGTTTTTAATACTCCTTTAGGAACAGCCAATACAAGCCTCCAGAACTCAGTAAATGGGACATCAGCCGGCAGGTAAGCTTCTTTGTATGCATATGCTGTAATTATGAAAACAAATTTTTGGTAAACTTTAAGCAGTCCTGGAGTTCATTTATGCTTAGTAATAAATATTGCCTCAATAGTTTACAAGTTGTTTAATTGCTCTAGTCCTACCAGTGTTGTTTTGAAGCACATAATGTACAAACCTTATCCAGAATAATTTTCTTTCAGTTGTTCATATGCTTAAATTCTGAAACTCCTGAGCATTTTAAATAACGTGTGTGTGTATACTGTAATACAGACTCTTTGGTACATGGTGTGACTCTTTCAAGTAAAGGGGCCTACCTTGCTGCGAACTTCATTTTTTATCCCAATCAACAGCCTCTTTATCTTGAAAGAAAACACCCTTATATGAGTACTGTTTGGACAGATAAGTGTGGGCACTTTTCTACAATAAAATCTAACAAAATCCAGTATAAATATTATGCTATAGAGGTTTAATAAAAATAGACTCCATGGAAGAGAAAAATGAATTTACATTGAAAAAGACTTGCATATAAAGAATAACTTGCCATTACAAAAGAGGTTTGCATTTAAAGTAATGCATAAACGAAAACAGAATTTTTTTGAAATTAAACAGTCAACCAAGGCTTGAAAAATTCTCTCTTGCCACCTCTCCCCCTCTTGGCCCCCCAAGGCTAGCTCTGGTATGTATAAAAACATGACTCTTGAAGCATCCTGGCTTATCAGGAACATTACTAGTCTTTTAGAAAGACTGGCTCTAGCTTGCTTTTCTAAAAGAAATATAAAGTCTTTAGACAGCACAGCCCTAGGGCTGGCTGTTGTAAAATGTGATCAGCTCATGAGCTAAATTTCCTTCTGTCTGTTTGCCCTGGAGAACTTCATTTTTTTTTTAATGGAAAGCTACCACTCCAACAACCCCTCCTAATTTAAAACAATCATTTAGTTTATATTATTCAGTCCTTTAAAATGCGCATTCTTTCTTCTAGTAAAAAGTCAGACTGGTTCCTTATCAGTAGCCTTGGTACTTGAATAGAAAAACTGGTGCACAGTTCAGACACAAAGGAGATGCTTTCCAGCTTCCAAGTAGCTATGGGACAAGAAATGGCTCTTCTCATGTAAAAGCATGGAGGCCAGTTTAGTCCAGATTTGCGTTTATCCATGACGCTTATACACTAATCATCCTACTGTCTTCCAACTGAAGTCTCTTGACTTTACACTCGTGTTCTCTACGACTTCTGGTGAGATTCCAGAGGGTGGCACCTGCTAAAGGGAGGTGAAACCTGGCAGCTGGCTCAGGGTGTCAGCTCTACTCTTGTGGGGATGCTTTCTGTTATTGGGTCTTTGCACTGTAGGACTCCTTGTTGTAGCATACTTCTCTATAGTGGCTACAGGGCAAAGCCAAAGAAGAATGTGGTGGAAACACTGTGGCCAGGCTGATCAATGTGTGTGGCAGCAACTTTGGGGGGGGGGGTGTGTGTTTACTTTCTATTTGGACTGTGTCTAACAACTGTGGCCTGATGCCCCCCAAACATAAAGGGCTTAGTTGTACAACAAGAGCTCTGAGGCTCCCTACCCTATATCTCTGCTCATTTAGAACATGTTTTAACTGGGTGTATTGGTAGTCTTGAAACTCCTGTAATTCAATAGGATCCTGTATTAATGTTTTTATTATTGCAAAGTTATATATTCAGATGGATTTATGGATTTTAGGGCACAACTTTGAAACAAGTAGTAGTGAGACTTTAACAATTGTGTACATACCAGCTGTAGAAAACTCTGTTACATGCAGTATTTTACACTGACATCAGTTTGGAAGTAGACCGGAAACAGGCTTAATATCCTGCAGATTCTGTTGAAGTAGAAATGCAAGTGCAGACTTCCAGAAGCAAGTTGAATATGAGAGATTTTTTAAAAAACTGTTTTTAGGGCCTAACATTTTGTACACTTGTTTAAACCTAGTAACATTACTAACATTTTTGAAAATCAAGTTCATCAGCATTTTAAGTAAACTTGAAGTGATTGAACAGATTAAAACTTAATAAACCACCAAATACTGCTCTACAGTGTTCGTATTGTGCCTATAACCATGTGTGTCTAAAATTGTGATGCATTTTCCCTTCTCCATTTGTATTATGTCCTTTTTAACAGAAAGCACAGCTGATACCAAGCTAACTGGAGTAACTTTGCTGTTTTGCTGCTTGTTGCATGCACACAGGAATGGAAAGCGAACTCCTTTCCCCCCTCCCCAACGCCGTTTGACCTCTTCCCAAGATACCAACAGTCTGCCTACTACTAAACACAGATCAAAAGGCTCCCTTAAACGCAGTATACACATTCTGCTAGCCAGCACAGTATGACCTTGTTGGAATATGTGAAAAATATAAAAAGAAAAACTCTCTAGTGGAGACATCTTCCCCCCACCCTCTGCCGAACTATTATGTGGGCGGAGAGGGAAGTTCACCAAAGTAAAAAAAAAAAAAAAAAAAATTACTGACCTTCTGTTCTGAGACATGCGATGGAAAATTTGAGTGTGAATCCATTGAAATCTATTGATTTACATTTAAATTGTTTAAAATATTTGACTTTGTTCTGCATTTTGAAGTTGTCACATTCTTTACCATTACAGTTCTGTAATGGATTTGTAATATAGGAACGTAACTAGTCTTAACACTGTGACTTGACATCTGTACAGTTGCTATTGCTTTACAATTGAACGTGATCTCAAAGTTTAAAATGAACATTAATGCCATACTTTAGTTGTCTTTTAGTGAGAATAATCTTACCTGATAGTTGCATGTTCCTGTGGCATGATTCCATGGAGTAAGTAGTAAGACTTCCTCTGGTAACAATATTGTGATGGAGAGCCATATCCAAATGAATGTTTGTCAGTTAGTATTGACAAGCTGCTCTGGGAATTATTGGCTGCTGTGCCCAGGCTGTTTCATGTATTGTATAGTGAGTGTGTGCGCACACTTGTTTCTCTGCAGTTGAGCTGTTGCCTTGCACCTAACTGCATCAGTGTCCTTTTGCAATCACTCATCTGGACATGGCAAGAAAACACCTTGTTTTAAGTTGTGGCATGTAAATGTAGCTCTAAATACGTCATGTCTCAAAATTTTACTAACCTTGCTGTTTATGTTCTGTAATTATTTCTGAATTTCCAAAGATTGTTAAGGTTACAAAAGGGTGTCTTTAATATTATGGGTAAGTCATTAAAAAAGCGATATAGCATCATTCTTTAAACCTTTAATTCACCAGAAGTCTTTGGTTTTGAGGTCTTGTTCAGATATGAACATGGATTGTGATTCAGTGAAAAAGTCAATTAAAAAAAAAAAAGCTTGTAAAAACAGTGACCTTCATCCAAAGTAGAAGTCTACACACAGGGAATGCTTCCATGCACATACTGAGGGAGGGATGGCTTTTTGTGTGCGCACCCCACCCCTGCTTTGTCTGTAGCTGCCTGTGCCTCTCAAAAAATGGTCTCTTCAGGTCCTGCAGCACTCAGGAACATAACTTCAGGAGGCACGGCAGCAGCAGAGAAAATTGGGAATTGTCCGCCACCTTTCCCTCAGTCTCTGCGCTGATGCACTTTCTATGCACAACTTTTAGTTTGAATGAAGGCCAGTCCTGATTTTTTAAAAACAGCTGTTTTGTAAATTTGTGCAAATTAACTTAAATTGAATGGAAACCTTTGTACCTCCATAATCGATGTGTGTTTGTTTCTCTGCAAAATTTGATAGAAGCATATTATACAGGAGTGAGCAAAGATTATGATAATTAGGAAATCAGTTAATTTACACATCATGTATTCCTTTGTAAAATGTACATAAGGTATATTTGACAGTCTCCTAGGACTGCATTCCCAATGAACAGTTTTTAGACTCACAATTGATCTTGCTTTGAATCTGGAACTCTGAGATTTTATTTAAAATCTTATTGAGATTTTATTTTTGTAATACGGGTTTACTGATGCTTGCCCCCTTTTCCCAAGCATGTCTCCACCCCCCACCGCTTGGCAACCTTTTGGTTCTTGTATTTACTACTTTTTCTTGTTTTGGTGTTCCTGTCTTAATTGTTTTCAGGTATTTCTTTCCCCCTCTGGATTCTCCACGAGCTGGATCAAGATGGTCCAGTTATGCCCAGCTCCTACCACCTGCTCCTTTGATAGAGCATTCTTGCGATGTTGACACTGCCAGTCTCCAGTATCCTCACCCTCGTAGACAATATCTCTCTCGGCCTCTTAACCTCTTGCGTGAACATGAAGGGGTTTAATACACATTTTAAAGTGTGTAAAGGCTTGATTTGGCTGTCTGTAAATTGCTTCCACCTATAACTGGTACTTTTTCTTTTCTTTTTTTCTTTTTCTTTTTTTTTTCTTTTTGCGTTTTTATTCACCATTCAAAGATTCTTATTTTTTTTAAGGTTAAGTTTTACAAAACCAAGCACTGTATTTTGAATCCAATAAGGTGTTACTTTTGCATCAAATAAATACTAGCTCTACCATTCAGTTCCCTTGAAATATAATAAAACAAATATGTAGTCTTTACTGTAATACACAGCAGATGATTTCAAATGTATGTAACCTATGATTCGTTTATACTCTTTTTTTACTTGCTCTTAATTACATCCTATGTCATTGGAAATGCCTTCTGAAAGAGAATAGGACTTATAACTTAGATTCTTTAACAAGAACATCAAATTGCTAGATTTCTAACTGGCTAAGTTTTTGCAACTTTTCCAACCTTGCGTAACAGTCGTGAAATGGAATGCTAAAATAAAACAATTCCAAAGCAGTCTGCATCAAAATAGAAGCAGTACAATTTAGCTGCTACTTATATTTTTTCAGCTTCTGGCATAAATTATTTATACTACACAGTTTTAGGAAATAGGTTAATAAAACACTTGAAAAGATATACACAATGTTCCTTTTCTTATAATTGGATTTATTTACAAAGGTATTTAAAGAATAAGGGGGTAGGGGGGACACTAAGTTTTCATATCATACTTCTGACCATAGGCTGGCTGTTTTGACCCTACACATTACTCAGTTCTCCTTTACTCCTATTGAGCTAGTTACCTGCTACCAATGGCCTATGCTAGCAGGAAATAACACCACCCACAGGTTCTGAGCAACTGGGAGGAAAGAAATACATTGGGGGTAGTGGTTGTCTAGGCTTGACTTAAGTGTGCTGTATGTTAATTTAAAAAGCGATGGTACCAGTGCAGTTAGTGAGAAGAGATGCTGAGACACAAATGCTCTGCTAGCCTCCCAGGCTTTTATCACTTCTATAGAGTAGGAAAGAGAAGGGCTACTTTCACTACACCAAAAACCAACTCCCCCTGTCATCCCTGTATCAATTGGTAAGAAAGGCATTCTTGAAGCAACACAAAGGGCTACCTCTTTGGATGGGCATTCTGAGACAGCTGCTGGCTGGAGCGCAGAAGTTGAGCAAAAGACAAGGAACCTTCTGTTGCTCTAGTAGTTTAATCAGTTCTAACTTAGGGCAAATATTAGTTGAACCTCTTTTTCTCTCTATGAGTACTGTGAGTTGAATGAGGTCACTATAAATCACATAGTTTTTGTTTTAGTATTTAAAAAATATACAGCAGTACATTTGAAGTCTTTCCTCTACTCCAAGGCTATTTGAGTGTTTTAGTAGCAATATTTCCAACAAGAAAAAAAGTCTGAAATAGAATCTATATTATTAATTTTCCAAGATGGGCCATGCGTGGAGACATGGTAGAAAGGAGGCGATTGGCTGACAGAGTTTGCAAGCAGAAGCACCAGATTAGGCAATGGGGATTCCATATGCAGATAGGGAGGAGGGACCTGTGGCACTATTGAATGGGCAGTGGGGATTCCCTATGCAGATAAGGAAAAGGAGCCTGTGATGGTTAAGGTCAGTTGGAATGCAACTATTACTGGTTGAAAGATGTTCTTGATTGTAGAGGTGAGGAATCTATATGTATAAAAGGATAGCAGGCAGGGGTCTGCAAAAAGACGGGTCTTGAGGAAGGAAAGAGCCCACTCTTCAGGAGAAGGAGGATGCCGTTGTGTGAATTAAATGAGGAAACAAGATGAACAAAATCTGTTAACTCCGGAAGGTAGGGAGAGAGAGAAAAAACATGAAGGGAGGAGGAAGAAAGAGAGGAGAGAGAAACAGAAGGGAGGGAGAAGAGACAGAAGTAAGGACAAGGGACAGGTCTGAGCCTGGCAGCAGCCTGAGGGGAATAAGCAGCCATGGCAGCACTAGCAGCAAGGAAGGGCCCAATCAACCACTGCTGCTGTTTGGGGCTACTGAGGCCATTGTCAGAGGGAGGCAGGCAGGCAAGGGATGGGCCTGGGCCTGTCAGCGACCTGAGGGGAACGAGCGGCCATGGTGGTGGAAGCCCGGTCAACCACCACTGCTGCTCTTGGAGGGAGGAGCAGGAGCGGGGCTTGGGTGAGGAGGTCTCTGGGGATAGGGGGCTTCTGTTTGGGCAATAGGCAGCGGCAATGCCGCAGCCATGACCAAGAAGGGTGAAGGGGATGGAAGAGGAGGAGCAGGAGTGCAGCTCAGGTGAAGGTGGGGAGATCTCTGAGGTAAGGGGAGCAATCAAGTACTAACGTGCAGATGCTCTAGTGTGTGCGAGAGTTCCAGTATTGAAGCGGAGAGAAATAATGGTGGCAGCCAGGATGCAGAGGTGGAGGGCTGGCAGGCGAAGCCCCGGCGGCCAGGAAGAGGCGGTGGCAGGGAGATGGGCAGACGGCGGGCAAAGCCCTATCAGTCGGGAGGAGGAGGAGGTGGAAGGTGGTGGCGGGATGGCCTGCCCAATGGGGAGAGCTGCCGGGGGAGGGAGTGAGCGAGCTGCAGGGGGAGAGTGCAAGCGGGAGAGTGGGCGGGCAGGCGGGCTGCGGGGGAGAGCGGGCGGGCAGGTGGGCAGGTGGGCTGCGGATAGAGCGGGCGAGCATGCTGCGGGGGGAGAGCGAGTGAGCGCGCTGCGGGGGGAGAGCGAGCAAGCATGCTGCGGGGGGGGGGTGCCACAGGCACAGTGCACAACTGCACAGATGCTCTGTGCTGGGTCAGCTAGTGTTACATTATTGTACAAAGATGAGATTGATTCTTAAAATGTGGGGGATGCTACTTAAGCACTCTGTCCATCAAAGAGAAATTGACCTCAAACACCTGTATTAAGCAAGCCCAAGCAGTTAATATGACAAATAAAGCCATTTATTTTTTTTTCAACTTGAACAGCAGGCATCCCTCTTCCCCACAATGCAATATCATGAGTTGCTTCTTACAATCCTCTCAGTTTCAAAGTGGTTTACTTTGTACTTTGATGGAGTTCATCTTCAGGAAGCACAACACCAAAGTCCCTTTTGACATATAGCAAGCATCAATTGCCTCACTCTGGACATTGGAGTGCTTCATACATAATATATGAAAAGTAGCCCTTCTTGATACTGATCCTGGGTTTTCAGCATATCTGGCTAACTGGATCCTATGCTTTTGTCAGAACTTTGGTAGGTATACCAATGTGATTGCCCAGTTTTATGTATCTCTGTGTGTCCCCCTATCGACATCACAAAGGACTGATTTGAGCCAAATTTGGAACAATTGTAGGGACACCTCAACAGCATAGTTTGTGATGCCGTCATCCACTCCAATTAAAGATGGCAGACGTGAACATTTGAATCAGACTTAGTACAGTTGTAGGGACAACACAACAGTATAGTTTGTGATGATGTCATTCAAACCAATTCAGGATGGTAGATGTGCAACTATTTGAGGCAGAAATGGGCTGACTTATGAAGATGGTAATTATCAATTAAGATTATAGCAAAAGGGAAGTTGGCAGATTAGTTCTCAACAGAACTTATTGTTAAAGCTTTCTTTAAAGCTGTCGGGGAGGAACATCTCAAGCCTCTTGTGGTAAGGAGTTCCAGAACTTGGGGGTTGCCATAGAAAAGGCTCTCCTGCATGCATGCCAATTGAACTTCAGTGATGCCACACAGAGCGGTAGGGCTGGTCCTCCAATGAGACCTGGTGAGGCTGTCATCTCAGACAGCAGATTGGAGGAGACAGCAGATACACTCTGTAGCTACCTCTGCCTCATTGTGCCTTGTTCTGCTACTTGGGCTCATCCTGGCCATGCTGCTAACTTCCTGACTATCCCTGCCTTTATAAGAAGGAGCAACAGGGAGTATAGACTCATATTTCCTGCTGTCCTTTCCCCCATCTCTTGCCTTTTCAAAAGGTAAGGAAAGTGGGCAAATTAGCAGCAATGGGGAGTAAGGCAGGAGCCTAAGTGGCAGCGGTGGCTGCTGCCCCACCAGGCATTCTTCTTAGTCTATAGAATTTGTGGCAACATGCTTGGATGGCTTTAAAAGGAAGTTAGACAAATTCATGGAAGACAAATCTATTGATGGCTGTTAGGCTTGATGCTTCAAGGTTCAGGGGCAGTATGCCTCTGAATACCAGTTGCAAGGGAATAACTTCAGGAGAAGGAGCACGCCTTCATCTTCTGCTTTGGGCTTCCCCGAAGTATCTAGTTGGCCATTGTGGATAACAGGTTGCTGAACTAGATGGACCTGATCCAGAAGGACTATGAGGTTTTCACAGAATATGTTGGGGAGAGAAGGGAAAAGTCAGGTTAGAGGTTGCATGGAGAAGGGAAACAGTTTTCCTCATCCAGCTATTGGAAGGAGTGTGTGGCAGCAGCTCATCCACCACCTCTGGTGATAGTTTGGCTTCAGCTAGACATGCGGAACTGAACCTGTACCAAAGAACTTCAGGAGAGGTTTAAAAGACCCATCTTTTTTAGCCTGGCTTTTAATGATATCTAGTTGGAATTTTAATATGATTCTAATGTTTTTTAATTGTTTTATTATGTGTTTTTAAGCCTGCTTTACAGTAGGCTTATGAGATCACCCGGCATTCTGTGTGTGTCTGTCCATGTATCTCCTCCCCACCATCAACTTCGCAACGCCTGGACCAATATGAACCAAATCGGGTACAGTTGTAGGGACACACAGGGACACCTCAATAACGTAGTTTGTGATAATGTCATCCACCTCAAACCAAGATGGCGGATGCGTAAACTGTGAGGTGCAAGTGGGCTAACTTGTGAACCAATTAATTGATTTGAACTAAAGTTGCTACAGCTGTAGAAACACATAGGGACACCTCAATGGCATAGTTTGTGGTGATGTCATCGAAACCGATTCAAGATGGCGGATGGATACATTTTTGAGGCGCAAGTGGGCTAACTTGTGAACCGCTTAACCAATTTGAACCAAATTTTCTACAGCTGTAGCGACACAGAGGGACACCTCAACGGCAAAGATTGTAATTATGTCATTCACCCCAATTCAAGATGATGGACATGTAAACTTTTGAGGCGCAAGTGCACTAACTTGTGGAGTCTAGCCTATTTGAAACAAATTTGCTAAAGCATAATGGACACATAGGGATACCCCAATGGTGTAGTTTGTGATGATGTCACCCACCACGATCCAAGATGGCGGATGCATAAACCTTTGAGGCACAAGAGATCTAACTTGTGGACCTCGATTTGCACCAAATTTAGTCCAGTTGTAGACAGTGAAAGGAAAGTAGGCTGATTAGTTCTTACTAGAACAACTTTTTCTTGTAATGTAAACCGCTCTGAGTCACTTTGGGAAGGGCAGTATATAAATTGAATATAGGCTCTAGTTGTTAAATTCAATGAAGCTGTGGCCTAGTTTATTCTATGTTTGGTATGATATCCACCTCTCTTTCCACTTTGCAAATTACTTGGCAAATACCAACTTACCATTTTTGAAATATTAACGAATATTCCAAACTGACGCAAAAATATTCAATTACCTGTTTATACTACCAAAGTAAGTTCATACTAAAAATGTTTTGATTAAGTGCCATCAAGTTGGTGTCAGCTCTTAGGTTATCTCTACAGGATGATCTGTCTTCAACTTGGCCTTTAAGGTCTCTCACTGTTGCATTCACTGATGTTGTAACTGAATCCACCCACCTTGCTGCTGGTTGTCCTCTTCTCTTTCCTTCAACTTTTCCCAGCATTATGGACTTCTCAAGGGAGCTGGGTCTTCACATAATATGTCCAAAGTATGATAGTTTGAGCCTGGTCATTTGTGCGAGTAAAAATTCTAGATTGATTTTTTTCAATGATCAACGTGATTGTTTTCCTGGCTGACCATGGTAGTCTCCAGCGTGAAGCTATAATTGACCCCTCTCCCCTAGCTATGCCCCTGGACTATCCTCAAAAGTCTTTTCCAGCACCAAAGTTCAAAAACATCAATACTTTTTCTATCTTGCTTCTTCAAATATGTATCTCAAAATGTACTATGCATTAATTGTCATGCTTATTATTAATTAGTGTTTATTTCCATTAAAAGAGCCTTGTACATTTAGAATGGCAAAAAGGCATGAGTCTCTCAAACTTGCAACTTAAGTTTTGAAATTGTGCAAGTCATAGAAACTATAATTCTTGGGAATATTGTAATTTTAAAAAGCAACATGAACTGTCTCTTAAGAATGGCCTCCTGCTTATTGCATTTGATGCAGTGGACTGTAGTCGACGGTCATTTATGCTGAAAGAAAACTATTCGTCTTTAAGGTGCTCCAAAACTGATGTTTTTGCTGCTGCTTAGTATTTAATTAAAGAAGAAGAAGAAGACTTTATTGCAGTCATAGATCAAAAACATCTCAACAATACAAAGATATTGAACTAATTTTACAAATTACATAGCAAAACCTAGCCATTTTGGTATTAACCTCAACAGTATTTAATTAAACCCAGCATAAAGGAATGAATGAATGGGGGAGGGGGAGCACAAGAGTCTCATTAAATAATCCTTTAAAAACTGAACTTTTATGTTGTAAAAATAAATGCTCCAGTACACATTTTTACTTGTAACTTCCCTAAATCTATCCTGCAATCCTCCTCAAAGTCACCATGACCCACTGGTTGAGAATCATTGGAGTAAATGCTACCACCAGACTGGATCAGCTGAATGATTTTCATTCATTCCGGTTTTCCTTACAACAAATAGAGCTATTTATAACTGCAGCATATTATAACACTCCAGTACACAATTCATTGTATAGACAACTATTTGCTTTAAACAATGATGTAGTTTCCTGCACACATTCACAATGGGGACAGCTTAACTCAACTGAACTAAGGAGGTAATGTAAAGCACACTGTGTTCTAATCGTCCATTGTCTGAAATGTGCAGATTGGATAAAAGTCTTCTGTACACTACTCAAGTGTAAATAACTTTTGTGAAGCACTATAGTGCTTCTAGGGTAATATACTTTTTCCCACTGGACTTGCCACAGGGCCGACCCCGCAAAAAAAGATCAAGAGTGCAGCAAGCTAGGACATCAAAGCTGGGGTGAAGACTAGTGGACATCTCCTTCCTCTCATCCATTAACTACCAGGAGTTCTATTTCATATCTTATTGTAGCTTACACTCTCTTGATCAATAAACACAACTGTTTATACAGATATTTTTAAACAATGCAAGCTAACGCGCGTTTACTGGAGAATAAGGCAGCAACCTGCGCACACCTACTTGCAAGTAATAAGCCTCACTGAAAGTGGTATTTACATCTGAATAAACACGACTTATTGAGGTCGAGTTATACTAGTGGCCCGGAACAAGTCACTATTTCCCCGCCTCACTCTACTATGTGAAGAAAACACGGGATAAGTCTGTGCACGTCGCCTTGGATTCCTGAAAGAAAAGGCGGGATAAAGATTTGTACAAAAGGGACGTATCAGTTCCCCGGGATCCTCGCGCAAGTCAAGGAACTACTCGACTCAGTTCGAGGACGATTTGAAAGTGGTCACGTCACTCTTTCTCTCGTCAAATCACAACAGCGAAGGACTTTCCTTCCGGTCTTTCCCATAAACCAGTAGAAATCGCCCTTATTTCTTTCTCTCCTCCTCCTTGCTTATGCGAAATCTAAAGCGGGTCTCGGAGGCTCCAGGTAACGCGAGAGGGGTGAGGGCATTCCGGGGTGGGTGGTGCTCTGTGTCCCAGGCCAGATTGAAAGGCGTCCCTCGCCTGGGCGTGTGGTAGCCACACAGTGACGCCTTCGGTCGGTGTCTTGCGTGTCAGGGAAGCGCCAAGCAGTGCCGCTCTACTCGCTTCGGCTGCGCAAGTGGCTCCGTTGTTATTTTGAAAAGTGGAGGGAGGCTGCGAGCGGCGTCCCTGGAGTTTGGCTGTGCTTCAGTGGTGCTTCGCTCCCGATCTCTGCGGCTTGGAGCTTGCTCGACTCTCTCCAGTTGCGCCCTCGCCTGGTGCTGCCTGCCTTTGCCTTTTTCCTCCTCTGCGCCCAACGAGTTTGTTACTAGCAGGAGACCCTCGCGGTGGGGGGAGTCGTGTGGGTGCTGCGCCCCTGGGGTGGCCTTGAATTGGGGGAGGAAGCCACGTCTGGTCTGCCTTCCTCTCCGCCCTGGGAGGGGGAGGAGGAGGAACAACTCCTCTTCCTTTCTCACAGCAGCCGCCTCGTCCTCCTTGCTTGGAAACCCTCGAGGAGTGCTCTACATCCACGTGGGTCTGCTGCAGTTATTGACATCGGCGGGGAGGATCCGGGATTCCCTCAGGCGTCCGTTTCCTGATGTGCCTTCCAAGTGCTGCTCTTCTGGTAACTGGATGTAGATATCCTAGATAGCGGGGATAAAGTTGAGCCGGTCATAGGAACATAGGAAGCTGCCTTCTACCGAGTCAGACCCTTGGTCCGTCTAGCTAGGTATTGTCTACACAGACTGGCAACAGCTTCTCCAAGGTTGCAGGCAGGAGTCTCTGTCAGTCCTATCTTAGAGATGCCAGGAAGGGAATCTGGAGTGCTTTGCATGTGAACATGCCGATGCTCTTCCCAGAGCAGCCTCATCTCCTGAGGAGAATATCTTACAGTGTTCATACATGTAGTCCCCCATTCAAATGCAGACCAGGGTGGACTCTGCTTAGCAGTGTGGACAATTTGTGTTGCTACCACAAGACCAGCTCTCCTCGCAGTCCTCTGCTCCGCAACCTATTCTGAATACTAGGGCTTTGTTTTGCAATAGGTTAAGTACTGTAAGCTGAGTTCTTGGGTGGGATGCCTGGCCCACCATTGAAGGCCTGGTGGCTTGGCTGGCAAGTTGGTGGGCCCCTGTTGTGCTGAAGCAAGGGAGCTAAATAGGTATAAAACACTGTGCATAAATAGGTGTAAAACATATTTGTCTGTGTCACTGTCAAAAGGATTTACGTTAACTCCCCTGAGTCTAGTATAGTAAAGTTTAGTATAAAAGCAGAATGCTTTTTGTAGACAGGAACCTAAGAAGATGATTCTCAGAAGCTGAGAATCACTCTTCTTAAGTAATTTGAGACTTTGTTTTAAAGAGCCTAATGTTGATGCCAGGAGTCGAAACTGACTCCATGGCACACTTTATTTTACGTTAATAAAAAGCAGAGTATACCAGCTTCCATCTCGTCTCTATCTACTTCAGCTGTAGAGTACAGCGCTTTTGAACAGAGGAATAGAAGAAATCTATGCTAATCGGCTTTGAAAGCTAAATATAGAGCCTGCACTGTGTGTGTACTTGGCTGTTTGAGCTCTGTTTCTCCAAAAACAAAAAAACAAAACTGATTTTTAGCGTGTAGCTGTTGGTGCCTTATATTTGCTACTGAAATAAGTTGCTCTTTGCAAAAAGCAGTTGTAGGCTTAGATATTTAACTGTCAGGTGTAGCTCTAATTTTGGACTATGATGTCATTGCTGTCAAAAGTCCTGGTACCAGTTCAAGTCCTTCAGTCTTGTTTTCCTTTGCTCCTGGAATTCTAGTTCATACTATGAAAGACAATAATAGTCCTCTAGGGTCTACCATTTATGAGGAACAAATATGTTACTCTGGTTTGGGTAGAAGTAAAGTAGTGAGCTATTGAACTTCTGTAGTAAATTAGATGCTTTATGAAAGATAAAACAAGCCTGCCTGGGTGTTTCTTCCTTGAGGAAAAGCAAACAAAAGACTCTCAGTCACTAGAACTGGAGGGTCTACTCTTTACTCAATGTAACAAGTTCACTACTTCTCTCTGACAGGTGAGATGAGCTAACTCCAACCTTCCTCTCAAGCTTGGAGGGATGGGTCCATAGTTGCATGGTAATCACCACCTGCTTCCTAGCTCCATGGCTTAGAGACAGGGTGGTTGTGGTTTGGCAACTGCAGTGCCCAGAGCCCCTCACTAATGCACAGCTGTGCTAGTGAACTTCCAAAATGTGTTTCAACTGATCAGCTGGTAAAGGTGCCAGGGGCTTGTGCTGCTGAGACACCCAGAGGGCCTCACCAGTGCAGGACCAAGCCAACAAGCTTCCAACATTATTTCTAGCTGTGGAGCTGAAAAGGGCTCTGGAGGCTTGGTAGCTCAGCAGTGTGCTGGTATGGTGCTTTGGGCACTGCTGCAGTTGCCAGGCCACCTCAGCTGTGGTAGAGAGTGGGAAAGAATGAGGGATACTTCTGCTACTTGGATGCAGTGCTTTGAGCACCTTAGTCAGGCAACAAACAGGGGCTGTACCTCTATTTCTCATGGGAAGGGGAGCTTCCTTGGCCTTCACTTGGCAGAGATGGCTAGTGGGGGCAGGGAGGAAGGCAGCCACAATTTTTATTTTCGTGACAAAGGCCAGTAAAAATGGTGGTTGTTTGACTTACTGTATCATACAAAAGTGATATAAAGTACGATTAAAATGAGCAATAGTTTATGACTATTGTCTTTCTACCCCTGTTAACCTATCCTAAAATTTAGGAATGCTGGTGTGATACAGTATTATGGAAGACTTCAGAAATATTGAAGATGAGACTCTTCCAAGCTTTTTGGTCAACTCACTAACTAGCCACACAAGTGAAATTCTGGAAAATATTACAATTTCATCAAATCTTGGCTTGCCAGTTGCTGCTTCAACTGAAGCCAGACAAAAAACTGGTTGTCATGACAGGTAAGATTGATGAAAACTTTCCAGTTAAAACTTTGGAGGGAGAAGATTGTGAGGAATGATATTGCGTATGAAAGATATATCTCTTAATCTGAAATGGTTTCTTGTCTTGGGTAACAGATTGGTTTCCCCTTTGATATGTAATTGTATAGTTCATGGTACAAGTGAAATCTAGATAGTGGCTACAAATTCTACATCTTAATTGTAGAAATGGATTACAGCAAGTTCTTATTTATCCAATATGCAATGGTTGGATGTGCAACCTTGTAGAGGATTAAAGCCTTGGTCTCAGAGCAAGCTCATGTGAAGGAATAAAATGCTGAATCATCCCTGCTGAGCTGCCTGACTAGGCTTCTTCTAAAACTATTCTGTAATATCAGTAGGTTCAAAAGGCTTCTACCACCACCCCTCTTATAGACAGAGCTTGAACCTGTCTGGACTTGGGGTAGTATCTCAGGGAAAACTCGCTTTATTTTGCTATTCGATGAGTTGGAAAATCTTCCACGTGGAAGCCTACACATGCTGAGAAAACTGATAGCTGCTGAGGACATTCCCCTTCACCCTGCCCTTCCCCCTGAGTTAAAAACCAACTCGGAGAGGCTTGTAAAAAGAAAAGAACTAAAGAATATTGTATTCAGTTACTACAGATTGCTTCTGTCTGAGGCTTTCTCAGCTTTTAAATACAGTTAAAAAGACTTAGTAGGTTACAAAAATAGGTTGTCTTAATGTACTCTTAAATGTTAATAGAGTCTTTTGCAATGCCCTAGGTAGGATGGGTGTAGGCTAGTGTTTGTTTCAATTTCATGACAGGTGAACTATAACAAAACAGTATAAGGAATATGCAGAAGCATGCACACCAAAGAAATAGAAATTCTAATGCAAAGTCTGACTAAACTAAACTTTCCCCTAGTCTAAACTTCCCTTTTCCTTGTACTCGCCAAATTCTGGCTGACGATTCAAACTTCCTGCCCTTCTGTCTTTCAAGGATTGGCAGAGTTATTTCATGAGAGAAACTTCCCCGCTGGCTTCGACCATGAGGGAGCAAATTCCATTGCCCCTCACTAAGCCTTTCCGCATGTATTGCTCTCCAACAAAGGCTGCCCTTCTTCACAGAATTCCCCGCTTCCACTCTCTAGATCCCACCCACCTGGTGTACTGATTGGTGCCCTGGAGTTCACCAGCATGTCAGTCAAGACAAGGGTTCACTCCCTGTTAACTCTTTATGGGGAGGGGAGGCAGGTCACTACAAAGCTAAACAATAATTTGGAGGCAAATAAAACTTTTATTTAAAGTATTTATACTCACCCATCAAGTACATTACTGCTCAAGGTGGCTCACAACTCCCCAGATTGGACTTGCAACTTCACAATTTCCACTTCTATTTTCTTTCCCCCATTCCTCATGTGTAGAGAAAACAGGACCGAGAGCACCATTTCATGGCCCATTCATCTTTCGATGTATAGAAGTAAACTCCTGAAATGGATCCTGAATTTGAACACATGATTTCCTGTAACCCTGGATGTTAAAGGAGTGGTGGCTTCTGAGCTGATTTACTGTTGACTTAGTATTGCAGTATCTGCTATTGATCACTGCTGCATGGGGGAACGTGTCCTTAAGGGAATATGACAGAATGCTGCTAGCCATTAGGCATCATCCCAAGACTGACCTGCTAACAGCCTGCTGCCCTCCAGTAAGGGTGCCAGGTCCCTCTTCCCTATGCAGCAGTCTTCAGTGGTAGGCACTGGTTGCCTCCAACAAATCTCTTCCTGTGCCAACAGTGTTGGTCAATATTCTGCATTCAAATATGTCTGTTTATGCATGTCTCCTTATTTAGTAGGGGGAGAGTAACTGGCCTTATCAACCCCCAGCTCAGTAGTTCCAGTTACTGTTGCTGGTGTCTATCTTATGTTTCTTTTTAGATTGTGAGCCCTTTGGGGACAGGGATCCATCTTATTTATTATTTCTCTGTGTAAACTGCCCTGAGCCATTTTTGGAAGGGTGGTATAGAAATCAAATAAATACGCATGGGATATGCTTGCTAGGATTTTCACTTCTACATACAGGAGGGGAGCAAGGTGCACAGAGGGGTATTAGGGATGTTCTGAAACGTGATTTGGCATCCAAATTGCTGGCACAATCCCTCTTTTAAAAATGGCTTCCACAGCCCCTTTAATGGGGAGAGCAGGTCTATACTTGCTCCTCTGCCCACTTGCTGTCACTTCCATAATCCTGGTGCTCCTCCCGAATACTTGATGTGCAGGGGCAGCTGGGAGATGGCCCTGCCAGCATGATATCCAGGAGGAGCGATCCGGATGCTCAATTGTATTTCATTGCATCCCTAAGGGGTATTGCCCAGGACGAGGGTACCAGGTTTTGTTTTTGAAAAGTGTTTTATTCTTCAGAACCAAAAGATGAGAAATGCAAAGCACATTATTTTGGGAGAGTTTTGAACATTGCTTAAATATGCAACTTAATAAGCTGAAGTTGAATCCTGACAAGACGGAGGTACTGTCTGTAGGGGGTCGGGATCCGAGAGATGGTTTAGATCTGCCTGTTTTGGATGGGGCTCCACTCTCCCTAGAAGATCAGGTTTGTAGTCTGCGAGTGTTCCTGGATCCAAAGCTCTCCCTGGTTTCTCAGGTTGAGGCTGTGGCTGGGAGTGCATTTTATCAGCTTCGGCTGATACAGCAGATACTTCCATTTCTGGAGACAAATGACCTTAAAATGGTGGTACATCTGCTGGTAACCTCTAGGCTTGACTACTGTAATGTACTCTACCTGGGGCTGCATTTGTACTTTGTTCAGAAACTACAGTTGATATAGAATACGGCAGCCAGATTGGTCTCTGGGTTTACCCGAAGGGACCACATAACACCAATTCTAAAAGAACTGGCTGCCAATATGTTTCCGAATGAAATACAAAGTACTGGTTATTACCCATAAAGCCCTCAATGGCTTAGGTCCAGGGTATTTAAGAGAGCGCCTTCTCCGTCATGAACCCTGTCGCCTATTAAGATCATCTGGAGAAGTCCGATTATGGTTGCTGCCAACTTGTTTGGTGGCAGCTTGGGACCGGGCCTTCTCTGTGGCTGCCCCAGGGCTTTCGAATGCACTCCTTGCTGAATTGAGAGCATCTCCTTCCCTGTTTGCTTTTAGGAGGACCCTGGAGATGTAGGTGTTTTCCCAGGCTTTTAACTGAAATTTTAATTTTAATGTGTGTTTTATTTACTGTGATTTTTAACCGTTTTTTATGAATTTTAAATGTGTTTATATTTTTTAATTTGTACACCGCCTAGAGATTTCTATACTAGGTGGTATAGAAATGCAATAAATAAATAATATAATTAAATTAAATAAATCTATATACACACACCAAGATACATTAGAGGTTGGCTTGAGGATTTGAGTGAACAGATTGAAGATAAGCTATGGAAAGAGGCCTGGGATTCTATATTGCATCCAACAATTTTTACAAATGTCCATGAAATTGAATTCAAACTTATATCCATACTTGTTCTTACTAAGTATGGCATTGAAAATACCCATATTTTTACACCCATGCTCTTAAGAACAGAACTGAGAATGTGCAAGATAATAATCTGTCTTATTTCTCTGTACTGCAGGCTTTGTGCTCAGGCTTCTTACATGGAAACGAAATCCTGTATTTCTTTATCATGTACAAAAGTTGGGGAACCTGATTCTGATCCTAGAAGGAAACTTATACTTAACGTTCAGGATGCCATGTAAGACCTATATCTACTTAATCAATCTCAGTTTCTCTAAGTGGATTTTCTCTAACAAAAATCAGCTTCATAAAATCCTTGATGTGGTGCTGCATGTTCTCTCAAGTTGTTGGTTGATAAATTCCATGAAACTTACTAAATTATAATGTGCAATATCCAGATTAGTCAGTCATTTCTAAGCACTATTGAAATCAATGAGACAAGCTAGTCAAGACTAATTATTGGAACAGGTGACAACATGGGGCAGGATCCAAACTAAGACGAATGCCAAGATTAGCATTCATATGTTAAAAAAATTCAATCTTTTCTGGTTTTATTGGTGTCTTTTTTCCAACAAACGTAACATGAAACAAACTAAAGTGGGAGAAGGGTTGAAGGCTGAAGTGCCAACAAGGCTAGGCGGGTTGGTATTGGATGCACTGAGGATATACTGAGGCAGATTCTCACACATCTCTGTAAACAATCCAAATTCCTGTATAGGTGTGTTTGTGATGATATTGACTATACTTTATACGGCATATGCACAAATAAGGCAGAAAGTTCATCTAACCATTGACAGAAAGAAAATTACAATTCTGCCTTTCCATGTTGGATGCCAAGTCATCTGGCAAACAGGAGAAAACATATCACTCTTTTATGACCTTCAGGGAAGCTCTGTATCTCCAAAATGTACCTTTTTATAGAATGGTGTGCTTCACTAAAACCTTCAATGTGAGAGCCATTTCCCATTGTGCTGCCCTCTGCACAGTACTGCACTTTACTCAGTGCTTGGAGGGCTCTTTAAGAGAGATGGAGCCCTCTCTTAAGAGCTCTACGTGGAAAGCACTGGGAAGGGCTACACTTCCTAGCACTCAATGCATGCCTTCCAAAATGGTGCAGGGGCTCAAGGAGGAGGACCCCCCAGGGAAAAGGATTTGTTTTCCATTCCTAGCTTAGAACAGAATGCAAATGTCTGGGTGAGCCAACGGAATGAGCTTGGAATGTTTTGAGTGTCCAAATACCTTTTTGGAGGCCTGTTTTTCCCTTGCTGACTCGTTTTGGCACTAGCTTTTGATTGGCTTGCCATCTCCTTGCTTCTTGGTTGGCTTGTTGCCATACAAATCAAGTTTGTATGATACAGACTTCCAAAATGGTGCTCGGAACACTCAAAACATTCCAACTTAGAATGGGGTCATTCCATTCCAAGCTCGAAACAGGCAGTTCATTTGAAGGGTGTTCTGTGTCATGCTCAAAATGGCCCATTTTGAGTGGGAATATTTTTAACTTGAAACGTTCTGCATATCCATAATAAGTAGGGTTGATGAGAGCTGCTGTTGGCCCCAGGCCTTACAATGAAAAACACTGACATAAACATGTCCTTCCAAGACTAAGTTGACTCAGATACAAATGTCCAGTCCACCGGAAAGAAGGTCACTGCCAGGCATCTCCACAGTGTATGTGAGCCAGCATGTAGCAGAACTGGATGGTACTGAACCTCACAGAACTTTGGAATAGTCTGTCTAGATATAATTTTCTGTTTAAATAAATGCAGTTTGAAGCCTAGTTGGAGACACACATAAAGGCAAGAACTGTTCCACTGACATTTGTGTGCTGGATACAGTATTCAGATTGCTTGTTCCATTCTTCCTAAGGGGCTATGACAACAAACAGACTTAAGTTAGTCATGACCAAGTCCCAATGCAAACTTAACAGGTCTTCAGTTAGTCATGACTAACTTGTCTCATTTTATTTCAATGGTGCTTAGACATGACAAACTAGTATGTAGTCTTGTGCATCTGCTTATAAAATCAAGTTCCTTAAGCTAACCTGCATGGCATGTAAAGAGTTGCCTAACAAGGGAACCTGAGGCTGAACTTGTTCATATGAATGAACGAATGTGCGCTCTCTCTCTCTCTCTCTCTCTCTCTCTCTCTCTCTCTCTGTTCAAGGAGAAAGGAGTTTCTGGTTAAGGTTACATAATGTTGTTAGTAAGACTAACTTGAACATATGTCTGAACTGTTAAGAAATGTAATCCTGAGGCTTCTTGCCTACCTAAGCCTCTTTCTTGTACAAAAAAAAAGCACTTGCATTTTCTTGAGAGAAATTTAAATCTCTACATAAATCTTGGACAAATAAGTACTAGTGTAATTGGATCTTACTGGTAGGAAAGAACTGGAAAAAGTTACTGGTGGAAATGCACCCTTTTGGGGGACTGAATGTCTCTGTTCTCACAAGTGGGTTTAATATTGGGTTTTAAATGTTTTAAATGTGTTAAATGATTTTAATTGTTAAACCTCCCAGAGATGCAAGTTTTGGGTGGTATAGAAATATTTTATTTATTTTTTTAAAAGTGGAAAATGAGTAACCTACACTATGTTCAATTCTGCTTCCCAAGAATTATCTGGGCTACAAATAACACGTCTATAGCCAGAGTGTATTCTGGAATGCAGTAGTAAGGTTCAAATCTACGTTAAATATTATTCTGTCTGATAGTACATACAGCTGCAAATTAGTAATAGTAAGTTATTGTACTCTTTCAGAGAATGTGGAAATAAAGATACAGAAACGCTTCTAGAGCAGGACCAAAAAGAATCAGATCTTTTACGGAGAAGACAAAAAAATTGCATTGATGAATGCACTGGTAAGAGTCTAGATGCTCTGCAAAGAGAGTCTTGTATTTGGACATCTGGAGGGTATGCACTTTATAAGCATCCAGTGTCTTATCAGTATGCTGAATCAGTATTCATTCAGTATATTGAATGGTGTTATCCCTTAAATCCTTAAGTTCTGCTTAATAAGATACCTCATTACTGGCGGAAAAATTAATGCTTGAGTGACATCCTATATGGGAAGCATAACATTGAAGTACACTTCTTATTTATTTACTATATTTATACACTGCCCCAAAGTTCTGTCTTTGGGCAGTTTACAGCAAACAAAAACCTTAAAAAAAATTTAGAACCACAAGTCTATTTAAAGCTTGGGTAAATAAAAATGCCTTTAAAGACTTTTTAAAAGTTGTCAGAGATGGGGAGGCTCTTGTTTCAGCAGGGAGCACTGAAATAATATTGGCATTGTCTTATTTGTCTGTGGCACTGTTGTCACAAAACTGCAGTGCTGGTATTGTTACTGTAGCTACTGATGAGAGATAGATAACAAGCACCTCAGCATTCATACTACTAGTACAAACATCCATATACTGGTGCAACACTTAAGCTCAGACAAAATGTGTAGGTTTGGTCAAGATGACAGTGATGATTTCTTAGCAAAAGGACAGACTGATATTGTGACTCCTAATACATGCAGCAGAATGCTTCCTCAGACTTGCTTGCTTAACTTAGTTATAGGTATAACTTTGACAACTTGACAGTGGCTGGTATGCTTGGTGGTCACAATATTTCTTAAGGATTTTCCTCTAGATAATACATTGGAATATTACTGGATTATGTTTCAAATGATGGCTTGTTTTCGTTCTTTTACTTTAAATTAAGATCAGCCCAAATTCCTTCCCTCTCCCTGCCCCCCACTTCTCCCTGAAGCAGTAAGACGGATGTACACTACTCACAACACTCCCTGTCTATATGAGCGTAAAGTTCTTCCATTCTTAACTGACTTTTGATTCAGCTAAGAGAGAAACTAGCCACTGCCCTGAGCTAGGCTAAAACTGTCCCCCTCTCTCCAGCAAGAGCTTAACTCAAAACAAACTCTTTTTCTCTCAAAGAGCAGGACGCTGTCTTCTACTGAATTCTCTTCTTGAGTTAGACACCAAATCTCTTCACCCTTCTCATGACACAAGTTAACCTTCATCACCTTCCCAACATTCCAAACAGGGTTTCCTAGGCAATGTAGGGGCTGCTCTACTAAAAAGCCCTGGCTACACACCTTATGTTCTGTTAACCCTTAAGCAACCAATCTATACTCACTAGGTCTTATACATAAACAAACCAGAACTTAACATATAACTAAAAAAAACCCGACAAAGTAAAAGTACTAGTTTCTCCACACCTACCATAACACATAATGTAACCTCTGGAATTTGCTGCACAAGATGTCTGATGGCCACCTGCTTGGATGACTTCAAAAAAAGCTTAGATTTTTCCTTCATGAATTTGCCTAAATGATTACTAGTCTTGATGGCTATAGGCTATCTCCAGGTTCAGAGGTACTATCTATCTAATTCGCTAAGGCATACCTGTGGCTAATCCCGTGTGTGGCAGCTCTCGCTAGAGTTCCAGCAAGAGAGAGTTGCCGGAAGGGCAGCTGTTGCCGAGGAGGGAGGGAGGTTGAGGAGGAGGCAAAGAAAGAAGACACATTCAGCAGTGATATCTGTCGCCACCGAGTCTCCTTGCGAGGAGGATGGCTGAGCCGGGGCATAAGAATGCACTGAGGGCCATCTGTGCAGGCTGGAAGGGAAGCCCCGGCTCGGACGTCCTCCTCGCGAGGAGACTTGGCAGTGATGGATGCTGTTGCTCAACAGCTGAGGGGAGACGAGAGGGTGGGGAGACTGGTTGAGGGGGTGAGTGAACAATAAAGTCCTAGAGCACAGATGCTCTGCATGGGAGCATGCCTTCATCTCCTGCTTCTGGGCTCCCCAGAGGCATCTTCTTCATCACAGTGAGAAACAGAAATTGGACAAGACAGGCTTTGGTCTGATCCAGCAGGGCTGGGCAACTTTCAAATTAGCTATTTTTGGGACATGTTTAAAATGAAGCAGGGTGGCAGGAAAGAACTATAAAAGGAAGAATTGTGAAGATGTTGGAACTTTAGCACAAATTGACACATCCCAATTTTGACATGAAACTAATCTGAGAGAAAAACACAGTTTTAGAAAAAGCTACAGTTCTTCGAGTCTTGTTTAAATGCTTTTCTTATCTAGTGAATTTGGCTTTCCCTGAAGCCAAAGCCCTGGCCTCCTTGAACTCTCCAAAACCGTGTTAGAGGATTCAAGCCCCTGCAGTCCTTATATTCCAAGAATTGCAGTCTTGCTTGTTGCAGCCATTTGCCCGGCCACACATCTGGCTCCCAGCCTAGCCTAGCTTCCACTGCCCAAAGAAACCCCTCTCTTCTTGCCTCATGGCCTTCTAGGTCCCACCCACCGTGTGCTCAGTGGCTGATCCCTAGAGGTCACTGCCTCCCTCTTTTTAATTCCTTGTATTTAGAATATCACCTTCAATTCAGATTTATATTATGTAATTATAATATTGCCATTACAGAAAACTCAACTAGTTGCCTCTAAGAAGCATTTGTCTCATTTTGGCACTGTAATCGTGCTGGAAAACACTGATCTGGATCAAGATCCGTTGCACTTATAAGAGTGGGTTTTGTGCCTGTGCAGGACCTTTCAGGCAGAATTGACTAGCTCTTCAAAGCACTTAGCCGCCCCCCCTCCCCCATGGTGCACTTCCTCAGTTTGGGTGGGCTAGCGTTTTCTCCTCAGTTCCTTTCTGACCGCCATTGTGTCAGCACCTCAGATAGTGAGCTCCTTGGATTGGAACAGTTTTCTGTGGAAACAAAATAGAAATTTATCTTAGTTATTACTTTATCCTTGACTAGGACTATACCAGAGTAGTCTTTCTTGACTTTTACAGTTTATTTGAATCAAACATTATTGGTCAGCTCTACTCAGCTTGGGCTTGGAATGGACTTTCTACTAGGCTACTTGAGTATTTTTATTTCTCCCAGTATGGATAAGAAAAAATCCTTTAAACAATGTCTCCACTGCTATGCCAAGCTCCCTTCAGTGGATGGCCACGACTGTTGTCTACTTAGTTTGGGGAGGGACATAACATATCAACTTGTAAAATATGTCTTGCATTCTCCCACCAATGCTCTGCACCCAGCACACCTATACCCAGGTCCCCAGTTGGTGCTCCCGTACCATCGACATGAGGTACAGTATTGAGGTCAACACCAGTCTCGGTGCCCCGGTCGGTGTCAGGATCTGCTGTTGCACAGTTGAAAACCTTGACACAAACAGTTACAAAGAACTGCTACATGTGTCTGACATGTTTAAAACTCCTAAGCTACTCTCTGGCTCATCCCATTGTAAGTGGCACAACTCTCTACATTGAGGGTCCAATGCTGAAGAGGCCCCCCGTTCCAACAAGCATCGGGAGAAGAGTACCAAGTATGGGCACGAAGAGTACCACTACCTTGCAGACTAAACCTTCTCCAACTACTCTGTAGTCAACCCCGATAGCTTCTTGATCCCGACCATCGACACTGGAGGTCATAGAACATGACTCTTCTGTACCCGTGACTCGACGCCCTGCTTCTGCTTCAACAACAAGAGTGCCTGTGTTGGTACCGACCACAAACCCGACTGCTCGATACCAGGAGCGCTCCATGTGTCCTGCTACGACACCTAGACAATCTCCATCTCCAGCCATTCTCCATGCGCAGCATGCTTTTTGCCCTTCATCTTCTCCCATCTCTTTCGACTCCGGGGATGATGATCTAGTGGCCAGTGATGCTGGTCACCTCTTAAACATGCTGGATTCCACTGAGAGCACTCCTTCGGCATATTTATTTATTCAATTTTTATACTGCCCTTCCAAAAATGGCTCAGGGCAGTTTACACAGAGAAATAATAAATAAATAAGATGGATCCCTGTCCCCAAAGGGCTCACAATCTAAAAGAAACATAAGATAGACACCAGCAACAATCACTGGAGGTACTGTGCTGGGGGTGGATAGGGCCAGTCACTCTCCTCCTGCTAAATAAAAAGCATCACCACATTAAAAGGTGCCTCTTTGCCAGGTTAGCATTTACATTTTATGACTTACTTAGCCATGGTCTTGATGCTGAAGAGGATGGAGTGGCGTTCTTGATATTGAGGACTCCAGGAACTTTGCATTCTCAGTCCCGACTTTCTGTGCATTCCACATCTTCAGCTTTCCAACCTTTCCAGTTCATTCAGACTGCCAGCCCGTATACATGGGTAACTCCTCCGGACTACATGGCCACACGGCTTAGTGCGTAGAGGCGGTTGGGGAGCTGCTTTGCAGATTTATCTCTGTTTTCCTGGATTTCCGAGGCATTATCAAGCATATAAACTGGAAGGCTCAGTGCCAGTTGTTGGCTTGACTGATACCCATAGACACTTAAGTAACGCCTCTACCGGAATGACCTAAACTTTCCACCACTATGGTCTCGATGTTGACACAGGTCACAACGCAACTGACACACCGCAGCTGGGATTGTCAACTCAAGTTACGCCACCAAGGGAGGTTGATATATCGATACCGAAGTGCCCACACAGACTGTGGAAGTACCTAAACCACTTCCTCAAGACTCCACCTACTCAGACTGTGCTCCTTGACACCATGACATCTACTACACAAATGGTCTCCAAAAAGAAAGCATCTGCTCCTACTGGACCTCAAACCATAATCTTAACAGATGACTATGACTCATATTTATCTTATTCTGGTACAAGTACCTCTGAACTCCCTGATGATTCCCCCACTCATGGTAGTGCCAAGTGACATTGTGTCTCCTAATGAGGAAATGCATTCTTATCACTGACAAATTTCAGAAATGGCATCTGCACTTGGATTGGACTTGAAGAAACAATCTCAGGAGGTAGATGACTCTGTTTATAAGTTCTTTAACTCAACGGCTGCCACCGAGCCGGTGCACCTTCCAATGCTGACTGTAATCTCCAAGGCAGCTAAGTCTGCTTGGGAACCTCTCCAAACCTCTGCTCCTACCTCCAAGTGCTTGGAGAACTTGTACAGAATTCATGAGGAGGAAAACGATTTCCTAGTAAAACATCATCAAGGAGCCCCTGGTGGCGCAGTGGTAAAACTGTTGCCCTGTAACCAGAAGGTTACAAGTTCGATCCTGACCAGGGGCTCAAGGTTGACTCAGCCTTCCATCCTTCCGAGGTCGGTAAAATGAGTACCCAGAATGTTGGGGGCAATATGCTAAATCATTGTAAACCGCTTAGAGAGCTCCGGCTATAGAGCGGTATATAAATGTAAGTGCTATTGCTATTGCTATCATATGGCTGGCATCAAGCTCAAAGATATCTGCACAGCAGGAACCTGGTCCTCTGAGCATATCTTTGTTAAGCACTGTGCCTTGGACCTTCACTATGCAACTCGGGCCCAATTTTGGGAGAGGTGTACTAAAAAGGGACTTAACTTAACACAGCACACAGCACACAGCACACAGCACACAGCACACAGCACACAGCACACAGCACACAGCACACAGCACACAGCACACAGCACACAGCACACAGCACACAGCACACAGCACACAGCACACAGCACACAGCACACAGCACACAGCACACAGCACACAGCACACAGCACACAGCACACAGCACACAGCACACAGCACACAGCACACAGCACACAGCACACAGCACACAGCACACAGCACACAGCACACACTTAAAACACCTGCAGACTGACAGCTCGTTAGTCACCCACTCTTATGAGTGCAGTGGATCACGATTCAGATAAACAATTTGCTCACCTGTAACTATTTTTCTGGAAGTGATCTATTGCAATGATAAGACTCTCCTGCCGGCCCTGCTGCAGTATGCAAAGTGACAGTACATATGTTTATAGAACATGGAGTATTACTTAACTTTGTCGAACCGTAGTCTAATTCCAAACGATGGTTGAATCCTTCGGTTGAATCGGTCCTCCAGGAACTGAGGAGAAAACGCTAGCTTGCCCAAACCAATGAAGTGCACCACATGCTAGAGGTGGGGCAAAGTGCTTCGAGGAGCTAGTCAGTTCTGCCTGAATGGTCCCACACGGGTGCAGAACCCACTCTTATGCCTGCAATGGATCACTTCCAGATCAATAGCTACAGGTGAGCAACCTGGTTTTTTGCTGGTAGATAACATGTAGCATTTACTCTTCTTCCACAAACCCACCTGCTTTAAGTGTGAATTCTTAGGATCACAGCCTTTGTCTTGGAGGTCTTTTAGTTGTACTCAAGACAACATAAAAACAGATCCCAATGGTCAAATTTATGGGTTTGATAGTAATATTATGCAATTGGATGCCAGCCATATGATGTTTTACATGGTGGAAAATATGAGTCGTTTCTTACCTTGCAGATTTGACAACCAGAATACGCGCTTTCACGGAAAGAGAGAGTGAAGACTTCAAGGTAAATACTTTATGTGGAATGATGATATAGCCTTAATTGGAAACTAAGCAATTTTTAAACTAGTACAGTAAAATTCTCACTAGATAGATCTTGGAGCTGTCCTACAGTAAACTTATCATGCCGTAACTATGTTCTCTATTAAAGTACAGACTAAAAGTAATGGCTGCAAATATCCTGCGTAATTCTATTGTGACTTACCCCCTCCCCCCACACCCTGAATTGTAGCTGAAAAGAAATTAGGAGCAGGCTTTGCAATTGTGCACACTTCCAGTGTGTGGTGAAGAAAGAACTGAACTGAGATACCATGTTTCTTTGAATGCAGGATCTTCTCAATTTTGAAGGGTGTTGATTTTCTTGGGGTCAGCAGACACCCTGTATATTCAAGAGCCCTCTTGATATAATTATCCCGCATTCATGACACATTGTGCCATATTTCTAATACTTCACCTTGGGACAGATGGCCCTTTAACTATTCTTACATACCGAAGTAATCCTTAGCTCAGTTGCCCTAGTACAGTTGTGTATGCAACAGAAGTCAAAGTTGGAAGATGTTGAATTGTTCAAAAGGAGGATGGAGTGAAGTACAAGAATATGCATTGAGTTCTGCTAGCAATACATGCATGGAAGCCTGCTGTGGTACTCATATGCCCCCTAGCTGGATTCGACAAAGTATATGTAATGGAAGATCTCAGATGCACTTTAAAAAATTATTTATATTCTTTAATTTGTGTCTGCATTTATGTTTTATATATGTCTGCATTTAAGCCAGGTTATGACAAGAGAGCCTCTCTTATCTGAAGGGTTTGAGAAATTTAAGAAAGATGAAGCATCAAAACTCTGGTTCAACACCCTCCTCATGACTTTCCTCTTTGTTACCTTATTTATATATTAATAATTTATTTATTAAAACATTTTTATACCACCCAAAACTTACATCTCTGGGCGGTTTACAAGTAATTATCAAGTAATTTCCACTGGCCACTTGGATGCTTTTTCTCAAAGTGGTCAGGGATAAGGCAGAAGGATGTTCTACTTTTATTTGTAAAGGCAATTGAAGTTAGACATAACATTATGACTCACAGAAATGTAAGTGAACATTTTCTCTAACGAGAAGAGAGGGGAGTTAATTACCAATAGGTTCAGGATAAATACGAAGCAAATGCAATGTCACATAATGTATGTTTGACTAGGTAATTCATTGTCCTGGGATGTGATGACAGATTGCAAAAAGAACTGGACAATTCTTGGAGTATAGGTTACAAGCATGATATCCTTCGAGTGAACCACTGGTGGGACACTGGAGACCTAGGCTCATGGGGAGGCGGAGCAACGACCCTGGGTTCTGAAGTTGCTTCAAGCAAAAATTCATAATATATTTTATGTTGACTCTGGTTTGTAGGTTGCTTCATTGGAACCTAATCAGAAGTGGAAAAGTGAAATAGGCAACAGTGATGTGACTGGCTTTATAGAAAATGAAAAACTACTGAGCTTTGCAAGCTTAGAACAAAACTCAACAGGTATATTTTGAACTATGTGATAGCATTCTGCATTTTATTTCCAAGAAGGGTGGATCTACATCTTACACAGCACACCACATTACTGAAACATGGACCAGTGAATACACAACACACTAAATGTAAATTAGAGATGGGCAGAAAGTAGATCAGGATCTGCCTGCATATCTCTAGGTGATGGTGTGGATCCACTAGATATTCTGTTCAGCAACAGAAACAGAAGAAAGGCTTTATGAAAAACCAGGCTGCTGAAGTGAAGAAAGCTTGGGGAAATCCTGAGTGGATGTTTTTTTCTCTCCTTTATTGCAAAAACATGATTGAAGATAGTAATACATGTGAATATAACTGAATAAGAGAGAGAAATCCCTTAACCATAACTTAAACATAAGATGCAACCAACACAGGAGAAAGGGACGGGGAGACAAAAAACCCACCTTCAGGTTCAAGTCATTAAAGTTCAAATAGTTGGAAATTCCTCCTCTTTACCTTGCCAATGTAAAAAACACCAGTTCAAATACTGACAGGGAACACATCAGTAATCCAAAGTTGCAGATCAGGAGTGAATTTGTCCTTCCAGTGTTGAATTATAATCCTTCTGGCAACAACCCAAGCGGGGAAAAATCTGCAGTTTTCTATATAATGCTAGATTCCATATGCTGGGGATGTACCCCAACAAAACATGAACATCCTTAACAGGCAATGATAACTGCAGTGTCATGTCAACTACCGTATGGCTTTCAAACAAAAATGGTGCAGTAACTGGACAGGACCAAACCATATGTTTAAGTGTGCCCTTCCCCATACTTGTCCACTATCACCTTTTCTAAGTTTTGTTAGGCTTTTTCTAGAGCTCATTTTAATGCCTTGCCATTTGCCTTACTTCATGGTAGATTTCATCAGTGGCCAGTAAGAGGCGCGATTATGTCCCTGCAATGCTAATGAAATCGAGACAGTTGCCCATGTGTTACTTTACTGTGAATTTTATCAAGATGTCAGGAAGCATTTAATTGTGCCCTTGCTGTCTTGATTTTCTGATGGTCCTGGGCATTTTTGTATCCCTACTGATCTGTTAGTGAACTTCTTAATTGAAGATAAAGACTCTAGTGGCTCTTATTCAGTGGCAAAATTCTTCTACATTGCTGGTAGAATTCAGATCACTCTGGTGCATGGTGGGACTGGTGGGATTGTTTGAATGTATTTCTTGATTGTGCTGCTGTTTTATTTATTTGATTTGCTGGTCAATTGACCGAATAAAGATGACTGAACGTGAACGTAAGTATGCCCTCATACAGATTACAACTCCCAATATCTAGAAGTCTGCAGCCATCCTTTATTAAACATTCTCTGAGGTCTCCAATAAATGTGGAATAAAAACTTATGCTGTACTAGTGCACTTTGAGATTTAAAAAGACATGTATCATGGCCTTCAAAGCAACCTGCCGCTTATTTAATAGCCGCATTCAAGGTCAAACTTGCAAAGATCTCAGATATAATCAATATCAATATCTTTCAGATAGGTGCATCTAATAGATGTTCGAGGTCTAATAATAAAAATGGAGTTTCAGGAGCTGCAATCACATCAGGACCAAAGAGCTGTGATAGTAAATGTTTTAGCTGAATAAACTACCAGCCAGCACTTAAGGGCAGTATTCTCTCTAATTTTTATCACCAATGAATGGAAATAGTTTTGCTCTGGGAGGCACTATCAAATTGAGAGAGTTTCTTAGGGATTGCCATGCCTATATATACAAAATACTCAACACCATCTAAAATCCCAAACGCCCCTACACCCCAAATCCTCCTACACTCATAGAACCTAAAGGCATCAAATCTGATTAGCCCCAATTTATGGAGTAACTGGATAAATTACTAAACTTTTGAACCAAAGAAATAAGATTATGAATTGAAGCCTGGTTTATCAATAAAACATAGTACCCCAGACTATATTGCGGTCTCTCAAAACATACTTAGTTTTTTAGATCAACTCAAGATTTATATTCGATCAGATAGTGACCATCCTCACATGGTGCTTTTCTCCGACCTTTTGATACACCCATTTACAGAGCCAGCAACATACCCTGAGTTAACAGCTGAAACTGGTGCATTAGGTGGTCTAAACAATTGGATGATTCTGCAACTGTCTTAAAATCTGATGCCTCCAAATTCATGCCTTACTTATTTTAAATGATTTGGAGAGTAGTATTTTAGAAGGTTGTGGTAATCTTGTCCCGGTCCACCAACCTGC
Organism: Hemicordylus capensis; assembly: GCF_027244095.1. Classification (NCBI taxonomy): domain Eukaryota; kingdom Metazoa; phylum Chordata; class Lepidosauria; order Squamata; family Cordylidae; genus Hemicordylus; species Hemicordylus capensis. The sequence goes on along the minus strand of NC_069660.1, from coordinate 236,417,547 downwards.
CTTTATAACATCTTGCCCAAAGAAATCCCCTCTCAAGTGTCCCCTCTCAAACAGTATTGGTTTGACCAGGAATGTCACTACACTAAACAATAACTTGTTAGCGCCTATGCTAACTATAGAGAGCATCCCATGTCAGCTTGCCCTCAGAATCTTTTAAATTTAAAAAAGCAATATAAATTGCTTTTGAAATCTAAAAAGAGTAATGCAAAGAAAGCTGCATGGCAGCGACTGATAACTGCTGCCTCATCCAAAAATTCTACTCTCTTCTGGCACTATGTTGCCCAGATCTCTGTTTGCGGTCCATCACAAGTGGATTGCCTTATTCCAGCCACACCATGGGAGAATCACTGCTGTAAGCTTTAAGAAAGAGGATCAAGATTTTGACCTGGAGCTAACTGCTGATTCCATTCCAGAATGGCCCCTGGTAACATGTGTTAAGGTCTGTGATTTAGTTATGTCACTTAAGGCTGGTCTCTCTGGTTTGACCCTGAAGACATGCTTGCACCAGAGCAGGCTGGTTTTAGAGCTCACCATTCCCCTATAGCCTACTCCTTGATCTTGCAACATTTGGCAGAAAAATACACCTAAAGATCCCGATCAGTTCATGCTACGTTGGTTGATTTTAAGTTTGCCTTTGATCTTACATCAAGGGAAAAGTTATGGCTTAAATTGAAAGCTTCCACAGTTGGACGCCGTTTACTTCTCATATATAGTCTGTACCAAAACACCTGTTTGAAAGTAAGGTGTACTGCTGCAGGTCATTTCCCCAAGGCAATTTTAACATATAGAGGTGTTAAACAAGGTTGTGTATTAGCACTGTTCTTGCTTCTCTTGTTGCCTTCTTAGCTAATTCTGATTTCTATCCTCCAAAACTGTGTCAATTCTCCTTTATAAACATGATGCCATAATTGTATCCCAAGCACCAATCAGCCTGAGAAGGGCACTTAAGTCGCTTGCTTTTTATTGCAAGGAGCATTACCCTACAGATCAACTATACTAAAACCAAGATCATGAGGATCACAAAGCACCCAAGAACACTGGCTTGGTCTATTGATGGATATAGGATTAAGTCAGTTGTTTCAAGTATTTAGATATAGTCTTTCAGTCCTCTGGCTGCCATGAGGTCCACTCTGCGTACGTGACACAAAATGCACAGAAGTCCAAATCAGCCATTTTGGCTTATTAAAAAAAATTTCCAGAGGTCCTGCTTCATTCCCACTGCAGTAAGGCTGTTTGAATCCAAAGCCCTGGTCCAACTGCTATATGATGCCCGACTTGGCCCATATGCTAGTTTTCCATCATTAGAAGTAGTTCCATCTACATTCCTTAGGAAGTTATTCCAAACAGCTCACAGTGTCCGCATTGCAGTCTTTTGGCTGGAGGCTGGGCTTCTCAGGGTAGAATCTAAGATTTGGCTTTCCATCTTTAAGTTCTGGCTTCAGTCAAATCTTTATCCCCTAAGACTGACACCACTGATACTGGTGGACAAATTTACTTTGAAATAAGAATGTTCACTTAGGCCATAAGTAAGCAAATACTTATCACCACAAGCATTAACAGCAATGAGCTTTGACCAGGTAAAGTTGGTGCTCTGCCAAATAATCTTGGATATATAACAGCAGACTGATCAAGGCCTTGTGCTAAGAGGAGCAGTGTTAAGAAACCAAATCTTGTGTACACACCAGATCACAATAGCCAAGTATTGCAGGGTGTTTACCCAGGCATGATTCAACATCTTGAAGAGGACAGTAGCCCATTGGTGATGACTTGTGAATAAGGAGCCCTGTATATTATAGTAACCCAAGTCAAAAAACTTGGGGGAAATTGAAATGGAACCAAAACCCCAAATGGACAATGCCAAATGCCTGGCCTTGGTTCTCCGAGGATAGAACTAATATATTAATCAACAATTTAGTGTTATCTGATTTTTGACAGCCAGATATAAACCTGGTCTTAACTAGGAAGCACAAAGCATTGTCTGCACCCTGCATGCCAGCATAGCTGTCAATATCTTAGCATCGCATGTGCCCCAATATCTTTGCCTAGCACAATTAAAAATTAGCCTCTAAGGAGTATAACCTAAGTTTATATTTAGCTGTAAGTAAAGTTCTATATGGTTCAGAACAAGGTTGTAATGCATATAAGGTTAAATCCTTAACTTACTTTTCAAGAGATACCATCTGTGCCCTGTTGCCTTTTTTAATGCAAAGAATAAGCAATGATCTGACCCTGAAAAAATGCTTTAAAAGTATCCCAGACCAGGAATAATGATGTAATAAAGCCCCTGTTAAAACAACAACAAAATCCTCCATCTCCTGTTCCATTTGTCTAGTAAATTGAGAATTATTCAGAAGGGATATATTCATATATCGCCTATGTTCTTGAACAACTTTCCAGACAAACAACTTAACAGACGCATGATCCGAGACTGCTATGGTTTTAGTGTTGCATGCCTTGAACTCGAGATACTAAAGAATGAGATGTCAGAAAATAATCCAACCTAAAACTGTTCTAATAAACAGGAGAAAGATAGGTATATTCTCATTGAGAGGAATTAACAAGGTACCATATGTCTACTAGATTAAAATCTGACATATAGGCCTTAAATGTGGTACGGGTTCAAGAGTGTAGCCTAGAAGGAGGGATGTTATGGTCAAGAAGGGGATCAAGAGTTTGATTCAAATCCCCACCAATAAACAAGTGATCAAATGTCAATGTATGTAAATGTGAAAAACAGCTATGTATTCTGGGGAATCCGGGACTGGACCATACAGATTCATTAACGCCAAGCATTTACTATCCATGCTAGCAATAAGCATAAGACAGTGACCTTAATCATCTGTTTCCTGGTCAACAACTAGCTTTGAAGATTTGTGAATTAAAATAGCCACACCCCTCACCCTTGTAGAATTACTGCTTGCATAGATGTTCCCCACCCACGCCCGTTGCAAAAACAATTGATCAGCTGGCAGAATATGGGTTTCTTGTAGAATAGCAACCTCAATAGCCTTTCCCTTCAACTTGGCCAACACCTGGTGGAGCTTTGAAGAATGATGCAATCTATGGACATTCCAAGTAACCACCCTGCTCAATTACTAAAAACATCACAGCAAAAAGCCAAAACGACAGAAGCAAACAACTTGAGCTGGCTTATAGAAAAGGATAAATATGTGTAAGGGTAAAGAAGTGAATGAATAGAATTTAATAGGGTGTTAATGTACCAGTACATAATTAATAGGCAAAACTTAACATAATACCAACATCAATTAACCCAATAAGTGAAGAAAAATATAACAAACCAGAAGAACATGCACAGAACAAAACAAAATCGGTTTGCACTCCCAGGTCTAATGTGGCAATCCTGGTTCACAGCGCACTCCAGTGAACCCCTTGTGAAAAGTAATTAAAGTTAGGATAAAGACTGCAAAACATGATTTAATGCAGGAACCTTGAAGTGAAGTTCAGTGTGAATAGGACGTAGTCAAAATAATTATTTGGCTCTGACAGGATTCATTATAGAAAGCAACTTTTCAGCTGTTAGAGAATCATAGAAGGATCCCAGTTTATTCTCATAAATGCAAAATACTGCTGGAGAGTGAACATATTGCATGTTTTTCTCTCTAGCCATCTGGTGAGCCTTTTGAAAATAGTGATTTATCAGCCACCTCTTTAGGAAAATGCAGGAAAAACATGATTAGAGTTATCCCACATAAACTCCTTTTCTTCTTGAGCATGCCTTGAAAGATCTTCTTACCTGTAGATTTAAAAAACTTTACAATAAATAGATGAGGCTTGTTGGTGGCATGTATGGGAGGAGTAGATCTACGATGAGCTCTATCAATTTCCAACTTATACTTATCTGGCAGGGAAAATATTTTCCAAAGTAACTCTTTAATGAAGTTAATAGAGTCAACCTTTCCCAAGTATTCTGGGATCCCCAAAATATGAAAATTCAAATGGCGAGATTCTAATTCCAGGGTGCACACCCTGGCTTACAGGCTCTTATTGATCATCTGTAATGTGCCCAAGGTGGGATCAACAGAGGAACTTTTGTCTTCTAATTGAGAGATTTCCCTTCCTACACCCCCAATCTGACAGTAATAATATTAACAGAGGCTTGAATTGAAGCTGTTAATGAGCAAGTCTCTGCTGTTATGAAGAGATTAAGCAGTTCAGGATAAGAAATGCAGGCAGGAGGCTTGGGAGCACGCTGAAGTGCCAGTGGTTACTGTTGGAAATTCTCTGTGGTGAGAGAATCCCTTTCTCATTATAGCAGAGTGCACAGAGGCACAACACAGCGGATTTAGTTAGGCATGCGTGTATGCTGAGAGTAAAGTAACTTGGAGCCAGTTCATAGTTTCAGATCAATATATAAGGTTTTTATTAGAGAACTCCATTCTAGATAGGAAAGTGAGAAGTTAGGATCTCTAATCTATCTATCTAGCTGGATGCAGATGGATTCTGCATCTTCTCTGCATACATGGTGCAGGGAGAGAGGCTTGCCATGTTGCAAGGTAGAAGGACAGGTAGGGAAGAGAGAGGAGAGGAAGGAAGTTAGTCCCTGAGATTAGCAATCTACATATCAAAGGGATAGTATCAGAGCAGTGGAGAAGGGATGACCAATGTCTTGACCCTCTAGCCCTCTGACTCACTAGTCTGTCCTCCACTGTCTGAGAAGAGACAGCGCAAAGTCCTTAACTTCCAACAGTTACATCATCACCACTAAGTGGATGTTGTATGAAAGGGCTGTGAGCTCAGTTTGTGTACTGAAAACCAATTCCTGGGCAGAGCATGTAGTTGAAGAGTCCTGATGGTTTATTCTAAGGGTATACCAAACATCCCGAGTCATTGTTTTGCTCCTGGCTCAGTTTAGTAAACTCAAGTCAGGGCTCTAGAAAAAAACGAAATAGATTTCCACAAGCTGAAGTCATCCCACCTCTGGTGTAAGCTAGCATACATCTTCAGCACGTAAGTGCATTCATCTGGAAAACACTTGGGAGTATGCAAACACTAAATACTGTCAAGCCAAATTGAAATATTTGTTAATGACAAACCTTTTTAGATGAAATTGGAGATGAAGAGTTCTGTGATGACCAGTTGGAGGCCTATTTTGAGCAGCTGGTACTGCCAGAAATGCAAATAGAAGATAAAGAAGAATATGAACTTGGTGAAAATATTAAAGCGGTGGAATTGCTTCCAGATCAGGTAATCTTAAATGAAAAGTAAAGATCCTCATAGCCTTGAAAGCTTGCAAGCACACCTCGGCTAACTTTCCAACTACTCTGTTTAGTTCTGTGAAAATTTTTACTTCCACAAGGTGGGATACAGAGTACGTAGTTTGACATGTGGAAAGATGACTCTTCTGTGGATAACTGAAACAGGTGCATGTAGGTGCAGTGCTATAGAAAATCCCAGTAGGGCTCAATATGACCTAGTTGCCCTTCTTGTTGTGAGCAGGCTGCAATGCCCTCCCTTCAAGGGAGAGAGGGAGCACACAGCTATGTTAATTTAGAAGATGCTGGGCTGAAGGCAATGTCTGCAAATATATTTACCGTATCCTGCAGGCCAACGTCCAGCTTTGAGACTCAGGAATGGGGGGCTTGAGTGTGCAGAAAGGCTTCCACCTGTCCAGGTGGCTTGGCATTGTAATCAAATAGGCAGAAATGGAAGTCCCTCCAATCTTAAGAGACTGGAGCAACTTCAGCTACCTGTTAAACACGAGTTGCCTTCACAGGACTGGGGCTACATGCTACTCCTCCATGGCGTGAGAGCATGCCTTCCCTTGTTTTCCCTTACTGGGTGCTGGTGGGCGGGTTGAGTGGAGAGACCCCCCTACTTCATTTCTTCTTCCTTGTTTGACCCGTGTGTGTAGCCTTCTTATACCTTTTCCAAGGCCCGTTATCCATATCTCATATCAGAAACAGTCATATCATTGCTCTCTGTGTCTCCAGTTTAATATCAGCAACTCTGGTTTTCCCCGGAACTCTCTTACCATATTTGGTCAAGGAGTCTGCAATTTTGGGGGTCATATCCAGCACTTACTGAATCAGATGGAGCTGTTTCCCTTTTGATGTTCTTAAAACATTCCTGTCTCTGCCCGATTGACAGGTTTGTGGTTAGCCTAGCGCAGACTTGGCATCTTTTTGGTCCCAAGAAAAGTGTTAAAAGATAACATGCAAAGAGTTTAGGTAATTAATTGTGTGTATATAATGTACCTCTAAAATATGTAGGTACCGATATCTGTGTTACTTCCTAAGACATTATATGATGAATATTCTCAACACTTGCAAATTTCAAGCTGGGTCCCATGATTACCCTTGGCATAGCACAATGCATAAACAAGTTTCAGAGTGGGGAGGGTTGAGTCTTTTCCCTTCTTGTCAAGCCTTGAATATAGAATAAATAATTCCATTCAGTTATTTTGGCTCAGCAGAGCCAAAGTTCACACTCCAGTTTCTTGCAAAATGACAATCTCAGATACAGGCCTAAGCTTAGCCCTTTGGGCTCTCAGTGCTGGTCCGAATTCAACCAGGGTGTTCACCACATTCTCGGCTGCTGGATGAGGACATCTCATGTCGGTTATCCTCTACACACACTCCAGAGGACAGGACAAATCAATTAGGTAGAGAGCCTTTATAAGGCAGGAGAAGATAGTCCCACCCAGTTCAGGTTGTCCTGCGAGTGCTCCAGAGAGGAGGTTCTCAGCCAGTGTCCAGCTTTCTCCTTCCACCCTCTCCTTCCACCTTGCTGCCAGCTCTACTCCATTTCTCCTCTGTTTCTATACCCAAAAAAGTCTTTTTTCCTTCCTCTTCCCTCTTTCCCCCTTGGCTTTCTCCTCCCTCCCCTCCTCCCTCCTTATGGAGCTTCAGAGAACTGGAGTGCTGCACATTCTGCTGCCAAAGGGCAAGAAACATCAGCTGCAGCTCTGGAAGCTTGTACACCATGCTGCCCTCATTCATTCGCTGCCTTCAAGTCCGCAGCAACCCTCGCAGTCTGCGCCAGAGCAAACAGGGTGGGGCAGGAGGCACCTGGGCCCATTCCAGGGCAGTCGGAGGATCCATCCACTTCTGTCACCCACACCAACAAAAGGTATCGTCCTGCTTGCCCCCTCGATGGGAAGGACTGCCCCACTATTGTTGTTGTGGAGGCTGACAACACTATTGCCTCCCTGTGCCAAAGGCCTCTTCCCAGGCCTGAACGCCCCCCCCCCCCGGCTTACCACAGGATCAGACAGGCGGGAAAGAGACATCACGGGCAGCTCCACTTCCTGTCCAGCCAACATCGCTTCCGCTGGAGGTTCCTGTTGTGGTCAGCCTGCTGGCAGGCCTCTCAAACTACAAAACACCAGTGGATTCATCATCTCCACCATCTCTGACTGCCCCAGGGCTGCCTCTGAGAGGAAATGAGGACCCACCAACTTTGGCTTCAGCCATCCCGACCCCCTTGGACAATGGGCTCTGGAGGCGTTCCTGTACTGGCTCTACCACAACTCCAGGGACCATAGTCCAGGGCCTTCTCATTCCCAACCAGCCCAGGCTGCCCCAGGGCCTTGACCCTCACCCTCACCCCCCTGCCCCCACCTTTCCTGGCAAGATGCCCATAGCTTGACAGGCTTGGTTTGTGGAGGCTGTATCCCTGGGACAATAGAAGCCCAAACAGCCAGTCAAAAAGCGTAACAGACCCAGGGACGATTCCCAATATTCCTCTTCAGTTTCGGATTCCTCTGTTTCTTCCTCTTCTGTCTTCTCTGAGAGCCCTCCTAAAAAACCTAGAAAAAGCCACAAGTAGAAGAGGCCGTTAAAGCATTAAAAATATTTTTAAAAATCTTAAGAAACAACAAAGGTGCAGATGCAAAAGGGCTTCTGCCCATTCTTTGGATATTTCACAGTATGATTCTCCTGACCTTCACCCTGGGCACCCAGAAGCCATTCTTCGGCCCCTTGATTCGTCTAGCCCATGGGGCTTCCATGAGGGCATCCCAACTGTCCCCAGCAATGAACCAGATCCTAGAGAAGAGCGGGGAATGATCCAACGGTCAACAAGTAGAACCATCCACTCGTGTAGGCTTTTTCCATCTGGTTAATTCTCCCAATTCTTGCTGCATACCCTTGGTCTACAACCAAATGTACTAAAAGAACCCACAGTTCCCTCCCGGAAGTCATTGGTATTGCCTACCTCTTGGTCTAATGATCCACAGTTTCCCTTTCCTGAAACTTTTCCTGAGGTAGTGAAGCAGGAGTGGCAGACACCTTCCATGTAGAAGACTGCTTCGATAGTCTCTAAACACTAGGGCTTTTTGCCCTCAGCAGTTGTCCTCTTTCAGATGCCTCCGCTCGATGCACCAGTGGCCACCATTGCCTTGGGGGCAATTCTGGATGGAGTGTCTTCCCTGAAGGACCCCACCAACAGGAAGCTGGAGTCTCAACTCAGGAAAAAAACACTGATGCCATCTTGGTTTGCATTAGAGCTTCCACTGCCACCTCAATCAAATCCAGAACCACACTCCTATGGGTTGCTGATGAGTTGCTGCAATTGCCACCTCCAGACCCCTCAAGGCAGAGGCAGATACTCCTCAGGCTTCAGAAGGCCCAGGTCTTGATTCCGTCCGCTTCACTGCCCGTGCTACAGCAACCAACATAGTAGCCCGACGCATCATTAGGCTCAAGTACTGGCAGCTGGACCCTACCTTACGGGCCAACCTGATGACTGTTCCCTTCACTGCCTCCAAAGGGTTTGGGGTCGAAGCCATTCAAGAGGTCCTGGTTGAGACCAAAGATAAAAAGTCCTTCTCCTCTTCCCACAGGGATGAGACGCAGCACGTGCAAGCCCTTTCCGTCCTTTCGTTCCATTCCCCACAATTTCAAACCCAGGGACACAGACGCCAGACAACCATGTCCAACTTGGAACAGGCCACGTTTCAACCCACGAACCAATATTTCCAAGCAACACTTCAGACAATAACAGAAACACTGTCAGACGTTTGACTCACTACCTTTGGAGGTTGGGGTTTGCCTCTCTCGTTTCTTTCATGCTTGGGAGGCCTCCATCTTGGACAAGTGGGTCCTGGATACCATAGAGCACAGGTGCAAGATAGAGTTAACAACCCACCCAAGAGACCGGTTCCTGCCCATGCCTCAGTCAAGATCCCCTCAGAAGCACAGAGCCCTGCTGACAGCCATTCAACACCTTCTTATCATCTCTGCAATAGAGAAGGTCCTGGAGAGCCAAGAGAGGTGGGGCATTTACTCCATCTTGTTTACAGGGCCCAAAAGAGATTGTTCCTTAAGGGCCATCTGAGACCTCATATATTTCAACAGGCTTGTAAGGTGTAGAAAGTTTCACTGCATCACGGGGACTACTAGGCATCTGTGGACCTCACGGAAGCTTATCTTCATGTCCCATCCACCAGGATCATCGCTGCCTTCTCTGATTTGCCTACAATGGTCTTTACTATGCAGCCCTGCCCTTCGGTCTGTCATCGACACCTCAGATATTTACAAAAAAACTCTTCCCGCTGATCGCTCACATGTGCCTCCAGAAGGTCCAGATATTCACTTGCCTGGAAGACTTGATAATCCAGTCACCATCACTGCTCTCAGCTTAGAGAGCTTGCAACATTGTCCTCTTGATCCTGTTTACCCATGGCTTCATCGTGAACAGGGCCAAGAGCAACCTAGTCATCTCCAATCAGATCTTACATCTGGGGGTCATCATAGACACTATCAACAATCGGCTATATATTCCCCAGGATCAAGTAAACAAGTTACGCTCCCTCCTCCACCAGGTACTAGCTCTCAGGTCTGTACCAGTGCTTGCTCTGGCCCAGGTCCTAGGCCTCATGGTCTCATCCCTTGAAGCAGTTCCTTGGGCACGCCTCCACCTCCATCCTTTTCTCCTGCCTCACCAAGTATCCATCACCCAAAGACAATGCTCCAAACTACAACCCTCCCCATCAGTCAGCGATTCCTTGCTCTAGTGGCTTCAGACTTCGTATCCAGCCCAGGGCCATCCATTCCAGGACTGTTCCGTGTCATCATCACACCAGTCATAGGGACGGGGAGGACAGATGGATGCCAGTCTTGTCAGGTTGGGGAGCCCAGCACCTCAACCACTCAGCCCAAGGAAAGCGGTCTCTGAAGGAAGTCAGGCACATCAACAACTGGCTGGTGCTACAGGCCATCCGTCTGGCATTCCAGGATAGGATTCTTCACTGTCACATCCTTATCTGCACTGACAACACAATGGCCAAAGTGCATGTAAATTGGCAGAGAAGGACTCGCTCCAAGTCCTTGCACGAGGAAGCAGTCCTACTTCTGTCATGGGTGAAGACACACATTGCATTACTCCTGGCTCCTCAAGTCAGTGGCTCCCTGAACACCCAGGTGGACTGGTTTAGCAGGCAGGATCTCCATTCCCTCAGAGTGTAGACTCAAACCCCAGTTCCAGATTATCTCCTCCCTCCTGAGTCAACCACAGGTGGACCTCTTTGCATTCCAGGCCTATGCTCAGCTCCCAAGGTTCTTCTTGCACTTCCCGTGCCCCCAAACAGAGGCAGTAGATGCCTTGTAAACGATCTGGCCATGGGAGCTCCTGTATACCTTTTCTCCAGTGCCACTTCGCAGCTGCTTCCTGCGTCGAATTCCGCTTGTACAGGCAGAACTATTACTGGTGGCTCCCTTTTGGCCACGATGGCCATGGTTCCTGGAAATTCTCCACCTTGCCTTTGTGGGTCCCTGCTTTCTACTTCTCTCTCCAGACCTCCTAAGCCAGGGTCTGGTGGTTCACCATGATCCGGCTTGGTTAAAGCTTGCCGCCAGGTGACTGAGCACAATCTCTTGAAGCACCACGGCTACATCTCCAAGGTCGTGGATACTTTCCTTGCATCCCAAAGAGCATTGACCAACAGGATATATCAGACCACCTGGAGGACCTTCCTCTGCTGGTGCCACTAGCACAAACTGGCAGTGTGTGGAATCGACGAGCTTCTCCTCTTCCTGTAGGATGGCCTGGACAAGGGCCTCAAAGCCAACATTATCAAGCGGTACGCTGCTACCCTGGGCAACTTACTAGCACCTACTCTTGGGAGGAGCATACAATCCCATCCTCATCTCAAGCTGTTCCTGAGAGGGGCTACGTTGTCTTCTCCGGTGGTTTACAGATTACCCACCTGGGACCTTCACAAGGTCTTCCGAGTCTTGCATGCCCTCCCCCCACTTTGAACCTATTAAATCAATTTCCCTGCGTGTGCTCTTCTCAAAGCTCATCTTTCTCATCGCCATCACGTCCGCACGATGAATCTCCGAGCTACATGCCCTCTCTGCTAATCCTAGATTCTGCATTTTCTCTTGAGACTTTGTCCATTTGATTCCTGATCCCTCCTTTCTGTCAAAACTTTTATTGGTCTTCCATAGATCCCAGGATGTGGCCCTCCCATCATTCTGCCCCAGACCTACCACCACCAAGGAAAAGTAGTGGTACAAACTTGATGTTCGCTGCTGCTTGAAAACTTACCTGTCCAGAACTGAGTCATTCAGATCAACAGAGGCCCTCTTTGTTTCTTTCCTTCCTTCCACCATGGGCCAACAGGTGTCATCTGCAACCTTGGCGTGCTGGATCAAAGCCTGCATCACTCTGGCATACAAGGTACAACACCTTCCAATGCCTCTGAATTTAACCACTCGCTCAACTTTTTCACCAGCCTTCTTCACGAACGCTCCCTGGGCAAAATCTTCAGGGCAGCTACATCGTATTCCCCATCCATGTTCACCAAACACTACAAGCTGGACCTCTTCATATCAGCCTAGGCTGCGTTTGGCAGACGTGTCCTGCAGCAGGTTCTTCCTCCCCAGTAGCTGTGGATGCTCCTGCCCGGAGTCTCTTAGCTGATGCATGTGTCACGTGAGATGTCCTCACCCAGCAGCTGAAAAAGGAGCATTGGTCACTCATCTTGAAGGCTTCTTCTGGTTGCTGGTGTTGAGGACATCTTGACCCACCTTTGGGTGTCCATGGCTACCAGTAAGGTTTTTTTTTCCTTTTTCAGGTTACTTCAGTGCTGGAACTATTACTTGTTTTCTGTTCTCCTTTCCTTACCTCTCTAGAAGCTTGACTTGACTAAACAGAACTGGGAGGTGCTATCCTTTCCCGCCTTTATAAAGGTATCCTCTGGAGCGTGTAGGGAGGATAACCCACTTGAGATGTCCTTAACGCCAGCAGCCACAAGAAGCCATCATGGTGAGTGACCAATGCTCCTGTAGCGGATTACAGCCTTTGTCTCAGAGAAAGCTCATGTTTGGTAAAGAGAGGCTGAATCATCCCTGCCGAACTGCCTGGCTAAGCTTCTTCTAAAACTATTCTGTAATATGAGGTTGAAAATGCTGCCACCAAGCACCCTAAAACTTTCAGAGAACCGGACCAGTGGATTGGGTGCTGTAACCCAAGGTCCCTCTGTAACTGAGTATTGGGCAAATAAGAAAAACAACTTTCCATGTATAAGCTAACATGGGATAAGGAAAATGATAGCTGCTGAACATCTGAGGACATGTTTGCGCCATGTTTTTCTGAGTTAAAAACCAACTCTGAGAGGTTTGTAAAAATAAAAGACTTTAAAAACCTGGTTTTATTCAATTACTGTAGACTAATTCCATCTGAGGCTTTCTGGCTTTCTTAGATACAGTTAAGAATACTTAATAGATTACAAAAATAGGTTGTCTTAGGCATGTTTACATGTTTATAGAGTCTTCTGTAATGCCCTAGGTAGGATGGGCATAGGCTAGTGTTTGTTTCAATTACATTGCAGCTAAACTATAATAAAACAGTATCAAGAATATGCAAAGGCACACACACCAAAGAAATATGTTCCTAATGCAAAGTCAGATTAAACAAACTTGTTGCTAAATTAATCTTCCGAAGCCAAAGCCCAGGCTTCCTTTCCTTCAACTCACCAAACTCCAGATGAGAATTCAAGCTTCCTGTCTTTCAAGCATCTGCAGAGTCATTCTCCTGCAGCCAGCCTCCATGGCCACTAGTTCTCCTCTGAGCATCTCTAGCCTAGCTTCTTTTATAACAAAGAAACTTCCTCCTTCCTCGCAACAGCTCTCTAGGCCCTATTCCCAACCACCTGGTGTGCTTATTGGCTGAGCCCTGGAGTTCACCAGTCTGTAGTCAAGACGGGGTTCACTTCCGGTTAACTCTTTAGGGGGAGGGGAGTATGATCACTACAGCTCCTTTCTCCATGTCTCACCTGTGTATGCAGTTAGGTTTCTGCTCGCCTCCCTTATCTCCATCCAACTATATCTCAGTGCACAGAGAGGGATGGATTAATGGGGATAGGGGAGATGCACAGAGACTTGGCATTTTTTCCTCGTGTCTTGTGTTGGTGCTCATGCACTTGACGTTCAGGATAGGAAGGGAAACAGGCTCTGTCAATCCTTACTGAGATCCTTCATGGGCCTTGCACTTATGATGTAAGTGGATTATGCCTTCTGTATGTACTTAACCTTCTTTTTGTTCAGAGTAATTGGAAAATGGTTATAATTCCTACTGCCATTATAGATTCACTAGCAGTGAATCCTGTTCTTGATTTAATTCTATTGTTTGATTTAAAACACTTCAAAAATGTATTATGGTGTTAGGTAAGTGACTGGTGGGGGAATAAAAAGAATAAATGCTGCCTCAGAATTCCATTGAATCACTTGTGGCACTTGCTGAATAAGGAAATGTTATTTGGTATTCATATATAAAAGTCTGAAAGCAAAAGCCCTAGTGAGCTCTGGGTTAGATCCAGAGCTGTACAAGTAGAAGTACAGTAGAGCATTGCTGCTCCCTATGCCTCTCTCCCAAAACCTTTGAAGGTCAAGGGGATCCCCTAGGATGGAGTGCGGCAGAGGATGTGCCAAAAATCAGGAAGGGACCAGAGTATTTTTTAAACCTGGTTGATAAAGCCCAAGAGAAGCAACACCTCTCTAGCAATATTGGTTGTGGGTGAAACTCTTCCTTTATCATATAACAATCCAGGCAAAATTATCAATTGTATCTGTGCCAGAGCCACCAAACGGCACAGTGGGGAAGCAACCTGCCTAGAGAGTAGGAGGCTGTTGGTTCGAATATCTGCTGGTGTGTTTCCCAGAATATGGGAAACTCGTATATCGGGCATCAGCGATATAGGAAAGTGCTGAAAGGTATCTTCTTATACTGCACGGGAGATGGCAATGGTAAACTGCTCTGTATTCTGCCAAGAAAACCACATGACTCTGGGGTCTCTAGGAGTCAACACTGACTCGACAGCACAATCTTTCCTTTTTTCTTTATCCTTTCCTTTCCCTTTCCAAGTTTTTTAATCCAGGGGTGGGCAAACTTTGTCCTCCAGCTGTTGTTGAACTCCAGCCCCCATCATCCCCAGTGGCAGTGGCCAATAGTGAGAGATGATGAGGGTTGTAGTTCAACAGCTGGAGGTTCAAGTTTGCCCATCTCTATTTTAATCCAGACTGTCTGTAGTAATGCCTTTTAAAATGCCAATTTTCATAACTTAAAGCTTGTTTGAATTTTTACTACTTACTTTTTAGCTTCAACTAGTATGGTAAGAATGCAACATTAATAAACTAAATCTGAAAGTGAAGAACTGCCACCTCTTAGTGTATAGTACTTCCTTCATTTTTTCTTCAGCTTAGGCTCACTCAGCCTAACTTCTCTTTATTGGAGCAAAGAGGCCTAAAATAAGAGTGTAGTTACCTGTTGAACATTCATGCCTTAAGGTGACTAAACCTAAAAATAACATATACTTGAAGACCTCTTGGCTGAAAATAACTTTATAAAATTTTTCAGGAGAAATTCCAGATACCTAATGTCTGCCAAGCTGCACCAAGAAATGATTCTCCAGTTGCTAGTGATGAAGAATTGTATGAATTCAAGCAAGCTGTGCACAATGTAAGAGATGAACAATTCATGCTTCAAGTAACACCACAACAGGTGTGTAGTAACTAAATTTGACTGACTGCTAGAGTAAAGTCAACAATTCCAAGCAGTCAAGATAGCTTTGACATTGGGGATAAAACAAAGTTTGGCACCTATACCTGATACTTTTTTTTTTTTTTTTTTTACAAATGTAAAATATCTCTCAAATTGTACAGTGCGCTTACTCACATGCAAAGGTCGGTTCCTCTTTTCTTTGGGCAGGAAGATAAATGCAGTAATGCAGTTCTGTGCCCTGTGCCTGTTAGCTGTCCTAGATCTTGGCAACGTGAGAGTTATGATGCATCTTCTGTTGGAATAGTAGGCCATACATCTGAAATATCTAGTAGAACAACTGATTCTCGACAGATTCACTCGGATGTAGAAGGTAGGTGAACATTTCTGGCTCTGATCATTTCAAGATATTGAATAAAGTTGTGAACTGGATATCATCAGTTTACTAATTGTCTTGGCTATGAAATGCTAGCTTTGCTTACAGCATGATGTTGGATCTTGTGGAGGGACTGTTTGAATGGAATGATACTTGCACTTACACAAGATTAAGTGCCATCAAGTTGGTGTCGACTCTTAGTGACCACAGAGTGTCAGCAAGGGGGGTTGGATGCTATTTCTCCATCACCCTTTCCTCCATCACTAGCCACACATGCAATATAACATGCTGTTCCTAAGAGTCCTCAAACCCTCAGGATTGACTTTTGGAGAGGCACCGGATTACAGAATAAGAGGTGGTGGGAAAACTTTAAGTGCTCACATTAGTACTCTTCCAGGGTTCTCTGGATCTAAGCCATGCCTTTTATTTCAGTTGGTTATATGTGACATGTGCACACAGCTGGCTATTTAATGACTAAGGAACAGTTGCAACATTGAGCAAAGGGATGAAAATTTAAAATAATGTTTTTGGTCATATGACTTGGAATACATTGGGGTAAAAAGGTTGTCTAGCATTGCATGAATGGAAGCATTCATGCAGCAGCTTGCCTGTCTCCTCTGTTCCCCAAAAGCCTCTCCTGAGAGTGGAAGACCATCTGGAAGATTGTAGGGTAGCGTAAGTAGGGAGTTGCCAAAAACCAGGGGGAGGCACCTTTTACAAGTTAAGATCATATTCCTATACTCTCTTAAAGGGTACTTTCAGGGGACTTTCAGGGTGTGCAGAGGGCTGAAGTTGGCGAAGGGGGGGCAGAAAAACTTGCAAGAACAGAAGTCTGCCCATACAAGGTTCCCTTGGCAGCAGGAGATGCCAAATGGCATGTGAATTTTAACCTGAAGTAATACTTTTTCTACAGAGTAAATAAATTGTAATATAGTGCTGAGTAACATTGTAATGTCGCAGATTGTCTTGACTGTGGTATTGAAGATGGAATGCTTTTAAAGACCAATACCGTCAGCAATAGCAGAAACAAAAATAGAGATGCTACAGAAGATCAGGTGTCACGTATTGCAGCTGAAACCTCTTATAATAAGGTAATGTCTTTCTGTGTCTCCTGGTATAAACAGGACTCTGTGCTTTGTGTTCAATTCTGGAGGAAAGCTTTCTGATCAAATTTTTTGTTTGAAAATCCCTGGAGCAATCAAATTCTTGCTATTGCTTATTTGTCATAAATCACACTGTAAATAAATGAGACTAAAACAGTAGTGAAAGCTAAAACAGTTCCTCAGTTCTAAATCTCTAATAAATTAAAAAGGTCTTGGTTATCAGAGGCCTAGTGGGTTTTATTGGGAAGACTCCCCCATAGCATCAATGTCACTATTGAAAAGACCCTGTCCCAAGCCTAGAACACAACTTTGCCTACAGAGCAGAACAGAGAATTGAGGACTGCATTTAGTGTAGGTGTTCTCCAGGTACATTAGGCCCAGGCTGTAAAGGATCTTGGAGATCGTGACACACATTTTTAAACGTGGCTTGGAAGCCAGTCGCCAGCCAATGCATTAAGTGTCAAAATGGCTGTTGTAATTTCTATGCTTGTGCCAGCTAGCTGGTGATCAGCATCAGCTGTAACTTCTGAACCATCTTCAATAGCTGCCTGTGGATGGAGCCCATGATTGCATGCAAGAGCCACTTGGGTTCCACTGTAGATGGCTATACCCAAAGAAGGAACCTAAGTATCTGTGATAAATTACTTGATATTAATAGCAAGCATTATACACATGACTTCTCTAAGTATCCTGAACAGAAAAACTGATATTGTCTGTTAACTGATGGTGAAGGGGATGAGAATTTGTGTTCCTTAAAATACGGAAACTGATCTTCCTACTTTCTTACAAAAGGATGCCACAGAAATAACCAGCTCTAGTCAACTAAAGCTAAATTCGCTCTATTTCAAATGCACTGATGGCAATAATACTGCTTCTGAACAGCAAGCCCAGTCTTCTCATCTGTGTCAAGCTGCTAATGAAAGTAATATTCCTGTGGCTGACGAATATCTGTACACAAGTGCTGATGAAGAATCGGAGCAATATCTATGTGCAGCAGGTAAGTCCAAATGCTAGCACCTGTGTGTTTGGGATACTTGCATTCAAGAAGCTAATGAGTTTGGGGTGGCTGTTGCAAAACCTTTTGCACTGGATCTGACTTGGACAGCACAGATCTCCTAGTTAACACAGATCAGTTAGAGCAGTTTATTTAACTTGTACATGGCTGTGGCACAAAAGTGCCTTTCACTTGAATAGTTTAATAAGCCTAATTCAATACAGACTCCCGCTCCTGCCCCCATCAGTCTTTTGGCTTAATTCTCAAACACCACTGAAATAAATCCTATATAACTGTAAGACTTGTATGGCCTGATTCTGCGCCATCCCTTAAATTGTTTCCTGCCTTGTCTGTGTTTGCCTTTGTGTTCCTTTACCATTGGAGTGGTACAAGACAGAGGACTTCTCGGTTGTGGAACCCTCCCTATCATCAGGCCATGAAACTGTCTTATGCTAGTATTTTTGCTTCTTGGGATACTTTAGTCTGCTTTTGATGATTTGATTTGAGTTGTGGTGTGCTTTATTTATACTTTGTGTATTTATAAGATGCTTTTAAGTGCACTTGCTATAGGATGTGAGATATATAAGGTGTTGAAATATTTGCTTATCCATTCCTTATAGCTTGGGGAAGAGATCAAGGCTAATCACAATTTAGAGTGTAAGCGTTTTTGGACAGGGATTTGTCTTGTTTGGTTTGTAATGTGCCATGTACATATGAGAGAGCACCTTTTTAAAAAGGGGAAAAAAAACTAATGTCAATGCATTTTCAGAGGAGCCACCACATAGTGTGGTATATCAAAATGAAGAGGGTAGATGGGTGACTGACCTTGCCTATTATACATCATTTAATAAAGAACAAGCCTTAAATCTCTCAAACATAAGTGGAAACTTCATCACTGGATGTAAGTTCTATTATACTTTTTATTCTTTTGAAATGTTATAGTAGTAAATAGTTCATTGTGTTTCACCTACTAACAGTTCTCTGCTTCCACAAAATAAGAGTGACAGAATTCATTTGTCTGCAGCCATGTAAGCTTTTATTTGATGGGCCGGACACATTTGGGATAAATCCTTTTTTAAGGGCACTTTCAGGGCTTGGAAAACTTTATTAGATTAGGGCAAATATGGTTATTTCATATACAGGTGAAACTCGAAAAATTAGAATATCGTGCAAAAGTTCATTAATTTCAGTAATGCAAATTAAAAGGTGAAACTGATATATGAGATAGACGCATTACATGCAAAGCGAGATAAGTCAAGCCTTAATTTGTTATAATTGTGATGATCATGGCGTACAGCTCATGAGAACCCCAAATCCACAATCCCAGAAAATTAGAATATTACATGAAACCAATAAAACAAGGATTGTAAATAGAACAATATCGGACCTCTGAAAAGTATAAGCATGCATATGTATTCAGTACTTGGTTTGGGCCCCTTTTGCAGCAAGTACTGCCTCAATGCGGCGTGGCATGGATGCTATCAGCCTGTGGCACTGCTGAGGTGTTATGGAAGACCAGGATGCTTCAATAGCGGCCTTCAGCTCTTCTGCATTGTTTGGTCTCATGTCTCTCATCCTTCTCTTGGCAATGCCCCATAGATTCTTTATGGGGTTCAGTTCATGCGAGTTTGCTGGCCAGTCAAGCACAGTAATCCCATGGTCATTGAACCAGGTTTTGGTACTTTTGGCAGTGTGGGCAGGTGCCAAGTCCTGCTGGAAAATGAAGTCAGCATCCCCATACAGCTCATCTGCGGAAGGAAGCATGAAGTGCTCCAAAATCTCCTGATAGACGGCTGCGTTGACCCTGGACTTAATGAAGCACAGTGGACCAACACCAGCAGATGACATGGCTCCCCAAATCAACACAGACTGTGGAAACTTCACACTGGACTCCAAGCATCTTGCATTGTGTGCCTCTCTATTCTTCCTCCAGACTCTGGGTCCTTGGTTTCCAAATGAGATGCAAAAGTTGCTCTCATCAGAAAAGAGGACTTTGGACCACTGAGCAACAGACCAGTTCTTTTTTTCTTGAGCCCAGGTAAGACGCTTCTGACGTTGTTTGTTGTTCAGGAGCGGCTTGACAAGAGGAATACGACATTTGAAGCCCACGTCCAGGATCCGTCTGTGTGTGGTGGCTCTTGATGCACTAACTCCAGCCTCAGTCCACTCCTTGTGAAAGTCCCCAACACTTTTGAATGGCTTTTTCCTGACAATCCTCTCCAGGCTGCGGTCATCCCTGCTGCTTGTGCACCTTTTTCTTCCACACTTTCCCCTTCCACATAACTTTCTATGAATGTGCTTTGATACAGCACTTTGGGAACATCCAACTTCTTTTGCAATTACCTTTTGAGGCTTTCCCTCCTTATGGAGGGTGTCAATGATGGTTTTCTGCACAACTGTCAAGTCAGCAGTCTTTCCCATGATTGTGATTCCTAATGAACCAGACTGAGAGACAATTTAAAGGCTCAGGAACCCTTTGCAGGTGTTATGGATTGATTAGCTGATTGGAGTGGGACACCTGGAGCCTAGACTGTTGAACCTTTTCACAATATTCTAATTTTCTGGGATTGTGGATTTGGGGTTGTCATGAGCTGTACGCCATGATCATCACAATTATAACAAATTAAGGCTTGACTTATCTCGCTTTGCATGTAATGCGTCTATCTCATATATCAGTTTCACCTTTTAATTTGCATTACTGAAATTAATGAATTTTTGCACGATATTCTAATTTTTCGAGTTTCACCTGTAGATGTGGATGCCTAACAAAAAACATGCACAGCTTTCGAGTTATAAAATTACGTGAGCATACACGGAGCAAGTTATAACTAATGTACAAAGCATGCTTTCTGTGCTTGAATATCTAAAAGTGAAGTAACTCTTCACCTAATTCAGACATCATTAGAAGGCTTTCTTGCAGAGTTCAGGAATCACTTCATGTTCTTGAGCAAGAAGTCTGAACAATACTTTCTGCTATCAGCATCTTACAAATTAAAAATGTTGTCAAAGAGTCCTCAGTTCTTTATCTGAAAGACTATTTTCCTAAAACTAGTTTTGTTCCACATTATCTTTCCCCAAACATACCATTGATGAGCTAAGGAAAGCTTTTTGACTAGTTCACAATAGCTTGTGCAGGATCAGTAGTGGCCCATATGTTGTGCAGTGTTGCAATCATGAATCTGCACTAGCACAAGAATCTCTTGTAAAAAGTGTATAAGCAGCATAATTGCACAATTTGCACAAGTGCTACCTGGACCAAGTGTTGATGTGCAAACTCACCATGTTAGCATTGACTTATTTCTTGTACTGTTGTAGTTGCACATCTGGAAACCATTCTCAACAATGTATTCCATTATGCTGCAGATGTATTTTGCATATGAATTTCTAGCACATGAATTTTATGGTGGTGCAACATCCTTCCACAACTGTAACTCTGTGAAACATGTGGGCTAGTATCTCCTGGTAAAGCAAACTCGGATTATGCAGACAAATCTATTTGACTTGAAAAGCGAAAATGTTTCAGGACAGTCAAGTCAAGAGTTCACAAGTTTACAAATACTAGCCCAAGTACCCATCAAAAATGACAGACAATAAGTACTTTTCAAACAATTTCTGTCTTGCATATGGGTCTACTGTGGATTAAGGGGCGCTGAAGACAAGTGTCCCCCTCCTGCTCATAACCTGGCTCTGCTCCATTTCTATTCCATACTGTGCTCTCGTTGCACTGCTCTTGTGTTTGAGAGTAATGATTAATGTGAAGGGGATGTGTAGAAGTGCTGATGGAAAAAGTATAAATGGTAAAGTAATGTCCAAGATAGTTGATTCTCGCAGATTTTTTGTGTGTTTCTATTTAATTTGGTTTTAATTTGAATGGCTTTAATTTTTAATGTTTTTAAATGATTTTAATGTTGAAATGATTCTGTTTGTTTTAATGTTTTAAATTGATTTTAATTATAAACCCACCAGAGACGCAAGTTTTGGGTAGTATAAAAATGTGTTAATTTTTTAAAAAAATGTAAGTATTGATTCACAACAGGGTAGTATCCTGAGGATAATACTTGGTAGTATCCTGAGGATAATACTAAGAACCTGTGTTACTAATGGTTGATTCTCACCACACACACACCCCCGCCACACGCACTGTGGGCAGCTGTATTTTCAGCTGTGATTGTAGCATTAATGCAGTTTATTATATTGCCGGCATGTGCCACTGCTCCATATGAGCACTGTGAAAAGGAAAGGAGGCCAGGCTGGTCTTGTAGCAAGCACGAATTTTCCCCTTTGCTAAGCAGGGTCCACCCTGGTTTGCCTTTGAATGGAAGACTACATGTGAGCACTGTAAGATCTTTCCCTTAGGAGATGGGGTCACTATGGGAAGAGCATCTGCATGCTTGCATGCGGAAGGTTCCAAGTTCCCTCCCTGGTATCTCCAAGATAGGGTTAAGAGAGACGGCTGCCTGTAACCTTCAAGAAGCCACTTCTAGTCGGTGTAGACAATAGTGAGCTAGATGGGCCAATGTTCTGACTGAGTATATGGTAGCTTCCTATGTTTCTAGGGACCTGAAATACAGAACAGTAGAATGTAACTGACTGCTTGCCTTGTCAGAAGCCCAGCCCTTAACTGAAAAAAATAGTACCTCTTTTAAGGGTAATTTAAGCTTCTGAGGTGGTGGTTTTCTGTAGGGGGATGGAGTTTACATCAGCTCTAAATTTTCTGAATCCTTAAGAGTCTGAGAAGGTGAGGGGGAAGTATGGGTTTTGGAGCATGAGCAATGAACTCACAGCACACACTTGGAAACTGGATACGTTAGACAATATCCAAATATGCTTGTTAAACAGTTTCATTTGAATCGTATGCCTTCAGTGTACTGAGTAAAAATGCTTCATATTAAGTTTTACTTAGGTTTTCTTGAGTCTGAAATATTTTGAGGAAAGAATTATTCCTTATTTTAAAGAATGGTCCTAAATAATAAAATGTGAACACAGTACAGCTATTGTACTGGCTTGCCTAGACTTGCACAAGTTGTGAGAGTCAAGGACAGAAAGCTTTACCACAAGCTGGCCATGCTTTTATCACTTTATGTACCCTATTATAAATGTATTTTCTTGGCCTGCTAAAAGCTCATTTTAATAAAACTGTGTCCCCCTGATGCTTTTAGAGGTTTGCCCTATGAACAGATTTTGGGGGGGATGGGTTGGGGGTATGAAATACAGCACTGGACTAGGTTTATTTCGTTTATTTAACACATTTGTATATTACCCAAAATGCAAGATGGTATATTCCTGATGAGTACAATTACTTGAACTTACTATATATCTTTCCTGAGCCAGTAACTTGCTTGGATTTAGGCAAGCAAAGTCTAGCATTGATTAAAACAACTAAATAATAGTGAAGTAGTTATTATTATTTCGATTTCTATACCGCCTTTCCAAAAATAGCTCAGGGCGGTTTACAAAGAGAAACAATAAATAAATAAGATGGCTCCCTGTCCCCGAAGGGCTCACATTCTAAAAAAAAACATAAGATAGACACCAGCAACAGTCACTGGAAGTACTGTGCTGGGGGTGGATAGGGCCAGTTACTCTACCCCTGCTAAATAAAGAGAATCACCATGGTAAAAGGTGCCTCTTTGCCCAGTTAGCAGGGGTGATCCTGTATCGATGTGTTGATTTGTCATGAGCCTGGGATGTGTCAAGATACTGGTTTCTGGTCTCGAGAAATTGCTGGTCTAAAGGAACTACTTCTTAAGGAAAATATTTAACTGTATATCTTCCCTCTCCACGCCCTTTACAAGCTGAAGCAATTGCTATGATTGCCCAAGATCAAGAAGAATTTGAGAGGGAGCACAAGTTTATGCAGGTAGGTAAGATGATAAACTGAACTCTAGAGTTCCTAATACGTATAGCTAAATGTGATTTTTAATGGTTTTGTGTTTGCTTCAACTGCAGGAAGAAAAAATAGACTCCCAAAATACCTGTGGATTAGGAGATATATCATGGAAATCAGTTGGTAGCCACAACCCTCTAAGAGTATCCCAAGCGGATGACTTTTTCAAAGATGCTAGTTATTTACGACTCACTCTAGGGGAGTTTTTTGGTCAGAGATCTGAAGCTCTTGGTTGCCTTGGAGGAGGAGGTGACGTAAAACGGGTATGCAGCTGGTTTGTTGATCTTTCTTATCAATTGATTTAGAGTGTCCACAGTTCATTAAGGAAACATAAGCTCTGCATGCATAAGGTCGCAGGTTCAGTTCTAGAGAGAGGCAGCTGAAGCATCTCTGATAGGGCTAGGAAATATCTGTGTCTGAGAGCCATTGTCTGTCAGAGCAGATGGTATCTCAGCCTTGAATTGGTATATGGGAAAATTTGGAGCGCTCTTTTGAAACTTAAAACTGTCCCTTCAAATGCCACCCTCTCATGAGGCTAGGTTAGTCTTTAAGCAGGACCTTTCCTGTCAAGTGATTGATTCAGTTGCCTCCCTGCACACTTAAAAGTGAGCAAAGGTTTTTTCAGTTGCCCTTTTAAAAATAAAAAAATTGCTTGTATGGTTCTTGTTGCTATATTGCTTTTGTGTGTGATCCTGGATTATTATTTGTTGTTGTTTAAACCACTTTGGAAATTAACATGAAAAGGCAGTATATAAAAAGGAAGCTTCATATATGCATAGACTTCTGTGGAGTTATTTACCAGATGGACTAAGACTACAACTACTATGATTACAAATATTTTATATGCCACT
Organism: Hemicordylus capensis; assembly: GCF_027244095.1. Taxonomy (NCBI): domain Eukaryota; kingdom Metazoa; phylum Chordata; class Lepidosauria; order Squamata; family Cordylidae; genus Hemicordylus; species Hemicordylus capensis. The sequence goes on along the minus strand of NC_069660.1, from coordinate 236,393,375 downwards.
GTTCAACAAATGTCAAAGCAGTTACATAGAAAGATAAATAATAAAGTTATTTCCCTGTCCCATTGTAAAAAGAAAAACAAAGTAGGCAACAGCAACTGCCACTGCTGTTGATGCTATGCTGGGGTGGGATAGGGACAGTTGCTCTCCTCCTGCTAAATACAAGACAGTCACCACTTTAAAAGGTGTCTCTTTGCTCAATTAGCAGATGTCACACAGATGTCTTATACCAAACGTGCACTCTGCATTACCAGCTGTTCTGTTATGTATACTTATTAGATAATTGGGCACTAACATTGTCTCCTCTTCTTCTATAGCCATCTTTTGGTTATCAGATTACTTCTCCGGAAAAGAGACGACCTGTACCTTTGTTGATGCAATCTGATGTATCTAGTGCTAACTCTGGCCAACATTCTGACTCGCTTCAAGGTAGCTGTAACTCTTAACTAATAAAGCATTACTAACTTGGGGTACATTTGGTTGTATCTTAAGGTTTGTTTCCTCTGGAGCAAGGAGTCCTTGGGATACAACACATCTGACACATTTTCACCACTATAAAAGTAGCAGATCTGGAGTGTGATCCCTTTAATGCATTCGAATTGGTTCTGCGCCTGAGCTGAAGCCCGTTAGTGTGGAGTACCACAGCTCCTCTTGGTGCTTGCACCCCACCCCACATGACCACATGGCTACTTAAGGTAGGAGGAAGCACCAGCAATTCAGTTCTTTTGTGACCCCCATAGCGACCGGTTCTTCTATCACTGTGGCTCCTCGTTCTGGTTCTTTGATCTGAGTGAGTTCTGTAAGAAAAATTGTTTTATTGGCTATTTGGACCTTTGGGCTGTGTTTTTAACAACATATGTTTGTGTAACAGACTATTTGAGGTGAAAGATTGGATAGGTATTTTGGTTTTGAAAAAGGAACACCAATGGATGACCCTAAACATTTAGGAAAAAAAGAACTGGGGGGAGACTTTTAAGCACTGCTCTAAATGCAAAAGTTACCCTCACAAGATAGCCATGACTTATGTTTGCTGTGTCTGGGGGAAGCCCACAACACCTCCTCTTGTAAAGTTTGCCAGTCATTTTCAAAGCAAACACAGCGCCACCAGGAGCTTCATTTGAGGGCTGTGCTTTATAATGTTGTATTAAGTTGCCCTGATCCGTCTAAGGAGGGAACTCATCCATCTCCTAATAAGGATGGCTCGAAGGCTAAGGCTTTGACCCAGTCTAAACCCTCATCGCCTACATTTAAGTCTCCAAAGGCTCAAAAACGCATGGAGACAAAATGGTGGACGCATCAGAGCACACCAAAAACAAAAAGAAATCATTGATGTCAAAAGCAACTCTGTCTCCAACATAGGCACAAAAAGTAGTTTTTGTGTCGCTTTCAAGAACATCGACTCTGACCGTGTCGACATAGAGACAATCAACACCGAAACAACTTTGGTGCCAGCTTTTATGTCAAAGATCCATCCTTGAGATCGACAAGTGCTATCCATGTCCATGCATCGACATCGAGGAGACTTGTCATAGCAGCGTTGACATTGACACAGGTTTTGTCTGCTGCATCACACTGGGCATCAAGACCATTGACAGAGAAGCCTCCACCCAGTATCTGTCAGCACTGATATCGAGAGCGGTTTCTTTGTCCCCTGCAGCGACGCTGTTGAAGTCCCCATCGACGCCAAAGGCGAAACACTTGGCCTCGACATAGAACACACTGGTTTTAACAGATACTGTAATGTCTCGATGCTGAATGCCCGTAACTTTTGAGGTTGAAGAGGAAGACTCTCCTGGTGTCAAAGAAGTGAGTGCATTGGATCAAAATACAGCACAATCTGTACTATCTATGTTGAACTCCAACACTACCACATTCATAAGAGAACGACACTCATTCTATGCCTCCAGCGATGGCCTATTCAACAGCGGCTCATACAAATCAACAAGTGCCCTATGCTTTAACAGCACTGCGGTTGGTCACTTCGTCTTCTTGGCACATGTGTGGATTCTCTCATGGCATTTCACCTACTGGACAAGCAAGTGTGCTTGGCCAGACTTCTAGTGAAGTGGCTTACGACTATGATGAAGATAGGTTGTGGAGCTCTTCAGGGTTCAATAGAAACAATCCTCTGACCAGAGCTTATTCTCAGTCCCTTCTAGTACACACACTGGCTGGAGGGGATGCTCCTCCTCTGGTACCAAACAATGAAGAAGGAAAAAATTCCTGCCTTATTCTACCTTATTCTAAGAGACAGTATCCACAAAAAACCAAGAACAACCAGGTCCAAAAGCAGTGCCTTTGAGACCAACAACAGCCCATCACACCTTCTGCCAACAGTGGACGCCTTGCTAACATCAGCCTTCCCCAACACCGTAGTGCTGTATACAACTGCCTGCAATATTTATCAGGTACAAACAAAACCTTCAGCCATCAACATCATCAGATTGGCAAGCCATGCCTAAGCATGGCACCACATAATATCAGACCGCTGGGTATTGAAGATTGTCTCTTCAGGCTACGCTATATAGTTCACGGCACAGCCAACTTTCAGAGGGCTACATTTCAAGAAAGCAACTCCTGCCCTGCAACAGGAGGAACTGGAGCTTCTGAGCAAAAAAAAGTGATTGTCCCGGTGTGATGGGCACAGAGGCGGGAAGGGTTCTACTCCTGCCACTTTCATATCCCCAGAAGCAAAGGGGAAATTCGGCCAATAATGGGTCTAGTTCATCCATGTGAAAAAGTATCAGATGACAACATTGCAAGACATCCTGCCACTCCTACCTCAGGAACGGTGGCTTGCAACGTTATACCTGCGGGATGCTTTTTTTCACATAGGGATCAGGCCTACATATCAAAAGTATCTAAGATTCACAGTGGGTACCTTGATTTACCAATATCAGATGTTGCCGCTTGGCCTCTGCACTGCTCCTTGTGTTTTCACAAAATGCATGGCAGTGGTAGTGGCGCACCTCTAGACCAAGGGGTTGGCGATTTACCCATACTTAGACGACTGGCTCCTGGCATCAAAAGACAGAGAAGGGTTACTTTCTGAGATACAGTACTTGCTGCATCTTCTCCAGGACCTCAGAATAGAGGTCAACTGGAAGAAATCTCATCTAAACCCCGTCGTGTCGATCTCCTACATAGGGGCTGTTCTAGATACATAGACAGGAAGAGTCTCCTTACCACAAGACTGATTTCAGGCCATTGCAGATCTTGTCCATCAATTCCAGTCCGGTCCAGTGCAGCATGCAAGACGGAGTCTATGTCTCCTGGGCCTTATGGCCTCCTGCAAGATCATGGTTCAGCATCGCACCTGAAAATGAGAAAATTTGCAGTTATGGTTCATATCCACCTTCCATCTGAATACAGACAACCCCCAGAAACAGATAGTTATCCCGCGGCAAATTCTCCAGTCATTGAGCTGGTGGACCCGTGCAGAGAATATACTGTGAGGAGTCCCGTTTCAACTGCAGTCTCCATCAGTATGGGTGACAACGGATGCCTCACTGATGGGCGGGGGGGCATTGCAATGGCAGCATGGCCCAGGGTCAGTGGAGTCGCCAGCAAAGACAATTCCATGTAAATTTCCTGGAACTCTTAGCAGTTTTCCAGGCCAGGAAGACTTTTCTACCAATGCTCAGGAGAACTGTGCAGTTGCAATTGGACAACACAACAGCGATTGCCCACCCAAACAGACAAGGGGGGAATGGTGTCCAGGTCTCTCTGCACACTGAACATACAAATTTGGCACTAGTGCATCAGAAACAGCATCACCCCTTTGGCCATTCACATAAAGGGAATGGAAAATGTCCTAGTGGACGATGTGAGTCGCTTGTTCATCAGGGAAGAGCATAACGAATGGGAACTGGACAACAAGTATTTGCTTCCAGTATTGGGGTTTGGCAAAATAGACTTGTTCACGACACCACTCAATGACAAGTGTACAAGGTTCTGCTCAAGGGCAGGTCACGACCCACATTCATTAGGAGACGCGTTCCAGATGGACTGGTCTCTCAACACCTATTGTACATGTATCTGCTTCTTCCTTTTTGTAGGGAGAGTGGTGGCCCATATTCTGACCTGCTAAGTCAAATGCATCCTGATCATTCCATGGTGGCCTCATCAACCATGGTTTCCACATTTACTCAAACTGTCAAGACAAACATACAGGAGGCTTCCTCAGCGCCAAGATCTTCTGTCACGAGAAAACAGACAGGTACTGCACCCAGAGGTGCCCACTCTACAGCTAACAGCATGGAAGATAGGCTTCTAAATAAAACCTTACTTAACCAGAGGAAGCCTTCCACTAGGAGAAACTGCTATTAAATGGAAGAGGTTCACTTGCTATGCCGCCTCAAATGGTTTTCGCCCTCTGAAAGCTACTGTTAGTCAGGTCCTGCCATACCTAACCATGCTAAAGACCTCCCTGCTTTCTAATGAACCTTTCTAATAAAGGTTCACTTGGCATTCTCAGCTAGGCACCCCAGATGGGATGGAAAGACAGTATTTTCCCACCCCAGCTGCAAGAGTTTTCTGAAGGGTCTCACCAATTTGTATCTTCCAGTTAGCCACTGGAGGTGGAGCATATCCTTGCTCCTTTCGGCTCTAACACATACACCCTTTGCGCCTGATGCTGGTTTATCTAAAGACTGCTCCCTTGGTGGCTATTACCACTGCCTGCAGGGTGAATGAACTTGCAGCCCTAAGGATGGATGTGCCTTATGTTAGTTTCTACCCAGATAAGGTACTGCTATGTACTGTCATTACTTTCCTACCTAAGGTAGTGACAGACTTCCCCATAAACCAAGACATCATACTTCCTCCCTCCTTCAGTTTTCTGGGCACAGCTCTTGAAAAGGCCCTGCATTCCTTGAATGTCCAAAGGGCTCTTCTATTCTGCCTATCAAGAACAAAGATGATCAGAAAGACAAAGTTGTCCATATCTTACAAAGAAAAGTCTATGGGTCAGGCCTTGTCAAGACAAAGACTATCCCACTGGCTAATAGAGCGAATCCTATTAACGTATAAGTTACAAAAAGTCCAACTGCCTAAGTCCATCAAGGCACATTCAGCCAGGTGCTATGGTGCCTCAGCAGCTCATTCATCTGGCATATCATTTTGGGACATTTGTAGGGCTGCAACCTGGTCCTCAGAACAACCCTTTGTAAAACACTAGGCCATTGACTTGCGTTCTGCAGCAGAGGCAAATCTTGGGAGGTGTGTTCTCAAAAGGGTGTGACGCTACTGCTTCCTCCTCCTTAAGGAGCTAACTAAACACCCATTCTAATGGATTGAATGGATCATGCCTCAGATAAACAGGTTGCTCACCTGTAACTGATGATTCGGTAGTGATCCACTGACATCCATTAGACCTCCCAAACCTCCCTTCTGCAGTAGTACTCAAGTCTTCTACGTAGAACTCACCCGTTGTTCCAAAGATGTTTGACTGCTCTGGCAGTCTCCAAGGAACTTAAGTGCTGGTGCTTCCTCCTGCCTTAAGTAGCCACATGGTCATGTGGGGCAGGGCACAAGCCTCCCTGGGCTCTGGAATGCATTCCCTCCCCATGTGCATGAGTTGACAACATTGTCAGCCTTCAAGAAGGCTTTAAACACATCTTTTAAATCAGGCCTTTAGTACTTCCACTTAACTGTCTTGGTTTAGCTGCTGTTAGGTTTTGATGACAGATTTTTCTTTCCCCCCCCGCTTACCTATCTGCTCGGTTCACGATAACTATACATATAAACCATTGCTATAATGATTCAAAACATACATATTCCGCACTACTACTTTTTACCTAACCTGCTGTTATTACTGAAACCCTACTGAAAAGTCCATATTAGAAAAATAGTTCAAGTAAAGCAAAAATGGTTCCCCGTCTTCTTTAAAACATTCTAAATTTTTGTCTCTTATAAGTGCTCTAAGCTTTGCCATCTCTGCATATTCCAAATTTTTTATCAACCAGTCTTCTTTTGAGGGCATTTTAGTGTCTTTCCATTTCTGTGCATCTACTATCCTAGCTGCCATGGTTGCATACGTTAAAATGTTACATTTCTTCTGGAGAACTCTCTGTTATTCCCAGCAGGAAGGATTTTGGCCTCTTAAGAAATGTCATTTAAAATTTTTTCTTCAACTCATTGTATATCATATCCCAAAAAAACTTTGCCTTCCTGCATGACCACCACATATGGAAAAAAAGTTCCTTCACATTGTCCACATTTCCAACACTTGTTTGAAACATTTTTATACACTAATGCTATTTTTTTCAGTGTCAGATACCACCTATACATCATCTTATAATAATTTTCTTTTAAAGTATAACATGCAGTAAACTTTAAATCAGTTTTCCATAATTTTTCTCAAGCAGCCATAGCTATATTATGACCCATATCTTGAGCCCATTTTATCATAGTCGTTTTAACCACTTCATCTCTTGTCTCCTCCAAAAACAACAACTTATACATCTTCGAGACTAATCTTTCATCATTTTCACACAGCTCCTTCTCAAATCTTGACATTTGAGCCACACACCCAACCTTAAGATCCTTTTTATAAATTTCATTTAGCTGAGGATACTGAAACCAATTACTAACTAAATTTTGTACTTCATTTTTTTTAAATTTACAGTCCTTCTCTTGAAAACATAACAAATCCCTATAAGTACCCCATTCAGATTGCATATTTGTCTCTTTACGTGCCAAAGCTTCAATTGGGGATACCCATAGTGGAGTTTTACACTCCAACCATTTTTTTTATTTTGCCCATACTCCCATCAGACTCCTCCTTGCATAGTGATTAAGAAAGTCTTTATGCACTTTGCTTTTATCATACCACAAATATGAGTGCCAGCCAAACCTTCAATTGAATTCTTCCAAATCAGGTATTCTTGGATCTCTTAATGTTACCCATAGGTTTTGATTACCGATTTTTGAGATTGCAAAGCACCAAGAGATAACTCAGTTGGGCAGTATAAACATGTAAAAAAAATTAATAGCAGTCGCTGATATTTCCAATCACTTCTCTTACTGGTTATAGTGAGCAACATTTTAGTAAACATGAATTATCCTTTTTTTTTTTTTTTGGTCTTGTCTTGTATAGGGAATTTGGACAGCAGTGCACAGCAATTGCACACTGAATCTACTACTTTCACTCTTGGTAAAACTGACACACCAGCCCGTGTAAATATGGAAATGGATACTAAAATCAAAACACAGGTATTGGATTAAAAGGTATCTGATTTATAAGGTGGCATCCAGACCAGTACTTCATCTGCAGAAGCTACTTCTGTGAATGGAGGAGATTTCTGCTTTCAGAGCACTAGACTGAATGCTACTCCATGTGTCTCTAAAATACATATGGAACAGACTTGAAAACTGTGTGTTACACACATGGAGCAGCATGCAGGCTATATTAAATGTTGTATTCTATGTTGCAGATGGAAGGGGAGCTATGTTCTATCTTACAAACTAAAAGATAAAACATGGTTTCCCTTAAGTTTGCACTAGCGAATGCAACATTTGGTATACAGGGAAATCTTGTTATCCATGGATCCATTATCAGCGGATTCACGTATCCATGGTCTGGTAAAAGACACCCAACTTCAACATATGCGGGGAAAAGTGGGGGAGTGCAGCAAGTAAACCTCGTGTATCCATGGGTTGGAGGTGGCTGGAAATGACTGCGGAGATCATTTCTGTCCACCATATTGTTTCTCAGAGCCACAAAATGACCCCCATTTAAAACAAAAAAGCAGCAATGTTTGGACATTCCGGGATCACGGCATGGCATGGGGGGAGCAGCAAAGTATGATAAGGAGCTCTCCACTGCGTCCCCACCCCCAAATTTGGCTGAAAATGGGCATTTTGTGGCATTTACCTGACAATTTGGAACCTAACCTCACTTCCTCAATGAGACAATACCTTGATATTCGTGGTTTCCATATCCGTGGAACAGAACCCCCACGTATATTGAGGTTCTCATGTATACGGACCCAGTGGAATGTATATTGTATTAATGTTTTCATTCTTAGAACTCTGGTTCACTGTTTTTCTTGGCCAAGTTGTCTGGAAAAGCTTTGATGGTTTTTCACAAAGCTTTGTTACGGAATGTTGAATACTGTACTTATCTGCATCCAAGACTAGGCTTTAAAATAAATAAATAAATATTAGAAATCAGGAGGTAATCTGAAATTTTGAGTCCTATTCCATTCAAGTAAATGCAGGTATAACTTGTATTTAATTTCTACCTTTTAAGGGGATTATCTTAAATTCAGTATTGTCTTCAATTTGGGTAAGTATGATAACTTAATCATGTGTTTCCCATTTTTAGGAGAAACTTGAAGAAAGAAAAGTTGAAAGCAAGTACCCCGAAATAGAGCCTTCTGTACTGAGCATAAGTACTATTGCATCTGCTATTGCAAATGCTTCTGTTAGTGCTGAACCTGTACAGTTAGCTTCTATGATAATGAGACTTTCAAAGAAAAGCAGAGAGAAAACTGATATTCTGGAAGGTAGCAACCTTACAGACCCTTCTGTTATCAGTCAGTTAATATCCAGCAATCTTGAAAATACTGCTTTTGATATAGAAAAATATCTCAGAAGAACTGATGAAATTGAAAATAACAGTGAGCCCGAAAGCTTTGCTAAATGTGAAGATACTGCCATAAACCAGCAACAGTTTTTGTACAAGCAGGAATGCGAAATTCCTTGTATAGGAGATATATCCCAAAGCAATCTGTATATCAAGTATGGAAATGAGAAAAAGTATCTGGAAAGAATGCAAGAAGAAAACTATATGAAAATCTCACCTTGCGATACCAGTTCTACTAAAAAGAAAAGGGAAATGGGATATATAGAAGCAGTATCTAATATTGGTGAAAACTTTCAGTCAAAGAAACTGACTTCTGCTTTACCAGATTCAAAAGAGAAACCATCTGGAAGTGCTAAAGTATCTTTGGAAAACAGTGTAACATCATGTAACTGTGAGTTTTTAAATTAAAACTAGCTGGGCTGGGCACAGACCATCTGCGCCTCTAGTTTCCCCCCACCACCTGTCCACCACCACCTTCTCCCCCCCCCCCGCTGAGCACTGCCGTTTTCTTTGCCCACACACCACCACCGTTGTCAAGGGGAAGCCAGGATTCCTCTTTGCTTGTAAAGGGAAATCGTCACCAGATTCCCCTTTACAATAATAGCTCCTCGAACTGCTGAACTGGTCTGCCGCAAACTTGTCCAGATTCAGTTCAGTTTCGGACCAGACCGCCTTTCCTGAAGGCTGGTGCAGTTCTCAACCGAACTGTCGAACTTGCCTAGTTCGTGGTCGAACTGTTGATGCACACCTCTAATGACTAACATGATTTGCAATGAGGCGGGGGGAGGGGGGAAAGTTACAAAAGGCTGCTCTGTAGCATTTTTGTTATTCCTCTTAATAGATAGGCATTATCTGCTGGTGCAGGAGGGCATCGACTGTAGGTTGTCTTTCCCCACTTGTTCCAGAGGCTGGACTATGTTAATTAGCAAAATCTTGAAAAGCTGATGGAAGAGATCCCACCAGTGTTCGATCTAATAGGGGTTCCCAGATGTTGTTCACTACAACTCACATAACCCCCAAGTAAAAGCCACTGCAGCTGGGGATTCTGTGAGTTGTAGACAACAACATCAAGGAATCTCTCTTAGAGGGAACAGTGATCCCCACCCTTCTATTTTTTTAGTCTTGCCTTGGTTTTTTTAGTCCAGAGACAGCCACTCTCCTGTTCACTTTTCAGTTTGATGCTGATCTCTTAGCTTCTTCTCTACAGTCTATTTTTCTCTTTAGTTGCTTCTCATCTGAGGACTTGTAACCTCCCCCCTTTAATTTGTTTTCCTTTATTTAGCACCTTTTCATTGTCTGATTTTCCCTTTCTCTCCCTCAGTGATTTCTTGCCACACCTGAAAAAGGAGGACCAAAAATCTTTCCTCCTTCATAGCACAAGAAGCCTGACTACAGGCCATCAAATTATTTGTTGGTGCCTAGAGGCAGTGAACTGAATGCCAGTCAGCCTTGGTCTCCTATGCCCTGCAGAGAGGAAGCAGATCTGGGCAAACGCACCTCTGCCCCTTCATTCCCTGGCTTTGATTCTCCCCACCAAGGAGAGCAAACCAAAAAGAGAAGGGGAACTTCCCTTACAGAAGGTGACAACTATCATAGCCTGGAAGGAGCTGTTTGGCCCTCCTTCCAGTGCCCTTTTGCCACATAAAAAAGCAGCCTTCTGTCCCAGATTCAGCCTGCCACTCAAACAGACAGCACCCAAATCTTGCTATGGCTTCGGCGCCACCACTTCTGGTTCTACAGGCGCCCCCTTCACAGTAGCCCCAAGTGCTCCCTGAAAAGGCAGCTCTGGGAAGTAGGGGTGGGTCCGGACCGGTCCAGAGGCCATTGTAAAGGCCTCCGGACCGTCGGGACTGGTTCGGACCTGGCCGGTACGGTCCGGGTGGAGGGGGTCCCCTTAAGGGCGGGGAGGGTTTACTTACCCCTCCTGCCGCTTTGCTCCCTCCAGTGCCCGTAGTTCTTGTAGAAATTGGGGCGGCAGGATACCTGCCCGCCGCCCCTTCTTGCTCTGCAATGCAAAGGCTGAAAAAAGTCTTCTGCACACGTGGCACGCGAACTTCACCGACGTGACGGGTAGACTGGGCCTCCGACCGCCGGAGGCCCGGTCTACCCGCCGGGACGAGGCCGGGTAGACCGTGCCTCGGATCGCTGGAGGCCCGGTCTACCCGGCCTCGTCCCGGTGGGTAGACCGTGCCTCTGACTGCCGGAGGCCCGGTCTACCTGCCGGGACGAGGCTGGGTAGACCGGGCCTCGGATCGCCGGAGGCCCGGTCTACCTCGCCTCGTCCCGGCGGGTAGACCGGGCCTCTGGCCGCCGGAGGTCCGGTCTACCGGTCACATCGGGTAGATGTGAAGCTTTCACGCCGCGTGCGCAGAAGACTTCTTTCAGCCTTTGTATTGCAGAGCAAGAAGGGACGGCGGGGAGGTATCCTGCCGCCCCAATTTCTACAAGAACTATGGGCGCTGGAGGGGGCAAAGCGGCGGGAGGGGTAAGTAAACCCTCCCCGCCCTTAAAGGGACCCCCTCCACAGTGCCGGACCGCAGCTGTGTGGTTCCGTGCACACCCCTACTGGGAAGAGGCCAACTCAGTAGCCATTGACTACATTGGAAGAGCTACAACTGGGGGGTTGGACCTGAGTCCCCTTAGGAACCCCTTGCCCAAGACTAATTTGACCAAGCCCCCAGTGAGGGACCCCACCACACATACACTCCTTACCTTCCATATGGCAGGAATTGATTAAATAGGCCATTATTCAGGGTCTTCAGGAGGGAAAAATCCAAAAGTGTTGAATACATATGTCTTCTTCAAGGGCTTCCTCTTCCTCATCCTCCTCTTCTCCCCTGACCAGAAAAGGAGAAAAAAGTATAAAAGGGGAAGCAAACACCCCATAAAGACGTGATCTATGGTACCTTCCTACCCATATTCCTCTGTTTCTAATTTGGAATTCCCAGATCCACATTCACCTTGCACATCTCAACCGATTCCACAAGCTTCCCCTGCTTTTACCTCTGGGGAAAAAGTCCTGTTGCCCCCACCCTTGCCATCAGCTCCTGCTGGGGCTGGGTCTAATGACAGTGAAGAAGGTGAATGGTCTAATTATAAGGGCCTGATGTTTCTACCATTTCTCCAAAATTATTTCTGCCTGAAGATTTTTGTCTCTTTGCATAATAAGGCCGTTAATTCTTTGGGGCTAGAAATACCCTCTATTTCTGAGGTTCAGCCTATTTCTAAGGGATCTCTAGTCCTGCCACAGCATATGGTTCCCTTCCTGGATTGCTTGGATGACCACCTTTACTCAACACTGCAAGTTGGATAAATCTGTTTCAGCCCAAGCTGCCTTTTGGCCACAGAGTTCTGCAGCATGTCGTCCTGCCTCAGTAGATTGAGCCTGAACCACCATGGGAAGTAGCTGTGTTATTAAGGATGTGCATGCACCGGATCTTGCATTCTGTTGTGAGCTCAACAAGTTCTTCCGACAGAACAACCTCATTCCTTTGGAATGTTCTGAGTGCCATTTTGAACTCCAAAATGGCGCTCGGAACAGAGTTGTTCTGTTGCAAGCTCGGAACAGCCCAGTTTGCATTCAGAATGTTTTGACAGGGCACTGTTCTGCACATCTCTGTATGGCATATCCCACACTGGATGCCCTTCTCCACCAGCAGAGAATGGAACATTGATACTTAATATGAAGGTTTATATTAGCTAGCAGATTGGAGGGCATTGAAGCCTACCCAGGACGGTTGGCTGAGTCTTCTGAGTCATGTGGACATAAGGCCCAATACTCACAAGGTCCAAAGGGCCCTCCTATTCTAGAGGGCAATTCTGATGACTGTTATTATGTTTGGCTGTCCTTCGTGGCTCTTCACTCTAGCTTGAATATTTAAAAAAACAACGGGTGGGGATCTTCTCCACTGGCTCTTAAAGGCTTTGCTATTTAATATAGTCCTGCCTCTGGAGTGAGTAGGAGCTGATAACCCACACTGGATGCCCCCCAATCCACTAGCAAGAAGAAATGTCATGGTAAGTACAATGTTCCATTTACTTGAAATTGTACTCTGCTTTCTATACTACATACAAGGGGTATATGTGTGGGTTGGTCTTGAGGATTACCATCTTATCCCAAAATAACATGTAGTTTTTTCTGAATGATACTGCTTTTCCTGTGCAGATATGTATCATTGAGTCACATGGAAGAAATAAGCTTTTTTAGTGGTTTCTACAAAATACTTAAGCTGCAATCCAGAACACTTCCCTGGGAATATTGATGAAATTTAGTGAGACTGAAGTCAAAGTAGATATGCATAGGATTGGGTTATGGAATTTTTGAAATGTAGATGTGAAATGGGTGGATCAAATTGTCTTTATGTTCTTTATCCAGCATACTCTGAACCAGAAGGAAGAATTAGCATGAGCAATTGGTCCTTAAAGACCACTCCAGTATTAGTTTGTCCTCTGCCTGTATGTCCTAACAAGGACAAAACCACATGCAATGAAAAACATGTGACTTTTGAAAAGACATCATTTGATCAGAAAATTGGTAAGTAAAATATATAGCTATGGCAACTTCTGTAATGACTTGCAATATCTAGAAAAAGCACAGGTGACCTTAGTTTTCCTATTGTGCCAGGCATCTCCTTGACTAACCATTTCTTCTATGCTGAAGGAAATAAATTGTACACTTCTTTAAACATGCTTATTTAAATAGTTTTTTTTAAAGGGGCATGCATACTTAACCCTTGCATTCCTTGCATGGGGGTTACATTTGATAGTGGAAGCATTGATTAAGTTGCCATTTGAATCTATCCATAAAGTTTTCCTTTAGCCTTGCTCTGAAGCTATTCTTGATATTGGTGACATCAGCCAGGAGTGCACAGAAGCTAGGTGCACTATCAGGAGTTTATATGTCTACATCATTAAGCATAAATGATCTTCTAGTAGTAAACTGCATGGCAGCTACTTGGACTTCTCTAAGTTTGGTGCTAACAGATTGATAACATTCTCCTCAGTAGAAGCTTTGTTTGAAGGGAGCACTTAATACAAAATTCAGTAGTTTCCCACCTGAGGAATTCAAGCACTACTCTGAACATCTCATCTTTAGGGGTCCTCCTCGTGACAAAGAAAATGTTGAAATTGCTCTAAGGAGTCTTTCTGGTCATTGAGAAGATGACATCCTGCATGTGGAAGGCTTTTTGATTAATTAACTATACTTAGGGATAACTTCTTGTTGTATTTTTCTTTGTTTAGTGGCATTACTTATCTTCAGATTATAATCTGATTTTTGAGGTTTATTCCTCAGCTGTGGAATTCTAAAAAATGAAGGATTTCTCTGAACAGCGAAGGCTTCTGAAACATGTGGAAGTCCTATCTCCTAAGGTGGCTAAGACATGCTTTCCGTGATTTGGAAAGAGGCATCATGATTAAGTTGAATCCCCCTCCCCCCCTTTTCTAATGTTCAGGTGAAGCTGTTGGAGTAATTGAACAGACGATTGCAACTCCAGTGCCTGATATACAGAATTCAGATGACCAGTATAGCTTCAGACCATCAACTTCTCCCCTTACTCATTCATCTCCAAGTGAAGCTTCTGGAACTGCTCTTTCAGGGTAACAGTTATAACAGAGTATAAGAATCACAAATGTGTGCATGTGAGAGAGCTGAGTTTGGTCATTATTGACTGGTCATCAGTGAAGTGTTTGATCTACTAGGCTATAGCTTGTACAATTATTTTAAAAACATCCTCTGATGAAAGAAAGCTTTTAAAGACAATTGAGGAAATATAAAATAGCAGCGGACTTCACTTATTTTAGAAATTGAGATATTGCTTCTATTTAGCATTCTTGCCAAATAAACAATCACGATCAGCTACCATGATCAGTGACACAACACTTTCAAGGGGAAATTGTAGAGGAGTTGGGCTGGAAACTCTAGGCATCCAATCATCTTGTATCTTACAATTAACTCAGGGCCGAACTGCACATAGTGTTACTATAAACGCATAACTGGCTCTTGTATACTTGGTTTTGGTTTCCTAAATAGTTGCTGGGGGGTGACTGGCAATCAAGACCACAGCATCGTGTGGGACAGGGATTTAACCTTCTCCTAATCTGGTTTAGTCTCAGGAGGGGAGTAGCCAATGTACGGTTTTAAAGGTAAAGTATGTGTGATAATTTACTTGTTTATTTCTGTTAGCTTCCTTGAGATCTTATATGATAAGATGGGATATAAATAATACACAATAGCAGCTTCCTCCTGGACTGGATAGCAATAAGGGCTCCCAACCTAGATGAGGGCCATGGTGTTGACTAGTTAGCAAAAATCTCCCCTTTCCTCCTGCCACAGTCCTGGTCCAGGTCTCCCCAGCTGCTGCTGTTCAGGAAATCAAAACCAAGCACACAAGGACTAATGATGTGCTCAACAGAACTTGGAGTTGGGCCCTTATTCTTGAAAATTGTGACTTATATAATTAGTTGCTGAAATAATAGGATGCTCAAAACATTAACATAGTGATGCAGAAAACATAAGACACACAGAGCTGGTACAGATATGATGCTAATCAAACAACCATGATATTAGTAAATCCTGGCATATAACTAGGATTTATGCTGGTTGCCATACTAAAGTTTTGGAGTGCTCCATGGTTAGGATGGTGAGAGAATGCACTGAACCATGGTGAGGGGGGAAGAACTTGAGTACCAGAGAAGAAAGATGGAGAAAAGGTGAGCAGAACAGGTGAGCAATCTCCTAACTGCTAAACCGTGCTTAGCATTAATCTGTACAGTGCTTAGCATTAATCTGTATTAATCTGTACAGGAGATAATTGTGTAGTGAGAGAATGAATTTAAAGCCTCCTCAGATCCCCTTAATAGCTTATGTGGCTTTAGTGGGTGTGGTCTTATTTCTGAAACTGATGTCTAGAAATATTTTCTTTCTCCTTCCTTTGCTAGGAGGATTGCAAACATTATCTTTCTCATAGTCCTGAGCTGGCAGCAAGTATGGATCTGTTCTTCTCTGGTCTATTATTAATTTAGTATCTGTGACACTTACTCTGTCTCTCTCTCACACACTCTTTCTTTCATGTATTAAGATTAGAAGGAAGGAGTGGAGTATTTGAAGCGGACATGGGGCAAATTACAAGGCTGACTTGGACAGGGTAGAAATAGTTGGATGCTCCTAAAATGACTTTGTATGAAACTGGGGCGACATTTTTACATTAAAATCTGTATGTTTTTTGTTTTGTTAGATCTGATGTTGATTGTTCCTGTACAACATTTGATCCTAAGGAATCATCGTGCAATAACCCTATGTTACCTCAGTCATGTTCTGACCCTAGCTTTGGACGACTGACCTTTGTATCTGCCACTGAAAACACTCTTAATCTAACTCGATCTAGTCCAGAGAGATGTCAGGTAAGTAGCTTGTTTGCCAAGTCATTTTAATATGCAAACCTTAAAATGGTAGCTCAGTACAGTGTCTGAAAAGTTATATTTGCAGTTGAGAACTGGTGGAATACAGTGGATACTGAACATGAATTCTGATTTGTACAATCTAGATTGACATTGTTGCTTAACCACAAATGATTCATATTTTAGTACCTCTTAATCTCATAACTTCTGTTCCTCATACATACAATGGAGTATACCTCATACGTATTTAGCTGAGTAAGGAGAACTTTATATCCTTGATGTTACTTTAAAGAAACTGATTAAAAAAAAGCTGCACACATTTACATGGTAGAGGTGTATAAAGTTATACATGGAGTAGACTGGACAAATAATTTTTTCTCCCTCTCTCATAGCACTAGAACCAGGGGTGATTCCATGAAATAGATGCCCAGAAAATTTAGAACTGACAAAAGGGAGTACTTTTCCTACTCAGGGTGCAATTAATTTATGCATTTCTCTGCCACAAGATGTGGTGATGGCCACTAGCTTGAATGGCTTTAAAAGAGACTTAGACAAATTGATGGAGGACAGGTCTACCAATGGCTACTAGTCAGGTGACTATAGGCCACCTCCAGCTTCAGAGGCAAGATGCCTCTAAATATCAGTTGCCGGGGAGCAATAGCAGGAGAAAAAGGCATGCCCTCAGCTCTTGCCAGAGGCATCTAGTTGGCCACTGTGAAACAGGATGCTGGACTAGATAAGCCTTGGGCATGATCCAGGAGGACTGTTATATTCTTGTGGTAGAAATAAGTCATCCTCTTCATCTAGGATTGCTTATTTGGTATTGTTTAATACCTTGTGTATCTGCTGGTCTTGTTGAAGATGCATCAGGGATATAGAAAGCAAGCACTTCAAAACAATGCAAGAACAGTTGTCCTAAGGGCACAAGCAAAGTGAAGGAGTTATGCATAGTAAACTAGTAAAACATATATCTGCAGCCTACACAGGGACTATACGGATAACTTGGCCTCCTTTGGTAGGCAAGATGGAATAGCTGGGTTAGTGTGAGTGGCCATTGCACCTGAACAGAATTAGTCATATCCCCGGTCTATCTGGTGATACTTCCTAGTTCTAATGTCTGACATGATACACAAGTCCTGCAGAGATGGTAGGACTTGCAGCACTGATACTGAGGACCCAGAAGCATCAGTGCTGCTGTAAAAAAATGGGAGTAGTACTACCAGCATTGTCATATTTGTTACCATTGTTGTGGATGGGGAAGTATATGATAATGCTGGTACCATTATTGCCAGTTCTCTGCAGCTGCGGAGCAAGTCCTATCGTCTTTATAGGATTTGCTTATCATGTTGGCTCCTTTTCCCCTGCTTGCTTCCTGGAAATTATCATAAAATTGCTGTCTCGGCTGGGCATTTGCAATTAAATACTCAAGGGGCTAATAGAAACTTTTGTTTCAGTGGGTTTTTTTTAGGTTTTCTGATTTTAGAAATAACATAACTGTGTAAACAAGGCTTCTGCAGTTAAAAAAGAAGCTTTTGCTGGCTAGCCTGCTACTGTTTGCTCTAGAAAAAGGATAATCACCATAGATTGATATATTAGCACATTAATCCGTTCAGAGATGCCTCATTGAAAAGGAGATACTAGTCTATAGCCTAAATATTTTATCTGCAGTTTGTTCACTGAGGAATTAGACCATAAGGAGATCCAGAGAAATATGCAACCGTAGGAAGAACAGAGTTTGTATGAATTGAGGGAAGGTTGTCCAGAAGAAGTGCTGGACAACACTGATTACCATTATTTCAATATTTTCAGATATGACACATGAATAATTTGCTTAGAAGCATGACTCACCAATATTGATGATGCAGTCTTGATATATTGATACAGAAATCTTGAAACACTGATGTTGTGGAATTTCACTGAAGCCCCTTTAAAATATTGGGAGATTTTAAATGTAAAAGGGTATTGGGAAGGAGAAGCGAAAAAAAAATAATGAAGAACTGTATTCAGTTTTTAAATACAAAAAATTATGTGTTCTGCAATGCGTTCCAGGTCAGGCTCAACTTTAATAAGGTGAAATGGCCTGTGGTGTTTGATCCACAGCCCCCTTGTAATTCTTAAAATTGCAGTTTATACTAGTTTGGATATTGGGAGATTGTCAACTCCTATTGCATTACATGGGAAATTGAAAGATCTGGATTGAGATCAGTCAAGATCCAGAAGAATGGGTAATGTGCCTGCACAGGACCCTCGCAGTAGAATGCCGCAGCTTGTCGGGGTGACCGAGCCCCGCCCCCACGCCTACAGCATGCTATTTAAAGGTGGGCCGGGCACCCTGTTCTTCAGTTCTTTTCCGACCACTGTTACATTCAGTCCTCGGGCTGTCACTCCTCATCGGTAAAGTTCTTCTTTCTGATTACATCTATAAAATATAACGGACTGTCAACGCCTACGTCTAGTGCTCCCAGATCAGATTCTACACTGTGCCTAACAGCATGTCAAATTGGTTTTTTGAGTAAGATAGTTATAAACCAAAGGAAGTCATCCACCAGGCATAATTATAAGGACAAATGGCTCAGATTCAAATCCTGCGCAAAGATGCATGGTTTTCATCCTACTCAGGACACAATTAAGAATGTGTTCCTCCACTTGACTGATCTGAAATCACAAGGGCTGGCAAATGTATCTTTGAAGGTGCATCTAGCAGCACTATCTTCAAAACATCCGGGCTATGACAGAAAGACTCTTTTCACACCTAGATATTAAGGCTTTCCTAAAAGGTCTTGTGAACTTGTGTCCACCCATTCTCACAGCCATCGAACCATGGAGCATATCCTTGGTCCTTTCAGCTTTGACAAAGGATTCATTTGAACCTATGGGTTCTGCCTCTGTCGAGCTAGTAACTGAGAAAACTGCCTTTCTACTGGCCATAACTATGGCTAAATGTGTTAGTGAACTGGCAGCTTTGTGAATAGATTTGCCATATACCAGAATTTATCCTGATAAATTCTAATGCATATGGGCCTGGACTTTGTATCCAAGGTGGTGTCCGGCTTCCACCTCAACCAGGGCATTCTCCCTACATTCTTCAGGAGTCCATCTACCTACTTTAGAATGTGCAGTGCATTTAGAATGTGCTTGGATGTGCAGAGGGGGCTTTTATATCACCTGGCCAGGGTGGATTTGATTTAAATCAAACTGATTTAAATCACGATTTAAATCACGATTTAAATAACTAGCAGGGTGGATAAAAATAAAAAAAATCCTATTTAAATAAAAAAAATCCGATTTTTTGATTTAAATCGGATTTTTTTTATTTTTATCCACCCTGCTAGTGATTTAAATCGTGATTTAAATCAATCAGTTTGATTTAAATCAAATCCACCCTGCCTGGATCACACTAAGCACTTCAGAACCATCAAGCACTTGTTTGTAGCCCACGAGGGCCCTGTGAAAGGCCCCTGCATTTCCAGATAAAGAATGTCTAGATGGCTAGTTGCCTCCAGAAATGGGCATAGCTGATGTTTCATTCAAAGCTGATGATAAAGCACTCCTGGCCACTACTTCAATCTGAGAAACCAGATCCAGGAACACTTCAAAGCTATGTACCTGAACTTTTGGGAGAGTTGTAATCCCATCTAAAACAGGCAGATGTATACCATTTCTCAGTTCCTGATCCCCCACAGTCAGTATCTCCATCTTATTTGGATTCAACTTCAGTTTGTTATCCCTCATCCAGCCCATTACCACCTCCAGGCAGGCATTTAGGGAATGAGGTCAATATTGAGAGAGAGATTTGGGTGTCATCAGCATATTGATACATCCTGTACCAAGCCTCCTGATTATCATTCCCAGCGGCTTTATGTAGATGTTAAAGAGTATTGGAGACAGTATGGAGCCTTGTAGAACTCGATACTTTAGTTCTGACTTTAGTTTTCTCAGTGGTCTCCAAGCGACACCATCTTGAATTTATCAGAGAGGTAGGAATGGAACTACCATAAAACAATGCCACCCAATCTCACCTGGAGCTGAAAGGCCACCACCCACTCAGTTACCTAGCCCAACCATGGAAGATTGGAAACGGGTCTGTAATTATCTAACTTTGAGGATCCAGTGCAGGTTTCTTCAAATAAGGTCTAATAGCTGCCTCAAGACAAGGAGACATCCTGTCCTCTCTCAGAGAAACACTTGTAATATTTACCAGACGCTCTCTGATAATATGATTATCAGATGAAATTGGGCAAGGGTCAGGGGAACAGGGCAAGCCAAGTTGGGCAAGGGTCAAGAGAACAGAATTGTAGGATGTACAGTCCAAAGCAGTTTGTCCACATCCTCAGGACTTACAAACTGAAAGTGATCCAATCTAAGCCTATAAGAGGAGTTGCTGGATACTTCCGCTATAGACTCGGCAATAATAATGTTATCATTTTTATGTCTGTAGATGCTTAGAACTTGTTCCTTCCATTTCTTGTGGGAAAGGAGCTGAACAAACTATCTTTTTTTAAAGAAAAGGAATAGTAATAGATAAAGTTCGCACTTATTTCTACAAACAGCTTTGTTCAGAGTCTTGTCTGTCTTTAATTTCAAATGTTAGAACTGTGATTGTCTAGGAGAAGGCACATGCTGACATGCATGCTTTGTGTAGGAGAACTCTGATGATCTGGATCGTGATCTGTTGTAGGCATAAAGAATGGGGTTCTGCGCCTGTGCAGGGACCTCGTGGGTAGACTGAGTAGCTCCTCGTGATGCCCCATCCCACCTGCACGTGCTGTGCTGAGATCGTTAAGAGTGGCAGCTGGGGCCTCATCCTTTCAGTTTCTCTTTGACCGCCTAAGCGTTCAAACCTCGTAGGGTAAGCTCCTCGGTAGAAATATTTTTCTTGTTTATGACCTTGGATTTGGAAAGCAGACTCTGATTTGGATAACGATTTGACTTGTTGATTTTGGGGAACAGAATTGCTTCACTTATCGATTTGGCTAGAAGAATAAAAATGGACTGTTCATCTCCAGCAATGGAGGTGAAAAAGACTTATAAACGCTGTGTAAAGTGCCAGGCTAAACTCCCGTCCACAGACTACCATGATGCTTATTTGATGTGCCGTGTTGAAGAGCACAATACTTTGGCGTGTAGGGTTTGCTGCTCCATTTCTAAACAAACCCGGCAGAATAGAGCGCTTCACCTTCGGGCAGCATTATACAATGATGCACTCTGCCTGCCTACTCCATGACCAAGTTAGTCGTTGATGTCGGATACCCAGTTGGCATTGAAAAAATCTGTTTCTTCGACGTCTGCAGCAAGCCCAAGTGACTGCGGAACTGCACTTCAGCAGTCTAAAACCATGACGGCTGTTCACTCTAAGCTGGGAGATGAGGTCTTTAAGAAGCCAATTGATGTCTCGGAGAAGAAGCATAAGGAGCACAAGTGCCGTTGTGAATCTGGGAGTGATTCCAATGAGGCTGCTGCGCTGCCGGTCAGTAAACACTGAATTCTCTTGCCAGCGTTGACACAGATTTTTGAGGGAGACTCAGACAAATCTGCCTCAATGCCTGTGGCACAGGCAACATCGGTATCGATGCAACAAACCATGGGCGCTATTTAGACATTGTGGTCGACAGCATCGACGTTGACAGCAGCTCTGTCGAGCCTGACTACATTGACAGCTGCAGTTCCTACATCGGGCCAACAGTTTATGCAATAGACTTCAAAATCGACAGCTACTGCTCCAACATCAACATTGAGGATGTCGACGGGGATGACGCCAGAACAGTTGTCGGTATCAACAGCGAAAACCTACCATCTGCTGTCACCTGCTCGGAGCCCAGTACAGTCACTTTTGACTCAGAACACCAACTGACCGGGTGTTGGTTGAGGAACATGGTCAGCATCACGGAGAGCCTCCTATCCTATAGGATCTCTTGGACTTGGCATCGAATACACCGTCTGGGTCGACATTCCATGGTTTCTTGAGCCTGGGTCTTGACATTGAACGGGATGATGATGCGCCCGTTCCTCCACCAAAAACACCATCCATATCACCGTTCAGAGTGCAGCACGTTCCGGTGCTTTCTACTGTGCAGCACCCTGTTTCAGCTGCATCAGCATCGACAGGGCAGTTAGAAAGACAGGGTATATGCTTACCCCCATCTCTACCAGCTCACTCCTGTGGGTTTTGCCATTTGCTACCTGATGACTATGCAGATTACCTACACTGGAAAGCCCAGCAGGCCCAACCTACTGCTCACAGGAATTTGCAACAGCCACTGCGACTTCAACGGCCTGTGGAAGTACGTGCTATTGAACCTCAGGAACCTGCTCTCCAGTTACAGTCAGCGCAATCCCCCTCTCAGGTTTTGTTGCCTGCTATCTTCCTTCCTCCAAAAAAGCCGTCAGGGAAGAGGAAGAGGAAGTCTAGTTCTCTATGTCCAGATGAGTTCTCCTTGCCAGACGATGATTTGGCTGAAGATGAGGTGTCTGATGTTTCAGATTCAGATGTGGGTAGTTGGAGATCGGACCCACCGTCGGATGTGCCTCCACGGCTCTCAACATCCCCAACCAAAGAATTAAAAGCATACCACCATCTCATTAGAGATATTGCAGAGGCATTAGGTATGGACCTATCCTCACCAGATGTGGATGTTGCGGACCTGGTATCCTCTCTAATAAAACGCTTGGTGTCCGTCCGTGGACGGCCACCAAGCGTGTGTTCGTGCCTCCCTGCCCTGTTATGCGCCTGCGCGAAGCACAGGCCCAGAACAGGGCAAGGGAGACACGACCGCCAGCACCCGGCGGACATCTTGGACGGCCACAAGCGGCCGCCCTGAAGAAGCCGGAGAAGCGCCGGCGGGGGAAACTGGCCAAGGCGACGGCAGAGCCGCCGCCTCGCCCAGAAGAGACAGCAACCAAGCTGGGGAGACGGGGGACGGAATGGAGGCCAACGGGACAGAGCCGACCGTGAAGGGCCCGGGCCGGCCGCGGAGGATGGCAGCGGCGCCTCCAGAGACCGCCCGGCCGGTGATTGAGGGGGGAAGAGGCGGCAGGGGAAGCCTGTCCTCCCGCCACCCGCTCACCCGCCCTCCCAGCTTTCCAAAATCCCCTTCCCCGCTCCTCCCCCCAATTGATTACGGGCCAAAAGGGCCCATGAGAAGGCCGTCGCCCCCGCCTATCGCCCACCCAGCTGCCCGAGCCCACCTTACCCACTCCAGCCCGCGATAGTCGGGCGAAGAAAAAAAAAATTATTTGCACAGTGGAAGTGAGGAGCTCAGGAACAGAGCTCCTCCCTGTGCTATGCTGCTGCCCAAACTGCCGCTATGGACGCAAAGGATGTTGCGTCCTTTGCGTCCATAGCGGCAGTTTGGGCAGCAGCATAGCACAGAGAGGAGCTCTGTTTCTGAGCTCCTCACTTCCACTGTGCAAATAATTTTTTTTTTCTTCGCCCGACTATCGCGGGCTGGAGTGGGTAAGGTGGGCTCGGGCAGCTGGGTGGGCGATAGGCGGGGGCGACGGCCTTCTCATGGGCCCTTTTGGCCCGTAATCAATTGGGGGGAGGAGCGGGGAAGGGGATTTTGGAAAGCTGGGAGGGCGGGTGAGCGGGTGGCAGGAGGACAGAGGGAGGAGGGGAAAATGAAAAAAAAAACCACAACCGAGAGAGAGAGAGAGACAAGCAGAAAGGTGGAAGAAAAAGAAAAAAAAACACTTAAAGGCGGGAGAGAAAGCTAGCGCCCGTTATCATAACGGGCTTAAAAATACTAGTACAATATGATGGCGAAGTCCAAGACATCCCATGCAGTGGCTTTGACAATGATTCCAGCTATTAGCAAAGCTGCCAAGACGGAATGGGAGTCTTTACAAGTCTCAGCCCCTGCTTCAAAGCAATTAGAGAATTTATATAGAATCCATGAGGATAACACCTACTACTATGCCATCCAGTACCCAATTCTCTGGTCGTGGATTGTGCTTCCAAATCACATGGTGGACACCATCATATAACTCCCGTGGATAAGGAGGGTAGGAAGATAGATGTGATGGGCAGGAAGATCTATACCACTTCTAGTTTGGCAATTAAAATAGCTAATTTTTGGGGGGTGCCTGGGAGTGGGGGTGAGGGTGCGGGGGGTGACCCCCTTACTAACGGCTGGTTCAGGAAACTGCGCGTGAATAATCTACTAGTCCATGATTCCAAAAAAGTTGAGGAACACTGATCTGGAGAGGTTCATCTGCAGTTGCTGCCAACTTGTTTGATGGCTAGTTGGGAACAGGTCTTCTCCGTTGCTGCTCCTGGACTTTGGAATGTGTTCCCTATTTAAATAAGAGCCTCACAATCTCTGGCAACTTTTAAAAAGGCACCGAAGACACATTTATTCACCCAGGCTTTTAATTAGATGTATGGTTTTGAATTTTTAATGTTGGTTTTAAATAATTTTGATGTTAATGATTTTAATGTTTAAATGATTTTAATTGTTTAACTGTTAATTGTATTTAATTGTTTTTATTTTGATGTAAACTGCCCTGAGCCCTTTTTGTAAGGGTGGCATATAAATCAGATAAATAAATAAATAATGCAGCATGCATGGCCCGCTATACTCACTTGTTGTGGGATTTCCTCTTGCAAGATTCAACATCCACGACGCCAGAGGAATTCCAACAGAAGTTCAGTGACATTTATGAATGGACGATGGCTATAATGAGGCAACAGTTGAGTGCTTTTAAACATCTGGCTGAAACTGAGTCCCACACAATCGTCATGGCAGTAAGCATGTATCACCATGCTTTGCTCCACTCAGCATCCCTGCAGGAAGATATGAAAGATAGAGTTGAGCCTTGTGTTTGATGGAAAGGGCCTGTTCCATGTCAACACAGATTCATCAATGGAATCGCTGAAAAAAATCGAAGTTCACAGCACGCATCTTCATGGTGGCAACATCTGCGCCGGGAGGTGTGTGAAAGGGCCGCTCATTTCTTTGTCAAAAGCCCTACAGATACAAAGAAAAGAGGGAATTTAGGAGACAGTACAGGCCCTATGAATGGTCTAAAGGATTCAACTAGAAATCAAAAGGCAATAATGCTCGCCAGAATCAGGACAATTCTAAGCAGTCCTTTTGATGGGATTGTCCACCCACTGCACAAACAAGCATTTCCCAGGACCCCAAACATCAGTCCTGTAGTTGCAGGAAATACCATCAAACTGGCAAGCCATGCTCAAACATGGCACAATATAACATCAGATCGATGGGTCTTGTGCATTGTACAAACAGGTTATGCGATAGAGTTCAAGGCGCTACTGCTGTACTCGGGCATGAAGTTTATCAGAGCCACGCCAGTACTCCAGGAAGAGGTGAAGGTTCTACTGGAGAAGCAGGAGATAGTTCCAGTGCAGTGGGCGGACAGACTGACAGGATATTACTCCTGCTATTTTCAGATTCCGAAAAGGATGGCGGAATCGGAGCAATCATGGATCTCAGGGGGCTCAATTACTATATCACAACCAGGAAATTCAGGATGACAATGCTACAAGCAATTGTGCCATTCTTGGCCCATGGAGCGTGGGTGGCAACATTAGATCTAAAGGATGCCTACTTTCATGTGGGCATTCAGGAAAACCACCGCAGGTATCTCAGGTTCATGGTAGGTGATCAGATATATCAATATACAGTCTTGCCTTTCGGCCTCTCAACAGCGCCAAGGGTATTCAACAAGGTAATGGCTGTGGTGGTTGCCTACTTAAGGACACAGGGGATAATAGTCTATCTCTTTTTGGACGATTGGCTTCTGGTCAGCGATGACAGACAGCAACTAATCGGTCAGATCCAGACAATGATAGAGTTACTGGAAGGCCTTGGAATCAATGTTAATTGGAAGAAATTGAATCTGACTCCAGCAAGGTGACTGCATTTCATTGGTGCAGTCCTCAACATGCAAAGTCAAAGGGCTTACTTACCCCTGGAGCGCATCCAACAAATTCACCGGCTGATTCAAGAGTTTATGTGTAACCTGGTTCAGCCAGCATTGCAAATACAGCGCCTGATGGGTCTGATAGTGTCCTGTACTACAACAGTCCGATACACGCAGCTACGAATGAGAACTTTGCAGCGCTGGTATCTATGCAACTTCCTGCCCAATGTGGACAGTCGGGTTGCATTCACACATTCCCCAGGCTGTTTTAGAGAGCTTTCAGTGGTGGTTAGGGCTACACAACCTAACACAGGGAGTCTTGTTTGCACCATTAACGCCAACCCAATGGGTGACAACAGATGCATCACTGACTGGGTGGGGAGCTCATTGTGCGGGCCATTGTGTTCAGGGGCAGTGGACAAAACCACAGTTTCAATGACATATCTATTACTTAGAGTTGATGGCTGTGTTTGTAGCACTAAGAGCTTCTCAGTCGATTCTCAAGGGGAATGTAGTGCAAGTGAGGCTGGACGACACATCGGCAATTACCTTCCTCAACAGGCAGGGAGGCACAGTCTCCATGTCCCTTTGTATTCTATCCCAGAAGATATGGAAATGGTGCGTGGTTCATGCCATCTACCCAGTGGCAATCCACATAAGAGGCATGAACAATCACCTAACCGACAGCCTCAGTCGGGTCTCATTCTACAACTAAAGGCACGAATGGGAGGTCAACCAGTCAAATCTTGTGAAGGTATTCAACAAATGGGGAACCCCATTAATAGAGTTGTTTGCAACAAGTGCCAACAGAAAGTGTGTCAATTACTGCTCACATGCTGGCATAGGACCGGGATCACTGGGGGGTGTATTCCAGCACATCTGGAATACAGAACTCCTGTATCTCTTTCCTCAGTTGCCGGTAATAGGCCGGGTGCTGGCACGGATATTGTGGGACAGAGCAACTTGCATTTTTCTGACACCATGGTGGCCATGCCAAGCGTGGTTTGCCCCATTATTCCAGCTCTCAAGAGGCAGCATTCACAGATTCCCACAAGCACCGGATCTGTTGCAAAGGGAGCGAGGAAGAGTTCTGCATCCCGATGCCTGCACACTCCAAATGAAAGCATGGAGAATAAAATTTTAAAGAACATTCTGTTGAACAGGAGCCTTTCAACAAGGATGAATTATGCCAGCAAATGGAAGCATTTTGCGGCCTATGTTTGCGCTAACAGATTCAAGCCTTTGCTGGCCACGGTGCAACAAGTCCTGCTGTACCTGGCTGCGCTGAAATTGAAGGGATTGGTGAATGTGTCAATCAAGGTACATTTGACAGCAATCTCTGCCAAGCACAGGGGTTGGGATGGGTCAGCAGTGTTTTCCCACCCAGAGTGCGAGAGGTTCATGAGAGAACTTAACAATTTGTATCCATCTGTAAGGGCACCAATTGAGCAGTGGAGTTTGTCACTGGTGTTATTGGCACTGACAGAGCGTCCATTTCAGCCGATGGCCACAGTGCCCTCCATCTAGTCACTTTGAAGACGGCCTTCCTAGTGGCAATCACATCGGCGCGACGTGTAGGAGAATTGATGAATATGGTTCTTTATCTTAGAGGGGCTTTGTATGTTATAAATTGTTCATTCAACTTATAGCAAAACTAGTTTAATTTGTTTGCTACAGCACAGTTGCCTAGTATCCTAATTCCTTTGTCACTTCTAACTTTGCTTTTGCTATTTTATAGTAGATGTACTGATCCTTTGCATGCATTACTGTACGCTTCCTTTTTGGCAAATGATTACTAATATTAAGATTTCTAGATTAAAAATGCTAATGATCATTTTATGTTTTTTGTTCAGCGTAATAGTGCCAATGAATTGAGCACAACAATAGTTCGGTCCAGTCCAACATCATTATTGGGACAGGATTCCAAAGAAAAGAAGATTGCTTTGCAAAGTAACACGTATCCACGACCAGCAGCTAGCCAAAAGGACCTTAATAAGAAACTAAAAAGAAATGTATGTGGGGAACCTACAAGGAATCCTGAAGACCAGAAATCAACTGAAGAGCTTCCACCAAAAAGTGAAGATCAATGTGCACAGACTTGTAGAAATGATAAAGAACCAGGTCAAGTTGATATACCTGTAACACAGCATGGCTATACAGATGCAACCCATGAACTAGGTTTATCTTCTACAAATATGTTGCCTGCCTATAATAGTTTAGGTAGCTATATTTCATTAAATCAAAATATAGCAAACTTGAAATCCCATGGTGCTGCCCCAGAAATGCCAACAATATCTTCTGGAATTCCAACACTGCTTACAGGCTGTTCCCTTAGAAATACTCCATTTGCCCAACAATATCTGGGAAACTTACCATCACACACAAATGTTGCTTTGCCCCAATATGTTGGTTGTCCTCCAGTGTTTGGTGTTCCAGCAGGACTGTTTTATTCTGCTATCCCTGTGGGTCACATTCAAAACTCCCTGGCTACTGGAATGACGCTTGGTCCAGAAATTAGATCTGGAATGTTGGGCACAACTTCACAGTGCAATTTTACTTCCAACCAGAAGGGCTTTAATAGTACATCACATACAGGACCAGCAGTTGATACTGGAGGATCAAAGTGTGAGGCATCTATGCCACTTGGATTTGGTAAGTATACTTTCTCTTACTTTAATAGTGTTGTATTAAATTATTCTGTTGTCTAGACCTTTGGTCCTCAATTACAGGTCTTAAATTAAAAGCATGTTGTTGAAATTTGCTCTGATCTGCAAAATGCTTAATAGGCTTCTTTACACAGACTTCTCCCTGGAGTCCCAGGTTGAGGCAGTGGCCAGAGTTGCCTTTAGTGAGCTTTGTCTGATACGCCAGCTGCACCCGTTTCTTGAGAAAAATGACCTCAGAACAATAGTACATCTGCTGGTCACCTCCAGATTTGACTACTGCAATGTGCTCTGTGTGGGGCTGCCTTTGTATGCAGTCTGGAAACTGCAGTTGGTCCAGAATGAGACTGCCAGGTTGGTCTCTGGGTCATCTCGGACAGACCATATCACTTCATCTTAAAAGATCTACACTGGTTGCCAGTAGAATTCCGGGCAAAATATGAGGTGCTGGTTATAACCTATAAAGCCCTAAATAGCTTGGGCCTTGGGTATTTAAAAGAACATCTTCTTTGCTATGAACTACACTGCCCATTGAGATCATCAGGAGAGGTTAGTCTGCAGTTGCCACCGGCTCGTCTGGCGGCTACTCGGGGACCAGCCTTCTCCATTGCTGCCCTGAGGTTTTGGAATGCGCTTCCTGCTGAAATAAGAGCCTCCCCATCTCTGACAACTTTTTAAAAGGCAGTCAAACACATTTGTTCACGCAGGCTTTTAACTAGATACTGCTTTCAGAGTTTGATTATTTTTAATGGTTTTAACACTTTTTAAATGGTTGTAATGTGTTAGTTAACCTTTTAACTTGTTTTTATTGTTTTGTTGTAAACCGCCCAGAGACTTGCGTTTTGGGCAGTATACAAATATGTTAGAAATAAATAAATAATATAGGTATTGGTAGACTTGCTTGTATATGAGGAGGTTTTATTAGTCCCTCAATGCTACATTCTCTAACCCTTTTTTTCTTGTATATCCCTATTAGAGAGCACACTGATCTTGAGTCTATGATACTTGAACTAAAAACTATATATATATTTTCACAATTATATTCCATTCTTCCTCTGAAGAGCCCAGAGTAGTGTACATGGTTTTTTTATCCTCACAACAACCCTGTGAGGTAGGTTAGGCTGAAAGAGAAGTGACTGAACCAGAGTCACACAGTGAGTTTCATGGCTATGTGGGGATTTGAACTCAAGTCTCTCTGGTCCTAGTCCAACATTCTAATCTCTACACCATACTGGTTCTCTATGCTGGCAATAGGTTTCCTGTAGTTCTCAGATCATCATTTCAGACCCCCAATGCTGGCTTGTTGGCCTTGTGAACTACACTTTCTTTTCTAGAGTCCCTCCTCCAGGTCATTTGACATTCGAGCAGTTACGCTAGTGGCAGCCTTTAGCAAGTTACCATATAAAGAAGGCCAGTTGCTTAAGTAATTAGATAGGTGCCTGCCTTGTGGGTGGGAGTGAGAGGACAGTCCACAGAATACCATCCTATCTGAAATTGTCAGGAAAGAAGCAGAGAAAACCTAATCATGTGCTGCTGCAAATTAAGCGAATTGATATGATCAAAATTGAATAATGAAGAACTGGAGACTGGGAGTGCCCAACTCCCAATTCAGTAATTAAAGAGTTATTCAGATTGGCACACAAATCACAAAAACATAATGTCACCGATTGCTTGAGTAATCAGAACTGACGCACTAATGAGGCCTAACGATGCAGTCACGTCAGGCAGTGGATTATCTGTGGGGATTCCCTCACCCCCACTCCAAATATAAACTGTTTTGCAAACTTGGTTGAAAAGCAGTATACAAAAGTCATGGCTGACTAGACTGGATATTGCCCAGTAAGTTTTATTGTAATTACTATGACTGTAAGGTTAGTGTGGACTAGAATGTTAGTTGTAACTGTTTTATGCTGCTCAGGGCTTGCTCTCTAGATGGTGAGCAAGTCAAATTATGGGATTTTTTTTCTTTCTTACCTAGGGCATGTGAGAGTCCCAGAAGAACTAAAATTTCCCAATGCCTGTTGTGTGGGACTGACATCACACACAGTTCTTAGTATTCTTAATCCATCAGACCGCTGGCTACAGGTCAGCATAAGCCTCGTTAGTGTTATGCTTAATGGTAAAAAGGTATGTATTAGTCTTGCTATGAATTTGTGTGTAAAAAGCAGCTTTATTGTCTAGTTTAGTGCCCCATATTAAATACAATTATCCACTACCATAGCATTTTGTGGGGGGAGGGATAGAGCAGGATTTGGATGTGTGGCTGACACACAGCCATAAGTCTTCCATAAGTTGTTGAATGTGTTTATTCTAGAATATTTCCATATATATTTTCATATGTTGCTTGACTTTGTACAACTTTCTGTCTTGTAGGTGGAGCTTCTGAAACAGAGATGCTTGTTGTTTAAGAACAAAACTATCATAGGACCTTGTACTACAGAGGAACTAAAAATGCTGTTTTTACCTTGTCAAGCTGGAGTCTACCAGTGTGTACTTAGTGTTGCTTCTTGGCCATTTTCTTCTGATGCAGATACCATAGTCCAGGCAGAAGCTTTAGCAGCTAGGGTAATCTTGAATGCCGTGGCTGAAAATCCTAATCTTGAGGTAAAAGCATTTATATGAGGGAAGGATAGAAAATATGTTTGAGAGCAAAATAAGTATATTTATTTATCCATGGTAAATAAAACTAAAAAGTGTGTATAAAATGCCTCTAGACGGTTGAGTGGAAGGCAAAATGAAAAAACTTCAGAAGACACATATAACTTATCTATAAAAGTATTGGTACCCCACCTCTTTGAATAGCTTTCAGATTGCCTTACAATAAATTGCAGCTGAAAAAAATGGTTTATTTGAAAATCAGTTATCTTCAGTATCTGTCATCTGTACTTCTTTCCTGTTGTTGTTCTTGTTGTTACATCATCATCATCTTTCCTAATACTTTTATATGTCAGATGAGAAGTAAAAACCAAAATGTGAATTTTAAATTTCCTACTCCAAAAAAGCTGAATCACCAAACTGGAGCCCTTGCTGGATTCTTAATATTTCATCTTTGTGGTGGCCCAGTATCATTCTCAACATTGGGCTCTGTGCCTGCGCAGTAGCCACCATGGAAGAATTCTACAGCTCCTTGAAGCTCTTTGTAGCCACACCCTTTGCATGCAGAGCACGCTCAGTATCTTTGGCGTCAGAGTGCTGTTTCCTTCCGTTTCTTTCCGTCCACCATATTTTATGCTTCCTCAAGGATTCGCTCCTTTGGCCTTGGTTCCACATAATTGATTATGTGGCTTTTGGGGTTTTTGGACTGTTTCTGATTTAGCTTTTGGCCCCTTTTGTTTGGATTTGTTTGCCTCCTATCTGATGGACTCGAGAAAAACCTTTTAAGGGGTGTTTCTCATGCCACAGCACTTACCCTTGTCTGACTGACACAATTTGTGCCTCCTTGCCTAGGAGAGGACCATATTGTCAGCTCTTGGAAATTTCTTTCATTTTCAAAACAGACCCAGACAAGTCAGGAGTTGTGTTTAAGGGCTGTGCTGTACAAGTCCGCCTTGCACCTGCCAACCCCAATGCCTTTGACTTGGCTAACGTCAATGCTTTTGAAGTAGAGCTCGATTCGTAAGGCTCTATCAGAGTTTTCCTCCAGTGCTTTTAAGAAGCCGTGGATCTCCCCAAAGCGTCTGACCATAAGAAGCGAAAGCACAAGGAGACCAAAACTTCAATGACCCCAGAACGCCCCAAAACATCACCGGCATCTTCAGCATCAATGTCAACACCACCTTTGACTGCGACATCGATCAAATCGGCTCCTCCGGCTGTACCATTTTTGCTTCCGGCTTCAACATTGCCTTTTACTTTGACATCGGCAACTGTTGAACATCCCTCCATGTCAATGGGATCTTCTGTGTTGCAGCGTCCATTACCCTCTTCGATACCATTGACGCAGATGCCTTCTGCCGTGCAGGTCATCCGTTGCAATTCATTCACCTTCTGAAGTTGTTGAGATTTTCCTCCGCAGCGCCGTCAGCATTGAGCTTTCTGGAGACTGCGACATCGACGTCCTTTGCTGCTCCAACTTGGACATTAATCTCTGCCGTTTATCCTGCTCGATGTCCAACTCTGCTGCCGCTGCTGTCCATCATCAACAAAACCCTTCATCCTTCTTGCTCTGGCTTCACCAGCCTTCAGTACCAGTTTTGTATTGACATTGACAGCATCGAAGGATTTTCCTCCGATGCTGGACTTTGATTGTATCTTGGATTCTCCTTTGACTTTGTTGGGATCAACCTTCAAGGTATGTTCATTGCATGGGCTCGATATTGATGACGAGTTCTGCAAGTCCTGCCTCACCTGCCAAGACAACATCTGTTGCCTCTCCTTTTCATCTTCCACCTCAGTGGAAGGAACCACTTAGCTTCTAATTACTGGCTCTTTCTCCTTACCAAAGGAAATTGAATTACTGGAGCTCTCAAGACACCCTTGCCCCCAGCTATATTCTCAGGCTAGGAAGATTTCGGGACCCAATGTATGATCACTTGCCCTCTCTTCCTTATGATTATGAGGAGTTTTGTCTGTGGAAGTTGAAGAAAGTAAAGTGTCTTACTGCATCTCAAGTGCAGGCCTCTGGAACCTCTCCCTTCAAACACCCCATGAATCCTTCTGTTCCTAAACCTCGGCCATCCCAGCCTGCAATTCCACTTTCTCCACTTGCCTGTCCATTCTGTATTCCTCTTCTGCCTGAAAACCCTGCTCTACCTTCCTCACCCCAAGGTGCTTCTATGGTCCCTGACAAACGCCTCTCGTATGAGCATTATGTCTTGAACTCTGAATCTGAAAATGATTCTACTATCACAGAGACTCCCTCAGGAACCCCACCTGATAAGGTCCCAAACAATCCTTTGGACTCTCCTGCCGAATAGACTAAGTCCTATCAGATCCAGTTCTCTGAGATGGTGGAAGTTCTTGGGCTGAAGCTGATCAAAGCAGTCTCTGCCCCATAGCCTTATGGCATTATTTTTGACGCTGAAGTCATTTCTTCCTCTCTTGTCTAGAGAAACGATCCAGGCAATGCTGGACAACACCATGACCATAGCTTATTTGAACCATCGAGGGGGCACAATCTCCAAGTCACTGTGCAATCTCGCCATTCAGATTTGGGACTGGTGCACTGGCCACAGAATTTACCTCCCCCCCTCCCCCCCAGCTCTACACATAAAGAATAATGATAACATCTTAGCAGACAGCTTCAGCATGGAAACTGGCACTACTTGCCAGCACGACTGGGAACTTCATGACAAAACACTCTCTTTCCTCTCCCATCAATAGGGGACTCGGCAAATGGACCACATTGCCACCCAGGAGAATAGAAAATGCTTACTTTATTGTTCAAGAGTTGCTGTGGGGATGGGGTCTCCGAGAGATGCTTTCCAGATTCCTTGGACAGGCAGGTTTTTCTACCTTTCCCCACCCTTCCAGATTCATGAGCAAAATCTCGCTCCAGAGGACAAAATGTGGTGTTCTCATCCTGTGGTGGCCAAGCCAGCCCTGGTTTACTCTTCTTTCCATCTGTCTCAGGTTCCCACCGTCGTCTTCAGCACTGCCGGGACCTCCTCTATCAGAGCGACAGTCAGGTTCTTCACCACAGCCTCAGATCCCTGAACATGACTGCTTGGAGGCTGAGCTTTTTGATAATATCTTCCTTCACGAAAGGAGTGCCTCCACCAGGTGTAATTACAGCTGTAAATGGAAGAGATTTTCTATTTATGCTCAATCCAAGGGATTTGACCTCTCTTCTGTCCACCAAGTTCGCCTCTATAAAACAGACTGGTCTGTCTAATTCAGGCCTGCTCAACTTTGGACCCCAAGCTGTGTTTGGACTAGAGCTCCCATAATTCCCAGTCACAGTGGTCAATAGCCAGGGATCATGGGAATTGTAGGCCAACATCTGCAGGAGGGCCAAAGTTCAGTAGCCCTGGTCTAATTCGTCCATAAAAGTTCATATGTCTGCCCTTTCCACCATGCACCAGGGGAGTAACAGCAGGAGAGAGGGCATGCCCTCAACTCCTACCTGTGGCTTCCAGCGGCATCTGGTGGGCCACTGTGCAAAACAGGATGCTGGACTAGATGGGCCTTGAGCCTGATCCAGCAGGGCTGTTCTTATGTTCACCCTATTTGGGGTTCTACTTTGCTTTTCTCCCACCCGGACTGCAAGTGTTTCCTAAAGGGCCTAAATAACCTTTTCCCACCAGTTTGGCGACCTGTTGAACCCTGGAGCCTCTCTTTGGTTCTCTTATCACTCACAGAAGACCCTTTTGAATTCTTGTCTTTGGCCTTCCTCAAATTGCTTACCTTCAAGACTCCATTTATCATCTCTATCACAACAGCGAGAAGAGTTAGTGAGCTTTCCACCTTAAGAGTTGACGTCTCCTATACTATCTTCTTTCCAAACAGGGTGGCGATGTGTACCGACCCTGCCTTTTTAACTAAGATAGTGTCAGATTTTCATATTAACCAAGACATTATCTTGCCCACCTTTTTCTCTAACCGTGAGTTGCCCCTTGAATGTTCATTGCATTCCTTGGACATGTGAAGAGCTCTTTTGTTTTACATGGTCCATACTAAAGACTTTTCATGACTTTTGGGGATCCCACTAGAGGCCAACCCATCTCCATGCAGAGGTTGTCCAAATGGTTGGTTCAAGCTATTCTATTCGGCTATGAGAAACAAAGTCTTACTCCGCCTTCTGCAATCGAGGCTCATTCCACAAGGGCAATGGCCACTTCAGCTGCTCAGCTCTACAGAGTTAGCTTTACTGAAATCTGCACGACTGCTACCTGGTCTTCTGAGCAACCCTTTGTTAAACACTACACCCTTGATATCCACTCTGCAGCTGATGCTGGTTTTGTATGTTCAATCCTTAAGAAGACTCATCCTGCTCCCTTTCTTTTGGGAGCCCAGTGTTGGGAATGATACGGGGCCTCCACAAAGATAAACAGGTTGCTCACCTGCAACTTTTGATGTTTTGGTGGCCTGGTATCATTCACAACACCCACCCAATCTCCCTGCTCATCGGATGCTCTTAGTTTCTTTCCTTATCAGTTTCTTCTATCAAAGCTTCAACTCAATGTTGTCCATCCAGGAACTGAAGGAAACAGCACTCTGCTGCCAAAGATACCGAGCATGCGCTGTGCCAAGGGTGTGGCTATAGAGTGCTTCAGGGAGCTGTTGAATCCTTCTGTGGTGGCTACTGTGTAGGCACAGAGTCCAATGTTCGTTCGTTCATTCATTCATTCGATTTCTATACCGCCCTTCCAAAAAATGACTCAGGGCAGTTTACATAGAGAAATAATAAATAAATAAGATGGATCCCTGTCCCCAAAGGGCTCACAATCTAAAAAGAAACTTAAGATAGACACCAGCAACAGTCACTGGAGGTACTGTGCTGGGAATGGATAGGGCCAGTTACTCTCCCCCTGCTAAATAAAGAGAATCACCATGTTAAAAAGGTGCCTCTTTGCCAAGTTAGCAGGGGTTGCTAACATTTAATGTTGTGAATGATACTGGGCCATCAAAAGTTATAGGTGAGCAACCTGTTTATCTATGCAAAAGTCTACTTGTGTGCTGCAGTCTTTAAGCTCCTCTCTAAAAATAAAATTTTGGGTGGGGGGATGGAATGAATACATAAAACTCAATCCACAATATTACTATTGCACAGGGAATGAATCCCAAGTGGGAATTAACCTGAAAGTTCATGTAACTACTTGGAGAATGTAGAAAAAAATGGGTCATTGAACATACAAATCACATTACAGAACTTAGTATTTCTGAGTGCAGTTGAAAGGACTGTTTGATAAATTCTACCTACAGAATACAGAACTGTAAACAAACCTCTTACAAGGAAGGAACTGAAAAGTGCTTCCTAGTCGATCTCCCTGGCTCAGGTCCATCTTTGGAACCTCTTATCTGTGTTTCAGTGATACAGTGTTCACTTTTTTAAAAGCATGTTCTCCTTTTCTCCTCCCTCTTCCTTTAAATATTAGGTTGAAGCAGGAACAACAAACCAGCTTGACTTTGGTGATCTGCCATCTGGCAGCTGGAAAGCTCTCCCACTAAAACTGACGAATATGACTCGTGCTAGAGTGCCAGTCAGACTTGTTATCCATGCAGTAAGTACTGCAGCTGCTACACTAAAGTTCCAGACATCCAGCATATTTTATGCTATTCTCAATTTCTGAAAGTGTTTAAGCAACTGCTGTTCTGAACTCATCACTGTTCATGTGGGAGAGGTGAATGACATGGATAAAGAGCTTCACATGACTTCAGCTTTGCTGAATGCAAATTATAACAGCAGAATACCTGTGTATCCTGAAAATACTCTGTAAATCATGGTGTGTATATTCATGACACTCTAAAAATACACAGCTTCCCTAGGTTATAGGTGCAGGGATCACTGCTGACTCATAAACACAACTCTTGATCTTATGCATTAAAGAACAAAGCTAGATATAAATGAAGTTATATGGGCTAGGGAAACCAAGAGTTCTTAGTTAGCTTGCTTCTGTTTGGCAGGGCTGCACAACTTCAGCCCTCCAGCTGTTGCTGGACTACATCATCCCTAGCTGCAGTAGCCAGTAGTTGGGGATGATGGAAGTTGCAGTCTAGTAACAGTTGGAAGGTCAAAGTTGTTCAGCTTTGTATTAAGGCCTTAAGAGTTGCAAAAAGACTTGAGTGTTTTCTATAATTCCCTAGCCCTTGCTCATCTAGAATGAGTAAACATGCATAGAAAGATGACCTATGCTCATTCAGTTGAATATCTCTATGGTGTGTATGCCCATGTATATATTGTAAATATATATAGGGCTCCTTGTGAATAGGAACCCTGCTTTTCATAATACAGGAGAACCTTGTTGTTTTCAGAACTGCTATTCACAGTTCTGCAGTTTGTTATCCCTCATCCAGTCCATTACCGTCTCCAGGCAGGCATTTGGGAGGTTATGCCCTCTCTCGATGATGTTGACATGGAGAAATAGATTTGGGTGTCATTAGCATACTGATAGCACCCTGCACCAAATCTCATGATGAACTCTACCAGCAGTTTCATGTAGATGTTAAACAACATCGGAGATAATACAGAGCCCTGAGGGACACCATACAAAAGTTCAGAATTTGAAGAAAAACAGTCTCCAAGGGACACCATCTGGAACCTGCCCAAGAGGTAGGAGTGGTGCCATGGCAAAGCAGTGCCTCGCACTCCCAGCCCCCTCAGTCCCAGGTTGAGGTAGTGACCAGAAGTGCCTTCTATCAGCTTCGGCTGATATGCCAGCTGTGTCCGTTTCTTGAGATAAACTACCTCAGAACAGTGGTACATATGCTGGTAACCTCTAGACTGGATTACTGCAATGCGCTCTATATGGGACTGCCCTTATGTGTAGTCTGGAAACTACAATTGGTACAGAATGCAGCAGCCAGGCTGGTCTCTGGGTCATCTCAGAGCGACCAT
The DNA here is from genome assembly GCF_027244095.1 of Hemicordylus capensis. Lineage (NCBI taxonomy): Eukaryota > Metazoa > Chordata > Lepidosauria > Squamata > Cordylidae > Hemicordylus > Hemicordylus capensis. The sequence continues at coordinate 236,355,346 of NC_069660.1, read as the reverse complement.
ATTACTCCCGTTTTGAAAGATCTACACTGGCTGCCGATAAGTTTCTGGGCAAAATACAAGGTGCTGGTTATAACCTATAGATCCCTAAACGGCTTGGGCCCTGGGTATTTAAGAGAACGTCTTCTTCTTTATGAACCCCACCGCCCATTGAGATAATCGGGGAAAGTTCACTTGCAATTGCCACTGGCTTGTTTGGTGGCTACTGTGGGACAGGCCTTCTCTGCCGCTGCCCCAAAGCTTTGGAACGCGCTCCCTGCTTAAATAAGAGCCTCCCCATCTCTGACAACTTTTAAAAAAGTCTTTAAAGACGCATCTATTCCCCCAGGCTTTTAACTTAATGTTGTTTTAATAGTTTTAACACTGTTTAAAATGTTTTAAGGTTTGAATTGTTTATATAACTTTTGCTATATCATTTACTTTGTTTTAACTGGTGTCTTAATTTTTGCTGTCATTTATTTTAACTAATGTTTTAACTTTTTTCTGTTGGTTGGTTTTGTTGTAAATTTCCCAGAGACGTGAGTTTTGGGCAGTATAAAAATATGTTACATAAATAAATATTTGTGGGGTGTCTAAGAGACACCTGTTTCCAGTATCGGTGGATATGATAGAGATACCCACATATCCAAAATCCCTACAGGGTCAGAAGTGACCGTAGAGGTCATTTTCTCCTTCCATTTTGTCTAAAACCATTTTGTGGCTCATTGCTTCACAAAATCAGACTTTTTCTGCAGTTTTTTGAGGCATTTCATGCTTTGGGGGGCATTCCTGGGCACATGGGGGACCAGCGGAGCATGCCACAGTAAGTTTATCCGCCATTCTGGTCTGCGTTTTTTGTATTTCTCTCTCCACTAATTCCCCTTTCCCCATAGTTGTAATGCTAATTCCACTAATTCCCCTTTCCCCATAGTCATTATGGTAGTAGGTGAGGAATGGAACCCACACGAGTAATGAGGTTATCCTTCATATTGTGTGGGATAGCCCTATGCACATAATTTAAACATTATGCAATTAATGCAATTTCCAGGATTTCTGCTAATTGACAAAGAGAAATATTAACCAATTAGCATGCCCTGGCAGTGGGCAGTAACCTGCAGTATTGGGTCCTTTAGGGAACACTAGTAATGGTCTGCTTCTAAAGTGTAAAAACCTCTTTATTACAGAATGCTGCGGCATGGCGCTGTTTCACATTTTTGAAGGAACCAGTTAACCCTTCAGTTAAAAGTACACCCCATACTTATAACATCTCTCAGCTAGCAGCTCCTTCAGTCATCTCCCACGTAATGAATGCAAGCTGTGAAGGGCAAGTAAGTAGCTATAGATGTCTTGGATAGTGGCATGAATTGAAATACAACTTATCGCGAAATCCTCACCCAACACCTGCTATTGGTAATGGAATTCTTATTTGGGGGAAAGTATATCATGCTCAGCTGCAAATGCTTACACACTACTTCACAGGATGGAATACTTTATGTCCAGTATAGCAGTTAAACTAGCAACATACTCTTCCTTGCTAGTCATAGTTTGTGTCCAAGTGGCTGAGAAGAGAAGAAATTAAGGTTCTGTTACTCTACAGAAGATTTGTGCTCTCCCTACTGCATCTGTCCCTTAGAGTAGTAAAGACATTTAATTACAGTGTAATCCCCTAATCTTCTGGTTTTTAAAACATTGCCTAGTTGTGAGACTGGCTAATCGGTGTTAAAAGGTGAACTATTATAGTATAAAACTTCCATTTAATTCAGATGTCTGTTTTTCCCTCCAGGATCCTGATGTTTTAATAGTTTGGGTCCGGTTCCAGGCACCAAGCAAACACACCTCTTCAGGTATAGATCTGACACACTTGTTCTGAATTAATGTAAGTTCAAGGTGGCTGTTAGTCCAAAAGGAAAAAAATTCAGTTGGTGAAATAATACTCTTAAGATCAGCCAGTATTCAGAATGTAGATCTGCTGCTACACATGACTGTTGAAGCTCTTCACAATTACATTTTTTAAACTAAGCATACACTTATATGAATGTGAATGAGACGTGTTGGGTAATATGTTTAGCGCATACATAATAGAGCCAGGGTTAGCTGTAGCTACTTGTCAATTGTCACAGGTTAGATTTGCTGCCATGTAATGTGTGAAATGGCAGTTGGCCTGGATGTTCAAAAGGTTTTACAGTGTTCTGAGCCTAGGCATAATGCTCTGTCTAGCATATCCTTGTATGCAGAGTTCCATGCTTATGATAGGAGGCAGTGTTTGCAGGAATATATGCTAAGGTTTTAAGTTTGCTCAGACCTGCCTGGCCAAGGCAAAAGACTTAATGTGTGCTTCAACTTGGGGCATATCTGGTAGCAGTCTTTATTGTGGACAATAAAGAGTACCTGAAGTGGTGTTTAAGACTTACTTGGGTTTAGTGCATATGTCATAGCAACCAATATTATTATTATTATTATTATTACTATTACATTTATATCGCGCTCTTCCTCCAAGGAGCCCAGAGCAGTGTACTACATACTTGAGTTTCTCTTTCACAACAACCCTGTGACGTAGGTTAGGCTGAGAGAGAAGTGACTGGCCCAGAGTCACCCAGCAAGTATCATGGCTGAATGAGGATTTGAACTCTGGTCTCCCCAGTCCTAGTCCAGCACTCTAACCACTATACCACGCTGGCTAAAATACTCTACATGTTTTATTTGTGGAGCTCAAACAGCCACAGCAGTCAGAAGAACAGTTTCAACAAACGTTCAGGTTGTGTAGTTAATCATCATCAACTTGTAATGTAACTGGTATGTACTTTACAAATTGATAGACATGGTGTTTAAAATTTCTAGCCTGTGAAGAAGTATGTACTGGTGCTGCACAAAAATCAAGTCCTTGTCCACAGGCTTTTAAGATTGAGACAAAGGTAGTGAGAGGGAAAACTTTGCATGGGCTATGATAAACTGAAAGAAGTAAAGAATTAGAGAATACATTTAAGCTAGAAATAGGACCAAAAAAAATCCAAATAGTAATCCAGAAGGAAATGTGAGAGAGAAGTTTTTAAAAGGCTTATACATAAGATTCACATGGCTGAAGTCTTGTACTGCTATTTTCATGCTTTCTGCATTTATAGGTCAGCTTTAGCACTATTTCATTGTGAAACTGAACACAATGTAGAGAAACCAACATTGTTTCTAAATTATACAAACACCTTCTTAGTTTTACTTCAGTTAGGTGGTTAAGTCTTCAGGGAATACTTCATTTCATGTAGGGCTCTAAAAATAAGTTTTTTCACTCTTCTGTAAATTGAATTTAAAAATTTTCAGAGTATTTGGGCCCACCAGATGAGTACTTTGCAAGAGTTGATGTGGAGGTTGACTGTCCAGAGCCTCCTAATAGTCTAAAAAGTATTCCTCTCCTTGCAAGATCTGGAACCCCTAGGATATATGCTCCAAAAGGCCTGCAGGTATATTATGTAAAACCTATTATCTTTTTGGATATAGCACATCTTTCTGTCTTAAATGTCTTATTATTTGTAACCTTTCCCCCCAGACTTTATACATGTCTGCAAGGATGGGATTATCTGCAAGACAGCAGTTGCCCTTAAAGAATGCTGGGAATATTAAAGTTGACTTGAAGATTATGGTAGGCTACTTTTATCTTCTTTCAGGGAATAGTTCTAAAGTTACTGTTCACCTCTTGTTCTCTTGACCCTTGTCCAACATGGCTTGTTCGATCTAGCAGGGAGGTTGTTGTAAACAGCCTGGTGGATATCATAAATGCTTCTCTGAGGGGAGGGCAGGATGCCTCCTTGTCTTAAGGAGGCAATCATTAGACCTCTTCTAAAGAAGCCTGCATTAGATCCCTCGGAGTTGAGCAATTATAGGCCTGTTTCCAACCTCCCATGGCTGGGCAAGGTAATTGAGAGGGTGGTGGCCTCTCAGCTTCAGGTGGTCTTGGAGGAAACTGATTATCTAGACCCATTTCAAACTGGTTTTCAGGCGGGCTATGGAGTTGAGACTGCCTTGGTCGGCTTGATGGATGATCTCCAATTGGCAATTGACAGAGGAAGTGTGACTCTGTTGGTCCTTTTGGATCTCTCAGTGGCATTCGATACTATTGACTATAGTATCCTTCTGGAACGTCTGGGGGTGTTGGGGGTGGGAGGCACTGTTTTACAGTGGTTCTGCTCCTACCTCTCGGATAGATTCCAGATGGTGTCGATTGGAGACTGTTGCTCTTCCAAATCTGAGCTTAAGTATGGTGTCCCTCAAGGCTCCGTACTGTCTCCAATGCTTTTTAACATCTATGTAAAACAGCTGGGAGAGATCATCAGGAGATTTGGAACTGGGTGTTATCAGTATGCTGATGACACCCAGATCTACTTCTCCATGTCAACTTCTTCAGGAGCTGGCACATCCTCCCTAAATGCCTGTCTGGAAGCAGTAATGGGCTGGATGAGGGAGAATAAACTGAAGCTGAATCCAGATAAGGCGGGGGTACTTATTGTGCGGGGTCAGAACTCTAGAGACAATTTTGATCTGCCTGTTCTGGATGGGGTGACACTTCCCCAAAAGGAACAGTTTTGCAGTCTGGGAGTACTTCTGGATTCACATCTCTCCCTGGTTTCTCATGTTGAGGCGGTGGCCAGGGGTGCTTTCTATCTGCTCTGGCTGATACGCCAGCTGTGCCCATTTCTCAAAATGACCTCAAAACTGTGGTACATCTGCTGGTAACCACCAGACTTGACTTTTGTAATGCGCTCTACTTGGGGCTGCCTTTGTATGTAGTCTGGAAACTTCAGTTGGTTCAGAACGCGGCAGCCAGGTTGGTCTCTGGGTCATCTCGGAGAAACCATGTTACTCCTTTACTGATGGAGTTACACTGGCTGCCAATAGGTTTCCGGACAAAATACAAAGTGCTAGTTATAACTTAAGAAGCCCTAAATGGCTTAGACCCTGGGTACCTAAGAGAGCGTCCTCTTCGTTATGAGCCCCACCAACCATTGAGGTCATCTGAGGAGGTCCGTCTCCAGTTACCACCATCTTGTTTGGTGGCGACACAGAGATGGGCCTTCTCAGTCGCTGCCCTGAGATTGTGGAATGCGCTCCCTGCTGGGATGCGATCCTCACCATCTCTGGCAATTTTCAAAAAACACCTGAAAACCCTTCTTTTCACCCAAGCTTTCTCAGCTTCCTAAATTGTGAGGGTTTTAATTTCTGGTTTGTTTTAAAATTCAAAACCCAATTTTGGGGTTTTTAATCACTGTAATTGTTTAATTGTTTTAAAATGTTTTTAAATTGTTAATTGTTATATTGTTTTTAAATTTGTTTTAGCTCTTTACTGTTTTAGTGGTGTGTTTTAATTGTAAACCACCCTGAGCCATTTTGGAAGGGCGGTATACAAATCAAATAAATAAATAAATAATAAATCAAAGCAGTCTATCTTCATAAGAGATCAGAAAGGCAAGAGACTTAAGCTTTTTGCTAGAAAACAAAATGCAGCCTTAAATGACAGTCTTGCAAACAGTTCCAGGAATTATGGTGATTTATTTCTTGTTCTGGTTTGTCCGCTCCTCTACTATATAGCAACTATCTTCTTCGTGTAGGATCACAGGGGGAGCAGATGGTCCTAATCACTGGCACCCACCAACAATTTGCTCTTTTGACTATAGGGAAATAGTGGAGACCATCTCCATACAACTGCTTTGCCAAGCAACAGGGGAGACAATAGCACAAGTTCCCTGACAGGACATTATAGATACAACTGTTGATAACCCTTAGCCTGCAAACATGAAGTTTTGCTGCTAGACTATAGAACAGTTGACCATTTTGGCTCTTGCCAATGCAATTTTTCCATACTATAAGCCTGTTAGCTCCTAAATTCTGAGATGCTCAGAATTCATTATTTAGATGCTCTTCTTTAATGTGTACATGTGCTGACCTGAGTTAAAACCTTCATGTTCTTGGCCTTTCCTATGCCCTTTCCTTGGCCTTTCCTATGCCCTAGAAGGAGGAAAAGGCTTCTCATAACACACCAAGAAGAGGATGTGGCCTACTTGAAGTAATCCTTTTTCTTTTCAGATACTAGAACCAGATAGTGGTATTTCTGTCAACCCAGAGAATCTGGCCCTTATACCTGGGGAGGAACAAGAATTGTCAGTCGACTTTGCTCCAAAGGACTATAGAAATGCTGAAAGGTAACTCTGTAATTGGCCTAACAATATAAATTAGAGATTATTTTTATGGAGTGTCTTTTAACTTAAGGTTTTATTTTAATAGTGTTGTGAAAATATTCGTGCTGCCATCTGGGCCAGAGTATAAAGTAACAGTGAAAGGTGAAGTATTTATGGAGGAGAGCAAACCTTCGATACAAAATTGCTACAGCTCAGAAGTTCCCCCCATCCTTGCTAACAAGCAGCTTGTGGTATGGGGAGGTGTACAACTTGGCAGAACAGTGTAAGTATCAAGAACACTACTTAAATATAGGATCTTGCTGCAGAAAGCCTGACCCTAATGCCTTTATCATGTTTGAGCATGGTTTTGAGTAGCTGTTATATTGAACTGATGTCCCAAGGAAAATTTGACCAGGATTCAAAAGCTCTGCATAGAAGGGGGTTCCTGACTCTTCCCCAGCATGCTATTGCAGTCAGAGGATCCCCTGAACCCCATGGGAGACTTGAGATGCCATGGAGAGGGTCAGTGGCAGTTGCAGAAAAGCCTCTATGGAGAACAGAAAGCAGTACAGCCCTTGAGTTGCAATTTATGTTCTATTTTATGTGGACATATATTCCACGATAGTGTATTTCTCAAAAGCATGTCCTAAAATCTGATGCTTAGCTGCTGCAATGTAAGCTTCACATGTTTTATAAGAACTGGATGCTGAAGTGAGATAGCCGTCCTTCTCACTACCAATTTCAGAAAAAACAGTCTGGGAGGAATTTTAGTGACTGCTAAAATATGAAGTTAGGCCTAAGCAGTTGTAGGGAAATGTGTGTGTCACTGCCATATTTGCTGTTGATTGCAATAGCAAGACTAGGTATTTCACTTGCCTTTATCTACAATAGGCAGAAAACCAGAACTCAAAGAAGGCACGTTAGGAAGTGTCTTAAGAGAAGTTTATTGGCCTTCTCATCATCTACTCATTTCAAATAGGAAAAGGAGAGGACATCAGAGTCATTTCTATAAGTTAAACATTGGCATGCCTTGTAGGAGGTATGAATTGTTTAGGCTTTCAAAGGATCAGCAAAGCCCCTGGAGCATGGAAGGCTGGAGAAATAAACTGTATAAAGTTGAAAGGCAAGTAACATTGACATCACTAGTTCACTGAGCTCAGACAGCATAGATAGAAATGGTTTAAATGACTTGTAACAGCACTCTTAAAAGTGTTGCCTTCACTTTCAATTTCTATACAACAGTCCTTATGTAAGTGTACCCTGACTGCACAGTCCAAGAGAGGTGATTACTGAGGTCTAAATTCTGTCTCAGCCTCCAACTGGATATGTCATAAATAAAACTAATTCCTGGCAGCTAATCTTTAAAGGAAGAGAAAAAAGCATCCTCTTAATAGCATGCAAAATTATTTGTCTGAAGTATCTGCCTTAGTCAGACTTGTAGTAGGCTGATTTTAGAAGTGTAGCTATTGGATCACTGCCACCCCACCGTGCGTCCTCTCTCTCTCTCTCTCTCTCTCTCTCTCTCTCTCTCTCTCTCTCTCTCTCACACACACACACACACACACACACACACACACACACACACACATCACATTGTTGCAGGCAGGCACAGACTGAGACAGCAGTGCACAGAGTTCTCTGCCTCAGCAAGCTTTTCGCACCTGCCGAACAGTTGAAGGATCCACACACCTTCTTGATCATCACAGGTGTAGGCTAGAGTGCATGCGGGGAGGAAGACTACACACCCCCACCCCAAAGAATCCACATATCTTCATCATTCGCCTCAAATCCACAGGTCTGGGCCAGAGTGCAGTTGTAAAAAAAAAGACAGCAGAACCTCCAGTGGATTCTTGACGAGTCACAAACCAACTGGAATACAACATGTGTCCCTTGCTCCATATTTCAAATATACACTTGGATCACAAACCAGCTTGGCATATAGTGGATTTGTAAGGAAAAAAGTTAAAACCACAACACATGCCCTTTACTTCATAGTTCTCACTCAGACCTTCTGGACTGCAAAACAACTTGAGCATAGTGCATTTTAAATAAAATGGTTTATTGGGATATTTACAGTTAGCTACACTTTCACTAGGTGCGAAGTATTTTGTGGATAGAGATCTCTCTTCCTGGAAGCTTTACTGCAGTAGGGGAAAATATTAAAGATCAATGGATTGACCAATCCACTTCAAATTGAATACATAGAGTTATCCCACCCTAAATCGGTGCTCAGTATCAAAGCCCTAATTCAAGCCATTACAGGTGATCTAAAGGGTGGAGGAAAAAGTGGGGTGCTTTACTCTTCTTTAATGAAGGCAAAGGGCAGATGGGGGTAGAATTATGATACAAGGAGGGGCTTTGGTTCCAGAAGCTTTTGTAATTTTCTGCCATGAAACAAGCCACTTTTTTTGATATTTTTAGAATTTTTTTAAAAAATAGATTAATGGATTGACCAATCCAATTCAAATTAAATATACAGAGCCCTCTCACCCTGCCCCACACCTGTGCATGATATCAAAGTTCTCTTGCAAGCCATCCCATAAATATCCCCCCCCACCATAGAACCACAAAAGGGAAATCCCATACGATCTATTGCTGTTTTGGAGGAGGTAGGCACAGCCTGAGCACACCAGTAGGTGGTGGCAAGGCAGAGGGTGTGCATAGTGCTGTTCTAGACAGCCAGCACTGGCCGCTCTGCTTCTTTTTTTTCACTGCTGCCTGCAGGCAGCCCATCAGCCCACACTGGAGAGCTTCAGGGAGGCCAGCAGAGAAGCCTCTGGAAGCCCCACCGACCTGCTGAACAGCAGGCACAATAATCGGTGGGGCGAGCTGTAGCCAGGAGCCTGCGCAAGCATATGGGGAGCCTTCCAGTGGCAGGCAAGCTTCCTGATCATAGCCAGTCCTTTGCTGCCATTGCGTGGTCTGCAGAGGAGGCATCGCAGAGCCCGTGCCGGCCGCAGGCCAGGGAGGCAGGTGCGCTGGGGACCTCCAGGAAAGAGAGGCTGCCAGGCCACAGACCTGCATCCCATGGTCCGGGCCTAATGGTGCCTCTGGCTGGTTTAGTATACATAAGCTCATGTGGTGTATAATAGGTGAAATATATTAAACCATCTAAAACGCTGAAATGGGTCTTGCTACTGAAAGTGCACAAACATCTAGCTTGAGTTAAGCTATAGAGTTATACTAACCAATTGGTGGTAGATCAGCTTGGATTAACAATACTACACTTTCTTATATACATTCCTTAAAAAAATGAAACTGTCTTATTCCTACCTCTTAAATAAAGCAAATTGCAACAAAATGTTTTAATGCTTTTATAGTCAACAGAAACTAATTCTGAGAAATGACTCTGTATCTACTACACAGCAGTTACGATTGTTGATAAGGGGTCAAGATCAGGACTGCTTTCAGGTGAGTCATGCCGTCTGATAACAAACTTATGGTCAGTATTTGAAGCTGATGTTGCTTTTTATTTAAAATAAAATGATCTTCATAAAATGATTGGCCTTTGAGTCTAATGTGTATAGCAGACATAGTTCTAGATTTTAACATTTGAAGCAGAAATGTTTGTTTCAGTATGCCAATGTTTCTGAAGCTTTTGAATTGTGTTAATCAAAATTCATTTTAATGCTAGTCTCATACTGGACTAGGGAACGTGAATCTATTCACAGATTCTCTACTCCATCGGGCCATCTTCATACCTTTAAAACACATTTCTTCAACCAGGCCTTTGATGGATGCTTTTGAGTTTAATTGGTTTTGTTTTTCTTAGGTGTGAACCATGTTGTGGCTTTGATTTAGTAGTGACTAAATATAATGAATAAATCAATAAAATACAGGAATATACTCTCCAGCAATTATGTTTCCCAACCCACATACATAAAACAGAATACAATTTAGTACATGGTATTGGTTTCCACCCCCCATATTGATATGTGTATCTGTGCAAGGAAAATGTTATGAAGAAGCCTAAATCAACAATATAATTTTGTTTACCCCAGCCTTTCTAAACTAAGGCGAGTAAAATTTCTGAAATTGCTCTTTCTTTGTTGTGTTGGTATTACCATGGACTGGTATACTTCTTGGTTGTAGACCTATTGAATTGAATGAGTAGTTGACTAAACACTTTTACCAAAAACTTAAGATAGAACTCTTGAGTTGGAATGTTGGCAAATTAACTTACTGTGTTTCTTATGTAATTGTAGTTGAAACTTGGAGAACGAGGCTACAATAATTACGAAATCAAGATCCGACCAAAACATGATTATAGTGTCTATTTAATATTTTCACCATCTCGTTTAGCTTGCATGTTTGCAAAGCTTGAAATGAAACAGCTTGGTTTTCAGTCTCAGATTGGAATGAAGTTCACTGTAAGTCTTACACTTTATTGTACAAGTAATGTGAGATTCTTATGAAATAATATTGATCTTGTTGAATGCCTTTAAGGAAGTTCTGAAAACTGTCACTCTCTAATTGTAATTGTAACTGCAGACTGGATTGGGTTTTTAAAGTAAACTAGTGGACCTGGGTGCAGAGCATCTGCGCCTCTAGTTGGGCCCAGCCACCACCACCCCCATGCCACCGCCGTCTCACCCTGGCGGGGCCAGGGCTTCACCCGCCACCTGTCATCTTGCCGCTGCCTGTCGTCCTCTCGTCGTCGTCCTCGGGGCGGCAGGGCTTTACCCACTGCCTGTCCACCACCCATCATCCTCTTTCCCGTTGCAGCTGCAGTGGGGGTGGAGCTTGCCCACATCCCCACGCATCCCTTCTACAGGAATTAATTAGATAGATAGATTACTTCAGTGTCTCACCCAATCTCCTGAAGTTGTTCAAGGCACTCTGTTGTTCTTCTTTGATAAGCCAAACTTCAAATAAGAACCCGTTCAGGGCAAATTAGTTTGTAGTGTAAAAATGTAGTGTTCTGCAAAGTACTGTGATATATTCTAAATATCCATTGTGCATGCTAAGTAAGCTTAATAGTTAATGGTGAATAATTAGTTTTGTCATGTTGCATGTCTCGGCTAGGAGTTTTTAACAAACAGCTTCCTGTTGCCTGTCCTAACCTTCTGTTGATAGACTTCCCCTAATGTGTTGGCTGCTTAGGATTTAGTTTAAACATTCTGTTTGTTTGTTTGTTTAAAACATCATTTTGTGGAAAGTCGCTCTTTTTGTTGTTCTTGCCATCACATCAGTATACTAAGTTTAAGAATTAGGCACATACTCCACACATGAACACTGATTTTTTTTGCCAGTGTCTGTCTTCAAACTGTGATTTAACCTTCATTCCTAAGATCAACACTGTGTCCCATCCCAGATTATTGACTCTCCATTCTTCCTGGCTTCGCAGCATCCCAGGGAAAGGTTGTGGTACACACTACATTCAAAGGGCCCTCAGGTTCTACATCCATCATACCTAAGTGTTTGGGCTTTCCAGCTCTCTGTTTCCTTGCATTCTACCACTTTAGGCTACAAAGTCTCCAAAGCCCCACCACTTGTGTTGAATCAAGGCTTGTTTCTTCCTAGGCTAGGAGTTATTAACCCTCAGAGTTCCCAGGGCATCATGGCCCACTCTACTTAAAGTGCTGCTGCAGCTCACTCTTTCAATGCCTATTTCTCTCAGATTTGTTTGGTGACAACCTGGTCTATTTTCCCACTCAACTTGCACTGTAATCTTCTGCTCTTCAGACATACTTTTCAGTAGAAGTGCCTTTCAACAGGTGGTGGTTGCCTGAACAGGTCCACCTGAAACCACTCCCTCCCTCTTTCTATTGCTGCTGTGATATGTCCTATTTACAGGATACCCTTTTTCACTTTATGAGAAAAGAACATTGGTCTTACCATGATAGGTTCCTTCTCCACAGTAAACAGAGGGTATCCTATTGACCTGTGGTTGCTAACTTCAATTAGAAGTTACTTTTCAATTAGTTATTTCAATTCAATTTTCAATTCAAGTTATTTTTCAATTACTTTTCTAATTACAATTAGAAGACACTTTTCTTTTGGATGGGCACCATAGTGGATGGTTTGACTAATTTTTCTTGAAATTGTTAGCTCATTCCATGTAAAACTTACTTGCTCCTTCCTTACAGCTTTCTCTCCTGTACTAGTTTATCCTTCCTTCCAGAATATCTGTGTGTCCTAGAAATTTTGCCAGTCCCAGAAGTGGGTATGGTGACTGCCTAGTCATGCCAGGAATTTACAATCTAATTTGTATAGCCCTGTCTTCATCTGGAACAAGTGGGAGGTCCAAACTGTTTCCAAGATACTCTCTGTCCTCTGTGGAGAAAGGAACATGGATTTATTTTATAGGTTTTTGTCTCTAGAGTCGACCCACCTAATCTGTGAGCAGCTAGAGAAGGGCCCTGGCAGAAAACTTCTAAGAACAGGCAGGTTCACACAGGGTGAAGGCAGCCCTTCAGACATCTTGGAGCCAAGTCATTTAGGGACTTTGTTGGCTTAACAATAGCAATTTATATTGCACCAGAAACAACTAGCTATAAATCAAGATATCTAAGCTTTGTCATTACTTAGGATCCTCTGCCTCTCTTGAATAGTTAGGTTAGGAACAATTAACCTTGGAGCAGGGAAACTGGTTTCTTTCCATTCCTGTGATTAAGTGTTAACTGTTTGTTTTTCAGATACCATTGTATGGATATGGAGGAAAAAGCAGTGTGATTTTAGAAGATGTTAAAAAACACTATAATAGATACATAGTAGAACTGACTGAGCCATCACCTGGTAAAACAAGCCAGACTTCTTTCTCTATACGAAATATAGGGTGCCGGGCTGCCTTTGTGAAAGCACTGTGCTCTAACAACTGTAAAAGAACTGTATTGGATACAGATCCAGTACAAGTGTTTCCAGAAAAGTTTGTCCTTAAGGAAAATGCACAGCAGGTAAATATAATCCAGCTGCTTGCTTATCCTGTTAACATGATATAAACATGATCTCTTTTTATACATGGTATATAAAATATGTAATTCTCAATTTTTTAAAAAAAACATGCTATACATTTGGGTATTTTTACATATAGTTTAGCTGTAGTAGCACTGCCTAAAGAACTTTGTTCAGTTTAAACTCTACAATGCTTCTTTCCCCCAGAAAATTACAGTAACATGTAATTCTGCTGAAAGAGAACAAAATGATGCATCAGTGAGAGCTACAATTTGCTTCTTCTATGGAGATGAAATTTCAAGACAGCAATATCGCAGGTAAGCCTAAATTTTTCTTCAGATAGAACAGTGTAGCTTTTATAAGCTATCTTCATTATCACCTGTTTGTCCTTAGGAATAAGTATCAGATGGCTGCTAGATTAAACTGTATTGGTAACTAATGATAGTATTAATATTAACACTTTAGTCATTTGGAAACATAATGGTTAACAAACAATAGTAGCTATCCCTGTTTTTTTTTAGAGATCTCTATTCTCAGACTTCTCAGTGCCGGATGATGGACCCCTCAGGTTGGATGGTACTCGACATGCTACTGAGGAAGAGCTGAGGATCTCTCAGAGTACCGATGGTGTTTATGACGCTGTTAGACTAAAGACTTTTGGATGTCTAGCAGCTGATGTTGCCGTGCGGGAAAAGAAAATCCGAAGCTGCAAAGACAGAATTATAGTGGGAATGTGGAACGTAAGAAGCATGAATATGGGAAAACTTGACACAGTGAAAGATGAAATGAATCGACTACAGATTGACATCTTGGGCATCAGTGAATTAAAATGGATTGGAATAGGACACTTTCAGTCAGAAAATCATACCATTTACTACTCAGGACACAAAAACCAAAGGAGGAATGGTGTTGCTTTCATAATCAGGAAGGATATAGCAATGACAGTACTTGGGTACAATGTGGTCAGTGACCACAATTAGATTTATCTATCAATCAGATTTAATTGATAGATATCAAATCTATCAATTAGATTTAATGGACAACCCTTTAACATGACAGTTCTTCAAGTCTATGCCCCAATAACTGATGCAGAAGAAGGGGAAGTTGATGGGTTTTATGCTCAAGTTCAGTCTGAAATTGACAGAACATGCAAGCAAGATGTGATGCTGGTGGTTAGAGACTGGAATGCCAAAGTTGGAAAAGGTAAGGAGGAAAACACAGTTGGCCTATATGGCCTAGGAAACAGAAACAAAGCAGGAGAACGACTTATTAGTTTCTGCCAAGCCAATGGATCTCTTCATTGCCAACGCATTCCTCAAACAACCATAAGTGGTGCCTATACATATGGACATCACCAGATGGAGTACACAGAATAATTTAGACACCAGCAACAGTCACTGGAAGTACTGTGGATAGGGCAAGTTACTCTCCCCTTGCTAAATAAAGAGAATCAACACATTAAAAGGTGCCTCTTTGCCAAGTTAGCAGGGGTACATCATTGATGGGGAACCAGAGGAACTGTGGAATGAAATCAAAGCAGTTGTTAAGGACGGATGTGAAAAGAGACCGCCAAAGACCAAGAAACAGAAGGAAGTAAAATGGATGTCAGAACAGACGGTGGAAATTGCACAGAAGAGGAGAGAAGCCAAAGTCAAGAAAGATAAAGACCTCGGGAAGGAACTTATTAGGGGATTTCAGAAAGCTCTTAAAAGAGACAAGGAGCAATACTACAATGACATCTGTAAAGACCTTGAGGATGGAAACAGACACGGAAAAACAAGGCAAGTTTTCAAAAAGATCTCTGAACTCAGAGGGAGGTTCCAACCTCAAACTGGTATGTTAAGGGATGCCAAAGGACAGATAGTAACTGATTCAGAGAAGACCAAACAGAGATGGAAGGAGTATACTGTATACCTGTACAGCAGGAAAGTCAACATCCAAGATACTCTAGAAGATATTCCTTACTTGCAAGAACCTCTAGTACGAAAAGATGAAGTTAGATCAGCACTCTGGTCATTACCAAGTTAGAAGGCTACAGGAGTTGATGGAATCACTACATAAATATGGCAAGCAGCAGAAGAAGAATCAGTCAAGGCTCTAACCAATCTATGCCAGCAAATTTGGAGAACAACACAGTGGCCAACAGATTGGAAGAGGTCAGTCTACATACCCAGTCTACATACCCATACCAAAGAAAGGAGACTTAACAGATTGCACAAACCATCACACAATATCCTTAATTTCCCATCCTTGCAAAATAATGCTCAGGATCATCCAACGCAGATTAGAGCCCTATGTGGAAAGGGAAATGCCGGATGTTCAAGCTGGTTTCAGAAAAGGCTGAAGAACAAGAGACATCATTGCTGATGCATCCTGGATAATTGAGAAAGCCAAAGAATACCAGAAAGAAGTCAATATGTGCTTTATTGACTACAGAAAAGCCTTTGATTGCATCGACCATATCAAGTAGTGGAATATCCTTAGGAAAATGGGCGCCCCAGAACATCTTTGTTCTCATGAGAAACCTATACACAGGACAGGAAGCCACAGTCCAGACAGAACATGATGAAACAGGCTGGTTCTAGATCAGCAAAGGAATAAGACAAGGCTGTATACTTTCTTCTTTATTTATTCAACGTATATGCTGAACATATACTGAGAGAAGCTGGATTGGAAGAAGATGGGCATGGTTTTAAAGTTGGAGGAAGAAACATCAATAACCTGCACTACACTGATGACACCACTCTGATATCTGAGAAAGCAGATGATCTGCAAGCTCTAGTAATGAAAGTCAAGGAGCACAGTGAAAAAATGGGACTACAACTAAATGTAAAGAAGACTAAACTAATGACAATGGGTACAGCAGCCAGCCTCAGAATTGACAATGAAATGGTGGATAGCTTCTAGGATCAACCGTCAAAAGTAAAGGATCCACCAGTCAAGAAATACGCTGCAGACCAGCACTTGGTAGGGTTGCAATGAAGGTCTTGGAAAGGATATTTAGATGCCATCACGTGTCTACACCTAAAAAGATTACAGTTGTTCAGACAATAGTTTTCCCCATCACAAGGATGCAAAAGCTGGACTTTGAAGAAGCAAGATAGAAAGAGTATTGACCCTTTTGAACTTTGGTGCTGGAGAAGACTTTTGAGGATACCATGGACAGCCAGGAAAACAAAAAAATGGACAGCCAGGACAGCCAGGAAAACAAACAAATGGATCATAGAACAAATCAGTCCAGAACTTTCACTCGAGGCACAAATGACAAGGCTCAAACTATCATACTTCGGACACATTATGCGAAGACCCAGCTCCCTTGAGAAGTCTATAATGCTGGGGAACGTTGAAGGAAAGAGAAGAAGAGGACGACCAGCAGCAAGGTGGATGGACTCGATTACGACAGCAATGAATGCACCACTAAGAGACCATAAAGGCCAAGTTGAAGACAGATCATCCTGGAGAGAATCTATCTATGTGTTTACTAAGCGTTGACACCAACTTGACGGCACTTATTCAATCAATCAATTCTCAAACTAATTTTGCACACAGGGAATAACATTTTGTGCACATAACAAGAGGAGGGGTGATCTTTGCTGAACTTTCTTCTCTTTTCTTCCTGAAAATATGTCCACATATTTCCAGGAAGCACAGAGGGCTGCAGAAGAAAGGGGGAGAACTGGCAGAATTCTCTGGCAGAGACCATCTGCTGTGGGTAATCTTCACCCATATGTTCTAGAGGCAGACCATGTAAATGAGGCAAGTCTTTAAGAGCTTTGTGGGAGAAGATAGCTCCCAGTTCTGCCCCGCTGCTCTAGAGCCAATCACTTAAAAAAAAAAAATTCTCGTTTCCAGGCCTTTTTTCTGACTTGCTTTTCTTTTTAGTTACTTGCTTCTTTCTGTTTGTTGTTCTCCCCACCTCCAGTGGCAGGGAAGAATGGCAATTTGTTCTTCTGCTGAGTCAAAGAGACGACCCAATTCCAAGGAAAAAAGGAGCATAAGCTCAACACCTTTGAAACAACATGTTACTTTGTGGCCTTTATTTGATTGGGGATGCTCTACTTAGCTTCCTCAGCCAACAAGCCTTCCCCCCCTTTCAATGGCCGCTCAGAGGTGAAAAATGCCATGATGCCACCATCTTTCCATTCTTCTGTTGGCTGCAAAGATAAACCCAAAGTCATTAGCTGTTGGAGGCAAGAGTGCTGAGTCTTGGAAGCCAGCAAGTTCTCCAAAGGAGATGGTTTCAGTGATGTTGCCTAGCAAGTCAGAAGCACAGTGTTGCTGCTGCCTGTCCTTGCTCTGTTGTAGTTCCCAAGCTCCCTCTGCCTGCTTTCAGAAGGCTCCAGTAGCTTCTGTCTGCACTCTTCTGCAGCCTTCCTATTTTCTGTACATTAGATCCACCATTGATTTGGTGAAGCCTTGTGAACAGCCCCTTCCATTTATTTCTGTTGGAGTGTGGTAGTAATATTTGAAGCAGCCATGTAGGGGGCTTGCCAGTGGCCCAGGGACAGGCTGTGGCTGTCACCCCCCTTGACCACTGCACCCACATGTGCTTCGGCCACACACCCTGCATAGGAGCAGACAAAAGGCCACAACTCATATTCTCAGCTGGCAATCTGTTTGTTTTCATGCTGGGTGTTGGGAGGGTGCAAGGATTTTCCCTGGGCTATGTTGCCCCTCCCCCTCGCCTTTTGGTTTCTGTAGAGGATTCTCCAGATCCCCATCATGCCACCTCCAGGCTTCATTCTTGCTGGGATGCTTTTCCAGGGCTATCTATGTGAGTTCTGTCCAGGAACCCCACTCCTCAGATTTTCCACAGGGATGGTCACTCAAGGACCCTTCTTCTCCATCCTTGCCACAGAATCTCTCATCCTTCCCTTCAGATCAGGAAAACAAGGTCTCTGAGGAGGAAACTTTTCTTCCAGGCTTTTTCATGTTTCATGCTCCATTTCTCCATAAGAACACCTTGCTCCTTGAGCTTGACTTTACAAGACCAGCTTTACAACCATGGCTTCTAGAGAAGTTGTTACCAATTTCCTAAGACCAAACTTCCTCATCCAAGAATTCCTTTTCCATAGTATTTTGAGGAGGCTGTCAAGGCTGTGTGAAGATTTATGGTAACTTGAAGATGCTTAGGTCATATTTGCAGCAAGTGTTACATGATGCCTAAAGAAATTATAGAGTTTCTCAGGTTTATCTTGTGGGTGCTCCTGTTGCAGCATTCCTTCTTCCCCAGGATGGGGAAAACTCTAAACGACCACACACATAGGCAGACAGAAGCTGCTCTCACATTCTGATTTCCATGCTGGCCTCAGAGCTTTGGTAGATTATACATCTTCACTCGGGCTGCCATCTTCTGGCCAGATCGAATTATTTAGGCTTTCTCTGCTAAACCCACAGGACTGTGCTGAAAATTCAGAAAGCTGTTCATTGCTGATGCCAGTTTAGATGCTATCCACTTTCTTTCTAGGAGCATAGCTGCTGCTGTTGCTAGGTGGACACTTGGGCTTAAGCATTGGTTTGTTAATGTCTCATCTAAGACCAATGTAGCCACAGTTTCCTTCAATGAATCCAAGCAGTTAGTGATAATTCTTTAGGCCATTCTACTAGACACATATGGCAAATGCAATATTCTACTATCTGGTGAGAGATAACAAGAAGCCATTTGTCCTCCTTCTTCTTGTCCCTCAAGATCTCATTTCTGTGCCAGGGACTCATACACCAAGCATCCTTCCTGGTACAAATCCTAGGTTTTGGAAAATATCTGCCACTAATACCAGCTACTGCCTCCATGTTAATTAGTGACATGGTTCTGTGGGCAGGGCTCCACATGAGAGAACTTCTGTGGTTCCTCTTCTCCTTTTAGAATGCAATTGTACAGTGGAGTCACTGAAAATTGTCAGTTCCAGCTTAGATTCATTCTTCTGTTGATAGGTGGTTGATCCCCAAACATTTCCCCAAGAGTTGTGCTCTTGTGGACCAGGATAGGATATTAGTTGGTACAGACACCTGCTGGGGAACCCATTGCCTTGACAAGACAGTCCAGGACAAATGAACAAGATCTGAACAGAGATTTGGTATCAGAGGGTCATTCATCTCACTTTGTTGGTGTACCAGCCTTTGGTTCAATGGGGATGGACAACTCAGCGGCCAAAGTGCAATTGATGGAAGGCACCTGACCCCTATTGTTGCACCAGGAAGTTCCACTTTTCCAAGTGTCCCTTAACATTGCTCATTGCCAAGCATGTATCTGGCATTTTCAGCACAAAGGTGGATTTGCTTAGTCATTAGGACCTCACCCATTCAGAATGGCGCCTGAACCCACCACATTCAAAATGATTCTGAGGTGATTCCAACTATTTTCAGTATACTTGTTTGCTTCACCAATGAACTACAAAGTGGACTGGTACTTCAAAAGATTCCAAAGACCAGGGGACAAAGGAAATATTTGCCTTCTGTTGTTCCCGAGACTCTTGTATACCTTTCCCCCCAACACTTCTGATGGGCAGTCTTCTACATGGAGTGCACCCAGATAGTTGTAATAGCACCAAGTGGCCACATTGGAACTGGTCCATCTAGCGGTTCCGCCTTTGCAGACCTCCTCAAGGCATCTCTCTCAGGGCCCCTTCGGCCACATCTACCTTGCTGTGTGAATACTAAACAGCAACAACTAGAGAGTTGTTACTCTGCATCAGTTCTTCATACTTTGCTTGCTTCCAAAAGGTCGTCCATACACACACAATCTGTGAGACTACATGGCAAGCTGGTCATGCAGCAAAAAAATTCATTTCTTATCAGCCGGTTTTAAGACTCAGAAGCCCAGTCTTGTGGCTTCTGAGGGTCTGACAGAATAAAATGAGGCATACACTCCTCCCCCAGTCATCCTGTAGATTCATGGAAGAGAGGTGGTATGTCTTGTCTTCATGTTGGACATCCAGGGACAAATAGTTGCCAGAAAGGGATTGATGTTCATGACCACATGTGTATCCCTGATAATGCTCTTTAGGGAAATTTTCTCCTTTGGTGTCAAATGATTGTTTAGACTTGTTATGTTAAACTCCGATTATTGGGAATAAGAAGTAGCTGATAAGCGGTAGCTATAGATATCCTGCATTACAATGCATACATTCCTATAACATGGGATTATGTGTGTTCCTGAATATCGTGGTCTATCAGAATTCTTTTGTAATTGATGGGATCCCAGGTATCACGCTTTTAAAATTGTCTTTTTAGAGCTACACAGCATAATCCAGATCAAGAGCAAAACATACTCCCTGCTGATAATCCAGTGATAAATGTAAAGTTTGATGAAGAATTCCCTGGGGAAGAGCTGGTGACTGAAGGTAAGCTTAGTTGTCGTAACTGAAGGATTATATAAAAATAGCTTTCAGCACCACTTCCTGTGTGATCCTGTAACTTTCTTTTCTGAGAGAGTCTGGTACCATGTATGGAGCTGGTGATGTTAACCCTTTGCTTTCTCCTCCCTACAGTCTCCAGAGCCCTTACGATATTTGTACAGATGTTGACAAGGATTCTCATTTGAGAAGGATTTGAAACCATTCTGACTTCTTGCTTTCCTTTTTTACTGGCTTGAATTAAATGCCAAGCCAAACAATTGCCCCCAAAGTAATGCTACCTGAAGTCAGTGGTATTGCTTCCATTAGGAATGTGACCTGAACTTAAACCTAATAAGGGCACTTCAGCATTATTTTCCCTCCTTTGTTTACCATTACAACTTTAGCTTTGATCCTAATTACACATTTTGAAGTAACCTATCTGAAATTTATGGGACTTCAGTCTCTTGTGTCTTATTTAGAATTAAGTCAATCTTCACTTCCAACCTCCCTAGAGGTTAAAAAGAACCAGGCTTGTAATTACCATAATTGCAGTTCTAATATTTCTGTGATATTTACGCAAGTGACTTTTTGGAGTACTATCAAGGAACTTCCATGATCTGGATCGTGATCTGTTGCACTCATAAGAGTGGGTTCTGCCCCTGCATGGGACTATTCAGGTAGAATTGACTAGTTCCTCGAAGCACTTAGCCCTGCACCTTGCACATGGTGTGTTTTTTCAGTTTGAGTTCGACACCTCGACATGAGTGCAGTCACTGCACATCTGAGAACAATGGGCATGGCAGTATTTGATGACTGGCTCATTGCAGCACAGGACAGGAATGAGTTACTTTCTCAGATATCGTATTTATTGCAACTTATCGAGGACCCAGAGATCTAGGTGAATTGGGGGGGGGGAATCATACTTGATCCTATGAAGATGATGAGTTACATTGGAGTTGTCACACACACACACACACACACACACACACACACACACACACACACACAGAGCATACTTACCAGAAGAACACTGCCAGCTGATAAGAACATTAGTACAGAGCAGTGTTCCCTCTAAGGTGTGTGCACGCTCACAAATTTTTTTATGTCTGCTCAGTTAATTTTAGATCCTGCTCAGGTTGAATCAAGAAGGCCCCACTCTGAATGCATGAGTGCACACACTGTCTTGATACTGCTGCCCAGAACAAAATTCATTCCGCACACAGATGAAAAAAATTAGAGAGAACACTGGTACAGAGTTTCTGGAGCAAACCAACACAAAGAGCGTAAAACATCCAGAGGTTGCTAAGGCTTATGGCCTCCTGCAACTCTGCGGTATAATATTCCCATATTAGGATGTGCCCGCTCCAGTTGTAGAGTTGTCTTTGTATTCAAGTCCAACATAGACACAAACCAGATGAACCTTCAAATTCCTGCCTCAGTCCTAAACTTGCTAAAATGGTGGGCTGCAGTCAAAAACCTGCAGGAGGGAGTTCCATTACAGGTTCTGTCTCCTACTTGCATGGGTCGTCACTGATGCATCTCTCAGGATGGGATGTGTACTGTGGGGAATGTCAGACACAAGCTGTGTGGCCAGTAGAACAAAGACAGCTTCATATAACCTTCCTGGAGCTGTTAACTGTATCCAGGCTCTAAAATTGTTCCTGTCAATACTACAGGAGAAAGTAGTACAGCTAGAGCTTGACAGTACCACTGTCATTGCCTGCTTGAACAGACAAGGAGGGACTGTCTCCTGATCATTCTGTGCACTCAGTATCCAGTTGTGGAACTGGTCCATTGCTCATCACATTCACCCAATTGCCCTACACATAAAAGGGACAGAGAACATTTTGGTGGATGATTTGAGCAGTCTAGAAGTGGGATTACAGCACCACGAATGGAAGATCCATCCAAAATACGTACCCAAGCTATTCAGTTCCTGGGGGATTGAATAGCATTGGATGTATTTGCATCAGTGCAGAACAGAAAGTGCCCCAATAAAGTTCCCATGTCTTGCTGAAAGTCCATTTAGCAGTAATTTCTTCAAAACACACAGGTTGGGATGGCAGAACTGTGTTCTCCCACCCTTATTGCAAGAGATTTCTGAAGGGCATAAATAATCTGTATTTTCCAGTGGAATGGAGAACAATGGAGTTTGTCATTAGTACTTTCCACTCTAATTGAGAAACCCTTGAGCCAATGGCAACAACCACTATGAAGTTGGTTACTCAGGAAACTGTTTTTCTTGTCGCCATAACCACTGCAAAAAGTGTTAGTAAGTTAACAGCTCTGAGAATGAGCATTAGGAAAGATTGTGCCGTCGATGTCAACTCTTGGCAACCACATAAACGTGGTTTTCTTGGTGGAATACAGGAGTGGTTTACCATTGCTTCCTCCCGCACAGTATGAAATAATGCCTTTGCCATTGTCACTGAAGTGAGCATCTGCCTTCCAGCACTTTTTCCTATATCACTGCTGCCCAATACCTTATACTAAATTCTACCCTGATAAGATGCTCATACGGATGGACCCATTGTTCCATCCTAAAGTAGTATCCAATAGTCACTTAAAGGCGGTCATCCTAAAACCGAAGAAGTGGAGACTTAACTGCCAAAATAAATGGTCATGCCAAGTGTGAGAGATGGCGCATGGGCATCATGAAGAGCTTGAAGAATCCCACCAGCGAGGTCCTGTGCAGGCTTATGAATGTCAGCGGATCACTTACAGATCATCAGTTACAGGTGAACAACCTGTTACTCCATCTGGGCTTGATGCCTTGATATAAAACTTACTAGCTAGCATCCAGAGCAGTGCTAGTATAAGCAATACTTTGGGGGTGCCATTTCCAGCCTTGTCTCCTCCCAGTGATCCTCCTAAAAAGCCATTCCCAAGGGTTGAAGTTGTGAGCAGGCCTGACTTCTGGGCTCTCCCAACCCACTTCCCCCACCACCAGAGTTCATGCTGTCATCAGCGGTTGTAACCGTTGAGCAAGGGGCTGCAGAGGAGAAGGTGATGCTGGATCCTGCTTTTAACTCTTGCTTATACTAGCACTGCTCTGGATGCTAACCATAAAGTTGAGTATGCACATCAGACTTGAGATGCAGCAATGGATAGTGTTCCAAACTGATACAGGTATTCAGACAGCAAATATTTCTGAAACACAGATCTGATTTTTGGCCCATGCTTTTCCCAGTACTTCAGTTTTTTTAGTCTGCACTATTTCATATACAGGTAGTAATCCTACCTGTTTCCAGTTTCTTGTATGGTAACAGACAAGAATTTGAGGGTGGGCATCTCTGTGTGAGGAAAATTTATGTATTTAGTTATAGATATAGATATTTAAGGCGCACACAAGGAGGATGCCAGCAACAGCCACTGGAGAGATCCAATGCTGGGGTGAATAGGGACAGCCCCCCCCCTTCTAATTATGAGTGCCACCACTTTAAAAGATACCCAGTTAGCAGGGGTTGTATAACCTTGCTGTTGAACTAGAACTTGATGAAAATAAGTCCAAGTTCCAAACTGGCATGGTATAAAACTACTAGATGTGAAGACATTAATAACCCTGTTAATTGCTGTTTGATTACATAGATTAATCTATGGTTAGTGTTGCAGTTTGTGATACTTCTGTTCCATTAATCTGGTTTTCTTATTTTTCAAATGTCTTCTAGTTTATGACCTTCCACAACAGACAAATGATATCGAATGTTTCTTCAAAAACATGCGACGAATTACTCTTTCTGCTGTTAACACCTCTACTGGTTCTGCTTTAAATATCAAATCGACTTCAGTTGCTCGTGTGACATCAGAGAGGTAATGTGTTTGCTATTTTTATTGAATAAAAGTCCTGACCAGCACAATGTCAGGCATGCCTTTGTAAACTTTGAATATTCCAAATAGTTGATAACATTGGCCACTTGTGAAAAGGGTGTTAAAATGGTGTGTGTTTGTGTGTGTGTGAGAGAGAGTGTTTCTAACTAATTGAAATCCCTTAGTTGGACACCATAAACTGAGGAAACCTTAATAAAACTCCATATAGAAATAAGAGCATCTGATCTACAAAATACCTTGGCCAGTTTATCCTGTAGATATATTGGTGTTTAACCATCTTTTAAAAATGTTTGTAGACCTGGTGTTTCTCAGAAGCATAGTATGACTCTGGATGTACTGCCTGTTAAAGGACCTCATGGTTGTGTGCTATCCTCAAATACCAGTGGCCTGGATGAAAATAAATTTGTTTCTCAGGAAACCTGGACCATTAAGCCTGAATTTCTAACTCTCACAGTTCCTTCTTTGAGTAAGTATAACTTAGCAACTTTCAGTGTTGTTAAGATTGACCGTAGAGGGAGGAGACCTGGTCCTATGGTAGCAAGCATGAATTGTCCCCTTTGCTAAGCAGGGTCACTACATGTGAGCATTGTAAGATATTCCCCTTAGGGGTTGGGGCCCCTCTGGAAAGAGCATCTGCATGCTTGCATGCAGGAGGTTCCAAGTTTCCTCCTTAGAGGAAACTCAGATGGGGCTGAGACTCCTGCCTGTAACCTTGGAGCCATGGTCAGTTTTTGTAGACCAGGCCTGCTCAGCTTCGGGCCTCCTGCAGATGTTGGACTACAGCTCCCATAATCCATGGCTATTGGCTACTGTGGCTGGGGATTATGGGAGTTGTCCAAAAACAGCTGGCGGGGCCTAAGCTGAGCAGGCTTAGAAGAGGACCCAGCTATCCCACCAGGCTATCAAGTGTGGGAAACAGCTCTCTAGTCCTCCTGACTCCTTCACTGCTGCCACCAAGTGGGCTTTTGGTAAGCCTGAGTCCACTGCAACAGCCCTTCCAGGAATTCAAAAAACCAAACCTTAGTATAGGCGTGGGGTGGAGACAATAAACAAGCTCTACTATATCAACAAGAAGGTTTTTACTAAAAACAAAAGTTCCAATTAAAACATTACTTTACCAAAAATCACAAAATAATACTCGGAGCAAGTCAGGGTAACTAACAGTCTGTAGGCCTTTTAACATTGCTCCGTTCTATACAGGCTCTTCTTCAGAATCTTTCTCTTTGCTTTCTCTGGTGGGCTGGGCAGACTTCTTTGTTCATGGGATAGCACAGGTCTGGGGCTCAATTCAACCTGGCTACTCCCTCACTTTTAGTTCAAAGTCCTAGCTTGCTGGCTGGGCAACTTCAGCAGACTCCAGCAACCACCAGTTCTCTGCTTCCTTAGTTCTCTCCCAGGTTTCTTTTGTCAGCTTTTCTTTCCAGGTTTCTCTCTCCAGTAGCCTTTTGCCAGTTCTTCTTCTGCAGAATCTCTCAGCATGACTCAGCTGGACTGCAGCTCTTTTTAGCAGATAGCTCCAGACTGAATTTCTCCAGTTCCACTGCACTCAATCACTCTCAGACTTCCCCTATATATACATTTCTTCCATCACATCAGTTACTTAGTTCAGCCAATCAAAACTCAACAAAACATTTCCTCCATAATTTAAAATGATTTTTCCTCCCAAGCCCAACTGATAGATTTGCCAAAAATGAAACAAGAAAAACACAACTGAACTTTTATTCTATCCAGAAACCAATTATAATGCAAAACACTTTTACAAGGGAGAAGGGGTTTGTAAGCACAAAAATCAATGCAGGTTTACAATACCTTTAAGTGGGCTTATTTACAAAAAAACAAATAAACCAGGAGGTCTATGCCTTGTTCCTTCACACCTGGTATAGACAATACTGAGCTAGATGGACCAATGGTCTGACTCTGTACATGGCAGCTCCTTATGTTCCTATTTTGTTCTTTTGGATATTTTAAGATTCTTACTTTATATGCTGCTCTGTTAGTCACTTAAACTTGCAGTGATAATAAACTAAACTTGGATTGAGATAGTGGATACTTTCAGTTGTACATAGAACTCGTTTAGTGAAGTAATCATGATGTGTGAATCCTGGGTCAAAGAACGTCTAGCATGGTGGCTTCAGAATTCTCAACATCAGGGAACTTCCAGTGGGATCCACTAATGAGCGAATTCTGATCTTTGACTAGAAAATGAAACTTTTCTAACTCTTTGCAGTGTTGGCTAGGGAAGTGCAGAACAGTTCACGGTTGGAACATACCAGGCTGTTTCAAGTGTTCCAAGCTTGGAACAGAAGGACCCCATTCTGAGTTGGAACACTCGAAACGTTCTGAGCACCATTCTCAACTCCAAAATGTTGCTCTTCTGACCTCTGCGCACATGGCAGCCATTTGCATGGTAAGCACCACCAGGCAAATGGCTATGCATGCCTGTGCAAAGGACAAAAGACAGCCATTTTGGAGTCCAAAATGGCATTTGTAACAGGGTCATTCCATCAGAACAACCAGCTTGACTGGTTGATCTGACAGAATGATCGAGGCATTTGTGTTCCATTCTGAGCTTGGAACAGAATGCAAATGTTCTGTCATGCACATCCCTAGTGTTGGCAGTATCCATTGCTCACTGCCTGTTGACCATGCAAAAAGGTCCTGCTTCACAAAAAGTGGGCCCCTAATCCACCATTTGGAAATCCATAGAGTAACATATACTGCCTGCAGTTAAATTCTGTCAGCCCTTAATTCACTGCTACATATGAAAACTGGAAAATAAAGCTTTATGCTCAATTGATGGGTAGTATCCACAGTTGTGCAAACATTCCTGTTGCAGAAGGATGCTAGCTATTACTTATCACACAATTTCTGCTATGTTGTATGTTTTTTATTTCAATAGGTGGAACAACGGATACTAGACATGCACAATTTACAAACCACTCAAACAGGTTACTGAAATTTGAGTTATCTTGGCCTGCTCATTGTCTTACAATAACACCTCATCATGGAACTATTGAACCAGGGTAAGTACTTCTGATACTCTAATTCTTATACCGTATTTGGGCAGCTGTAGCTTTCAGTGATTTAAGACTGAGTGCTATGCTACAACAGTCAGACTTGGAAATAAAAAGTATTAAAAATGTGTTAGAACATATCAATCTATTCATGACAATAAGTTACCCTTCCCTAAAGGAATATGTAACCATATATTAATTCTTAAAGGCAACCTACATTAATGTTGAGCAAAGTACTTTTAAGTTTTGAAACTTTATTTCAAAAACATTTTAAACCTTTTCAAAAGAATAAAATGATATACTTATGATTGCAGTATCTTTTCTGATGACGATAGATTGCAACCATAAGCTTGGGATCTACACGAGCAGATTCAACACCTCCTTTGGGAAGCATCAAACCGGGTTGGGTACCCACAGCCAAACCAGTTTAGCTGGGCGGTGACCTTAGTCGTTACCTGCTCTGCTGCTGCCCTGCCTCTTTTCTAGGCATAGTGCTCACAGCAGAGTAATTACCTGTGCAGGCACACACATGGTCGCCATGCATGCGCAGTGACTGTGTGTGTGCTGACACCGCACATGCAGGCTGCAGGGAACAACACCGCCGTTGAGTGCAGCCTTTGTTAGTGTGAGCACCATGTCCAGAAAAACAGCATGGCAGCTGAGGAACAGGTAAGGACCTGCTTCCCTGCTGATTAAGGGAACCGCTCCCTGCTTGCATATGCACGAGCCATTCATGCACATGCCTAGCATAAGCTTCATATTGTATTGCAACCGTATGTATACGATAGGCATTGGGGATCTATACTCCCAATCAGTGCTTGTACAGCCCCTGCTAAGTGGCAAAGGAGCACCTTTTTAAAGCAGGAGCTCTCTTTTTAGTTGGGGAAGAACAACTGTTCCTCCCATTCAACCCAGCATAGGATTCCATCCAGTGGTAGCTCCCTTTCTGTTTCCTTTTAGACTGAGCCCTTTTGGGAGAGGGGTTTTATTTTATTTTTGTGATGTGAGCTGCTTGATAAATTTTGAAAGGTAGTATATACATTTCTTAAATTGGCTTCTGATAAAACTGTTGCAGACTTGGCACTCTGTTTAATGCAGTTGCATTATTGAGTGATCCATCAAACTGAGCTTTCCCACTGCCTCTAGCGAGACTTGAGAATAGGCAGGGTTTGCAGTTTCTCTACCATAAATGTAATGTAGTGCTAGTGCCTAAAACTTCCCATGTGATTTATGAAAACTCAAGTATTGCCCTATCCAGATTTAGTAGTGAAGTATTTAGCAACACAGTTAAAATGTATGTTACCTTGGCACATCTACCTATCTATCTTATTAATTCCTGTAGATGGACCAGGGGGATGCATGGGGATGTGGCAAGCCACGCCACCACTGAAGCACCTGATTGGGCAGTAGGGATTCCATAGGCAGATAGGGAGAAGGAACCTGTGAGAGCAGAAGCACCATGGTGATTGGGCAGTGGGGATTCCATATGCAGATAGGGAGGAGGAGCCTGCGGCACCATGGTGATTGGGCAGTGGGGATTCCAAATGCAGATAAGGAGGAATAACCTGTGATGGTTAAGGTCAGTTGGAGTGCAACTGTTACTGGTCGGAAGATGTTCTGTCAGCAGATTGAGGCGAATGAGCAGCCATGGCAGCAAGAAAGGGCCCAGTCAACCATTGCTGCTGTTTGGGGCTACCGAGGCCATTGTCAGAGGGAGGCAGGCAAGGGATGGGCCCGGGCCTATCAGCAGCCTGAGGGTGGCCATGGTGGTGGCAGCAGCAAGGAACGGCCCAGCCAACCACTGCTGCTACTCTTGTGGGGAGGAGCAGGAGCAGGAGCAGGGCTTGGGTGAGGGTGGGGAGGTCTCTGGGGATGCAGTTTGGCCAATAGGCGGCAGCAGTGCTGCAGCCATGACAAAGAGGGGTGAGGGGGATGGAAGTAACGGGATGGAGGAGGAGGAGCAGGAGTGCAGCTCAGGTGACGGTGGGGAGATCTCTGAGGTGAGGGGGGCTGTGGCAGGGGGTGAGTGGAGCTATTAAGTACTAGCACGCAAATTTGTGTGAGAGTTCCAGCATTGAAGCGGAGAGAAATAATGGCAGCCAGGAGGCAGAGGTGGAGGACTGGTGGGCAAAGGCCCGCCAGCTGGAAGATGTGGGCAGATGGCGGGCAAAGCCCCGCCGGCCAGGAGGCGGAGGCAACGGGATGGCCTGGCCCTGGCCCGCCTGCCGGGGTGAGGCGGTGGCGGAAGGGCCCTGGCCCGGCTGCATGAAGAAAGGAAGCAGCAGTGGGCCAGCCTAGCCTGGCTGCCACTGGTGTGACGGCCTGGCCCGGAGGGACAGCAGGCTGGGGGAGCAGCCGGCCGGCCAGAAAGCCGGGCATGCCAGCGTAGGGGGTGGGGATGGCTGGGCCCAACTAGAGCGGGCCCACTAGTTAAAATTAATATCAGTGTAGACTTTGTCATATTTTCTAAAGTTTGCTACTTAATGTGTGGAACATCTTTTTAGATGCTGCATTTCAATCCATGTGAGTCCAAATCCATCACTTGCAGAAGAAAAATCCTTATTTCCATGGAGTGGCCTTATTTATATTCATTGTGACAATGGACAAAAAGTAAGTGATTTGCTCTTTTTACATATTTAAAGCACTTGTATGCCAAATAAATATTTACTAAGGTGGCTTACAGTTAAACATGTGTAAGTTAAAATTACTTTTTAAATAAAAATTTAAAAATCACAGGAACTGAATGAGCAGCTAAAAAGAAAGATGCCTAAAAGGCCTGAGAGAATAAGCCTTCACCCAACACTGAAAGGATAATAGCATAGGGAAATCATTCTGGGGGGAGAGTTTGTAAATGAATGTCCCAGGCTATATAGGGCTTTAAAGTTCTTTACACACTCTGAATTGTGCTCTGAAATTGACTACAAGTCAGTGAAGTTCTTTAAACACTGGTGAGATGTGTTTCCACTGTCAATTCCCAGCCTAGCAGCTGTAGTTTAGATTTATTGCAGCTTCATTAGATGTCCATCTGTGGAAACCTTTCTAACTATTTTGTTTTGGAAAACTAATTCTCTGTTTATATTAGACTTTCAAGTTACTAAATAAATTGGGTTGAGGAGATTCCTACAAAGAACAGGTAATATGCTTCTAGGAAACGCACAAGTATTACAGGAAGGTTGAGCATTCTCTCTTCTCTACTTGCCTCCCACAAACTGGTACTGCCTCTGAACCTGGGGGTTCAAGTCAATTACCTGGTTAATCGCTGTTAGTAGACAAGTTCATAAGAAGAGATCTGATCAGGACTCTATAGATTTTGCCATGGTAATTATGCCAAAACTTAAGCTAAGGCCTTAACCTATCTATTTCGATCCAATCCTATGCATGTCTACTTGAAAGGAAGTCCCATTTTGTTAATGAGGTATACTTATAGGTAACAAACTGTATATGCTTACCTGGGAGCAAGTCTCCTCAAAATCATTATGACTTGCTTCTGAGTACATGCACAGAATTGGGCTGTCGTTTAGGAATATCCCGTTTCTTCTCCAAGTTTAGAGCTAGAAGGAAATTCTTAGACAGAATCCCTGCATTTGTGCAGGGCATCTGAAGAAGGGTAAAGAAGCTAAACTGCACGGACTCTGTCCGTCCACTCCCTCCACCTTCCAACTTGAAACTAGAGGAGGGAATAGGGCTTTTGGTTTTCATGTAAGGCAGCAGAGACCTCTTGTCACCCAAAGGCTGGAGCTCATTTGGGCACTGGGCAACAGAGGCAGGCCTTGGAATGCTTTCACCACCACCCCAGCGCCAGCATTTGCAAACAGTGGCAAAGTTTTGAGTTGATGGTGGGTGGTACAGGCACCTCTGCAGTGCACTACTCAAATGGTCAGCTCCAACTCTCCCACCCCCACAGGCCAGATAAGATTTGGAGAGGAGCATGGGGATCTTCCCCACAGTTGGGTTGAGTTTCTAAATTCTCTGAAGTTCAGGAGGACTTCTCTGTCCTCTCCTCCAACCAGTGTTCCCTCTAATGTTTTTCATGTGTGTGCAGAATGAGTTTTGTTCTGGGGTGGCCGTATCAAGGCAGTGTGTGCATACATGAATTCAGAGTGTGGCCATCCTGATTCAACCTGAACGAGATCTAAAACTGAGTGGACATCAAAAAACGTGTGTGTCCGTGCGTGCGCGCCTTGGAGGGATCACTGTCCCCTGACTTGAACATAGAGAAGGTGTGGCTCCACTAGTCATCCTTGCCAGTTGTAACTGTATAGGCTGCACCTATTAATACTTTGTGTGGAAGAACTAGTGAACTAAATATCTGTGTAATTTCCAGGTGTCAGGCAGCTGCGCTTGCTGTTGTACAGGAAATTGTTTAGCATACATGACATGCAGTTGTGTGAAAAAAATCCAAGTGTTCTTGTATCTTTCAGAGGCATTCCTTCTGAAGGCATTCCAGAACCTTTACGTCAGTCACCTCTTTCTGAGCAATAGGCAGAGTCATGAAACTGTCTTGGGGTGGGCCACTCTGCACTCCCAGATAGTCCTGCTATCTGTTACTTTTGCTGGGATTCTTGGTTTTTTGGGTTTTTAAAAAATACACCACCTGCAGGAGTTTTGGAACACCAACAGGCTGAGAGAGATCTTTATTCTGGACAGGTCCCAAAGCAAGTTATGGGATCAAGCCATGGCTGCTAATATGGTGGCCAAATGAATGTCTGAGGGAACTGGGAAGCTGATCCAGGGTCTTGGACTAGACTGGCAAGTGCTCAGTTTTCTGTATCTAATCTGAGTCCCTTTAAAGTGGTACTTGCTTAAACAAAAATAAGGTTCTTCCCATAGCCAGAAAAAAAAGGTCAGGAAAACAAAATCTGATCTTTCTAGGCAGCCCATTAGGTCTTTACACTCAGAGGGGAAACAAACAACATGGAGCCAACTCATGGACCCCAGAAGAGAATCAAACCAATTCTCCTCCACAATATACTTGGTATTGAAGGGAACCCTGCTTAGGGGAAACTTGTAAAGCATCTGAGCTTTGCTTCATACATTTGTCTGACACTATCAAATTGACAAATCATCTTTTTTTTATTTTGCAAATGGTGCATGTCTCGACTTCTGATCCGTCTGGAGACCTGCCTAGGATGATACAGCTCTTTTACATCCTGAAACTTCAAAAATGTGCTCTAGAGAGATTTCTTGGTCTCTAAACCAAAGCTGTCAAAGCTTCATTCTGCAGGTGGGAGAGGTACTTAGGATTTCCTGGGCGGTTCTCTCTGTGCTTTCCTCATGGCACACTCTGTCCAGAGGCACAACTTATTTTGTATTTTTTAGTGTGGGTTTCCTTCTGTTCTTCCAGTCAGGTCTGGAAGAGTGAAGTTGTTTTTCCCCACCCCTCCAGATGAGATTGTTTCATGGCTACTTTCATGCCTCCTGCATAATTCTCCAGGAGCCATGAAACTTGCTATTCCAAGGTTCTGAAATCACTTCTGGAAGACACAACAGGAATTCACGGTAAGGTTTTTACATCCACAATTTTCACCTTGCCGTTGACTAAAGCAGGGTTATTTAGTCTCACAAAATGGTCAGAATATATATCTTGGTCTCTAGCTCTGGGTACAGATCACTATGAAATAACTTGTGCATCAAAAACTACTATGAATTGTTTTTCTGTTTTATACATAGCTTGTTAGAGTCCAAATTCATGAAAATATCTCCATTAAGCAACCTGGAAAGTGCCCACTAGTTGCCAAAATAGGTGTTCATAATCAACCCACTGAACTGCCTATTCATGTGATAAAACCACTTCAGAAGCCATCGTCAACAAAAATTGAGATAAACAGTCGTACTCTGGTTTTTCCTGAGACAAGATCTGGTGAAAACTCTGGTAAGCTGATTTCCATATGACTATCTTATTCGTTAAAAGTTTTTTATGTAGTTAAACTTGGCTTTGCATGTTTTACTTTGACAAGCATGATTGGGCAGGTCAATTTGTTTTTGAATTGTTGCCATGGCAACTTCCTTCTTGGCCCACTAAGTTCTACATTGATATCAGTAAAATGACTCTTACAGGGGAAGGGAGGGGAGGCCCTATATAGTAGAGCAGGCCTGCTCAACTTAGGCCCCCTCCCAGCTGTTTTTGGACTACAACTCCCAAAATCCCCAGCCACAGTGGCCAATAGCCAGGGATTATGGGAGTTGTAGGCCAACATCTGCAGGAGGACTGGAGTTGAGCAGCCCTGTAGTAGAGACATCTGCTTATGATGGGATACAGTACCTGTATTGGGAAAAGAGATGTACTGTCTCTTTCCTTTGCCTCCACTGGATGCTTGGTTTTGCTAGCATTAAGGGAAAGAGTCAGGTTTTGCACTTACCCCGATGGTGTATCCTAGTGCAGCTGTTTGGCCGCCATTCATCCCATGGTGAATAGCATTCACTTATGGAAGAAAGTAAAAGGGTGCACTTGGATACCATCGGGGTGGGATTAAAGCTTACTTCTGCTCCGATATATCAGTATCTAAGGCAAAGCTGGCGTAGCGGGAAATGTCTTGCCTAGCAAGTATGAGGTTGCCGGTTCAAATCCCCACTGGTATGTTTCCCAGACTATAGGAAACACCTATATCAGGCAGCAGTGATATAGGATGATGCTGAAAGGCATCATCTCATACTATGTGGGAGGAGGCAATGGTAAACTCCTCCTGTGTTCTACCAAGAAAAACCACAGGATTCTGTGGTTGCCAGGAGTTGATACTGACTCGACAGCACACTTTACCTATACTTTAAGGCAAATTTACCCGTTACCTTACTTGTCTGATTTAATTAACATTTGTGGCTTTCAGCCATTACATTATAATGGCAAGAAGTGTTCAGAGTAGGGTGCTTCTAAACCACTTCGTGAAGATAAGAACCAGTGACAAAATATCTTGCCCTTTGCCTGATCTTGAAGTGGACATGCTTGAAAGTTTGACTACATAAAAACAAAAATATCGAAAACTGAGACCGCAACAGCTATCCAGTATTTTACACTGTTTCAATGTGTCTTTTTCAAGTGTCCTATAAGTTCAATCAATCTTCGGTAAGTGTCAGCCATGGTGTCTTGCTATTGTTTTTCTGTTGGACGATGAATATTTCTCAGAGGGAATCCATCGGTTGTTTCCCGTCATCTGTCCATTCTGTCTCCTCAAAGGTTTCTGTTGGAAACCTCATTGAAACAGCGTATAATATCGGATAGCTGTCTCATAGTTTTTGATATTATTGTTCTATAGTTTGTACATATGCATTGTTATAAATGTTTGGTCATTACATCTTATTTATATATATCCAGATCACTGTATATAAATTATTGATCTACTTTCAACATAATTTATATTCACATATTTAGTGGGGTTTTTGTGTGTTTTGTTATATTATTAGAATCTGGGTTTTTTGGTACTACGTTTCAGATCCTTCATGTTGTGTTGTTTGTAAGTTTGACTAGCCTGATATTTGCATGAGGAATGTACATACTCAACTTCTTGTAGTAGCTTCAGTTTGACTTGCCTTGGCAGTCAGAGAAAAGTTGATTAGTTGGCAATGCTATGTGCATATTAACTCTAAACACTTCTTCCACCAAGACCTCTATTATGCAAAGATAAATACCATCCACTAGATATTACAGGTTTAAAAACAAAATCGGTTTCAATGTCAATACATCCTCCTCAGTTGATTAATTTATCTGTATACATTGCCTCCTTTATCTTATGCTTCTGCAAATATCTTTCCACCGCCAGTACTGTTATCTTCGTTCTCACTATTCTTCCAGCATGCCCCTCCTTCATATGTATAGACTACAGCTTAGTATAGTTTCCATTATATTAAATATGCTGCTCTTTCTACATAGGTGAAATGGGGAGTCCATTAAGAGCATTTGTCAGATATGTGATATAATGTTTTTTTTTAAGGAGGCAATGTATATAGAGCTATTAAAATCAGCTATTAATGTTAAAGAGGAGATGGTTTCAACTATGAAATTCATTAAGTCTCTGAATGATAGAAACCTGAGTTAATTGTTCCTTGTTGTAGTTATTATGTTGTCCTCCCACTTTTCTCTTCCCCGCTGACTGCTTACCTCATGAGAAAGGAATTTAAGAACTGCTGAGACATTTGGTTTCTGCAACTGAGGACGATGTATTGACACTGAAACAAATTTTGTTTTTTAACCTGTAACATCTAGTGTATGGTATTTTATCATTGCATAATAAAGAGGCCTTGGTGGAAGAAGAGTCAGAGAAAATCTTTTTAGCCTACTTTCCTCAAGGGAAAGTAAGCACATGAGATCACCTGGCATAGAGTGAGAGAGAGTGTGAGTGTGTGTGTGTCCCCTTCAACTTTGCAATGCGGGAACTGATGTAAACCAAATTGGGTACAGTTGTACGGTCACTTCAACAGCATAGTTTGTGATGATGTCATCCACCCCAATTCAAGATGGTGGATGCGTAAACAATTGAGGCATAAGTGGGCTAACTTGTGAACTGCCTAACCGATTTGAACCAAATTTGCTACAGCTGTAGAGACACATGGGGTGGCTCAAGGGCATAGTTTGTAATGATGTCATCCACCCTGATTCAAGATGGCAAACGTGTGAACATTTAAGGCTGAAATTGGCTAACTTGTGAGGATGGTAATTATCAACTAAGATTATAGTGAAAGGAAAGTGGGCAGATTAGTTCTTACCACAACAACTTGTTTAAAACTTTTGAGATGCCTTTATGCTCCACAGGGCTGGAGGTTGAAACAGTTCCCCAATTGTCATAAAGTATATCGTTTTTTTAGTAATGAATAGGCTATAAATCCACTCACTCTTGGCCAAGTGTCTCTAATTTTCATTTTTTCAAAATTTTGTTGGCCAACATTAAGTTGCCCAATGTCTGTCTGTGACTGTTATGAAATTATAAATGCTACTAGTCTTCTGATTACTTCTACACTTGCTTCCAGAGAAGTGCCTAGAGATTGAAAATGATGGAGATGAAAATGTGAGGTGGTATTTGTCATCTTTTGCACCACCTTATGTCAAGGTGAGAAGACCATTTGAAAACAAAATTCTTCATAAGGTTGTTATATGTATTCTTTTTTCAAACTGCATCTAAACAGAACTTCCCTGGCATTAACATGCAGACGGAACTCTTCTTTCTAGAAGAAACAACTTAGAAAATACACTTAATTGAACATGCAAGTTAAAAAGAAGTCCTTAATTTCAAGCTTCTAATCGGATAAACAATTAGCTCATTCTACTGTAGTTTTACCTAATGTTCCTTTGAAAAGCATTTATTTGATAGGTAATGCCCCAGGCTATCTGTGACCCAAATCAGATGTCTCATGGGTGAACTGCCAAATGTGGTTTGCTTAGGAATGTCCTGTGAGCTCTCTGCCTTGTTATGGTTAGTAATAACTATGGCTTACACATGAATCAATGTAACCATAGTTATTGCTATTGACATAGATTTTTTTCTCAAACCAGAGAGTGAGCTCAATGATAAATCAGTGAACTATTTGTTTATGTAACTTATTAAAAGAGAGGCATCTTCATGCTATTAAATAAAATCAAATTATATGTTCTATAATATAGTTTAAAAGGGGGGAAACAGAATGTGAAGTTCCATTTTCCTCATGTTTGAGTGGGGGGGACACATTCTCAGTTTTTGTAAGAGATACACAATTAATGCCAGATGTTACAGAAGTTTACTATGATCACCAAAAACAATAATAAAACTTTAATAGTAATATTAAAGAAGAAATTGTCACTATCTGTATTGTACATGAATTTTCCCTATTCAGTGTTGCTATCCTTGTGTTATGTTTTGTTCGAAAATACTTTTCTGTGTGGAGTTGCATCTAAAATTCATAGCAAGTAAACAGCTAAACTAGTAAAATGCTGAGTAGTAATGTAAAACTAGCTGACCTGGTGCAGAGCATCTGCACCCCTAGTTGTCCCTGCCTCTCCCCCATCTTCATTTCATCTCCATCCCTTCAGCCCCAGTTTGTGCTCCTCCTCTTCCACGATGACGATGCCCCCTTGCTAAGAAAAGTCCTGCTGCAGCCTCTTCACCCAGCTTCCTGTTTCCAACAGGGGCCAGCCAGCCAGGAGCTTCCTGGGAGATCCCTGGCCCAGCCAGAGGGAGCCTCCTGTCCAGAAGCAGTCTACCTTGAGGCCTCTCTCTGCCCAGCCTCTGCCATGGAGCTCCTTCTTCCCTCCCCTGTGGCTCACTCCCAGTGGCGGGTGTTCCATGTCCTGGGCTCTGATGCTGCACCTTGGCCTCTCGCCGCTGCTGCTGGCTGGCTATCCACCCAGCACCGCAGCCTCCCGTTGCTGCCTCCACCTCCCGCTCCTCCCACCTGGGCACAGTGCAGCAGCTGCCACCCAGCATCCAGGCTAGCTGGCCAGCCTCTGCTCACCACTCCTGCTCCGGCAATGGGGAGGCGCCACCAGCCCAATGAGC
Organism: Hemicordylus capensis; assembly: GCF_027244095.1. NCBI lineage: Eukaryota > Metazoa > Chordata > Lepidosauria > Squamata > Cordylidae > Hemicordylus > Hemicordylus capensis. The sequence goes on along the minus strand of NC_069660.1, from coordinate 236,317,679 downwards.
CTCCCGCCTGGCTGCTGGCACTGGCCTCGGGCTTGGCGCTGCTGCTGGCCTTGCTCAGCCTCTTGCTCACCACCTGGTCCTGTTTGGGCACCTGCGATGCCCTCCCCTCGCTTGCGAACACTCTCTCTCTCTCTCTCTCTCTCTCTCTGTCGAGAGAGAGAGAGAGAGCGCTAAAGCTGCCACATATGGGATTAGTGACAGGTACACCTGAGAGAGAGAGAGAGAGAGAGAGAGAGAGAGAGAGAGAGAGAGAGAGTGTGATTCCATCGTGGGTGTGTTAAAAAGAAATGTGTTTTTCTATTTTGGACTTGACTGATGCTGAAAAGTCATCTTACTGAAATACAATATGTGCCTATCCACTTGGAAGTAATGATTTGCTGATGTTCAAAGTTGCTTTTTAAAATTTGTTGTTCAAGTTAAAATTGTTTTTTTATAGGGTGTAGATGAAAGTGGAGAAGTTTACAGGGCTACATACACTGCTTTCCGATGTTCATGTGTTTCTGGTATTCTTGAAGTTCATGGGAAAGACAGAGTAAGTTACCTGATTATAGTAGCTATTTATCTTTTTGCTTTAGGGTTGTGGGTGGAGGTGGGATTGCCAACTAATAATAAAATCAAGCTTCAGGTGCTTATTTGAATGTGAAGTATTTTGCAATAACCTTCCCTTTTAAACAAAAAAAAAAATCTTGCAAATTCTGCTTTATTTCTCCCAGTATACTTCGTATGATAGTCTTCCCCTTGCAGTTTTGGTCTGACCTCATCAATATGACCTCCATGAAGTGGTGCGATTACTGTTGGACTCAGACTGGGGAAGCCCAGACTCAAATTTCAGTGATGAAGCGTACTGGGTGACCTTAGGCCAAACAACGTTGTTGAGAGGAAAAAAGCGGAAGTGTATGGTGCCCTGAGCTCCTTAAAGGAAGGGCAAAATCTTCTTTATATATAATCTTCTTAAACGTACCCCTTGCTAATCCCATGCATGGCAGCTCTTGCGAGAGTTTGCAAGGAGCTACCGGACTAGCAGTGGGGACGGGAGAGAAAATAAGGGTGCTGGCTGGTGGCCATGGTGGGCCAGCCCATCCGCTGGGAGCAGGAGTTGGCGGGTGGGCCGGAGAAAGCGCAGGGGCAGAGGGAGAAGGGAGGAGAAGAGAAGCGGGCCAGCTGGCCAGAAAGCCAGGCGGGCCAATGGCTGCGGGGAGGCAGTGGCGGTGATGGGGCCAGCCTGTGGCGCAGATGCTCTGAGCCTGGCCCAGCTAGTATAAAATATATTCCCTTACCTATTTTAAGTTATCTAAAAAAAAAGGGTAGCATTTTGAAAGAGTTAGCTGTTTAGAATTTTTCAAGGTCACTGTTCAAACTGCACATTTTAACAGGACATTTATGCTTTGTTTACATTGGTCCTGACTCTTGACGGTTGTACTGCCTACACTGGATTAGTACTTTCACCATCTCTAGTAGAAGAAAGGGCTGCTATTGCTAGAAGTACAGTACAATCAGACTTGGGAAACTTAGGAATATATATTTATGTAAAATAATTATTTCCTGATAGGTTTTAGTCACTTTCTTACCTCGAGACAGAGGACATTATTCTCAGTTCTGGGATCTTGAGTGTCACCCACTTCATAAGCCTCATCTGAAAGACAAACACAGACTTCAGTTTTCTGGTGTTGTGAGTACATGAACAAGATTGTTTGAATTAATCCAACAGTTTTCTTTAGATGATTTAGGTTCCTTCTTCCCTAGGGAGATGGAATGGGAGAAAAAAATCTAATTCTCTGGGATATTAGATCTAATACTCTTGGGGGGGAAATCTAATTCTCTTGGATAGCCTCGTAGAAACAAAAACACCCATGATAAACATTTGGCAGCATCCAGACTACTTAGATATGACTATAAATCTCGTTATATTAGTCATGACAAAGTTAAGACCTATACATTCCAATGGGACTTAATCATGACTAAATGGAAGTAGTGCTGCACAGCTGTGCATGGGGCTGATTAAAGTATTTGTGCAAGAGCTCTCTTAGGTGGCACTGGGGATGCACAGCAGCGGCCCCAGCAGGTCCCTTATGCTGTCAGAAGACTTCACTGAACGCTGGCTGTTAAAATTAAGTTAAGACAGCAGTAATGAGTGGTGAGCCTTGCTTAGCTGAGCACTTGCTCCTGGGCCATGGGCCTAGGCACTATATTTTACAAACTAGACCAATTGTGACCTAGTACAATGAACTAGAGTTCAGAAGTCATGTGATCCTACCTCTTTACATACTACATTCACTTATGAATGCTCTTTTTCCAACACTGTATTTCTCCTAGATGGGCAAAATCAGAGCTCTTAATCATTTAAAAATAAAGCTGTATAACAGTTTTCAGGAGCTAGCATTAATATTTAACTCTGGGTTTTTCTTGCAACAGGGTGTCATAGAGACTAAAGCTGCCACAGCTGCTTTAGGAAAAGTCAGTGTTCAGGTTTCATCCCAAAGAAGAGATTATGTTGATAGTTCCGATCACAGAACTGGGTATGTAAACTAGATAATAATAAAAAATGACTTTCTTTGCACTCATTCTTTGTCAGCAAAGCAAACTTTGCATTGATACATAACATGCTTTTTAATAGGCGCTTCATTGGATCTGTAAAACTGTATAATAATTCTAAACAGCAAGAGTAGTTATTGCATAATATCTAACACTATATTGTAGGTCCATTTGGTAAAATATAGGAGATACTTTAGTTTGCCCTAAAAATATGATAGTGAACCAACAACCATGAAGAGGAAACCCAAAGTGAGGTGTGTCTGAAATGCTAAAGGTTCAGGAAATGTAAAACTCTGTGCTCAGCATATGTCTTAATCTCCCCCCAGCCTATTACAAGCAAGTGGCTGCCATCCTGAAGGCACACTTGCATGACAGGAAGTTTTCCCACTTCTGCTGTGCCTGCACTGCAGGTGGGGAGGAAAGCAGGGTACCAGATTTTGACCATTGGCATGGCTTCCAGAAGTGCCCCGTGTCACCCAAAAATGTGTCCCTGGGGGTTACACAACCCTTGGACATACTATTTGAGTGACACAGGGCACTTCTGGAAGCAGTGGAAATGCTCAACATTTCCCCCAACCAATTGGCTGCTGGTGCAGCAGAAGTAGGAAAGTTTCCCATGGTGTGGACTGTGCCTCACTCTGGATGTCAGCCAATATGTGCTGCTTTTACACAGCCAGTACCTCAACATGAAGAAAAACCAAACATTGCATACATAACCCCACTATGCAGGGAACATGCAGACATGTCTGTTTTCCTTTACATTTTTCCCACATGTACATGTCTCACATTGCGAGGTATATGTACAGTTAATAGTTCTTACTATACATATTAATGTGAAATGTATTCCTTTTATTACATACATTTTTATCCTGCCCTTCCTTCAAGGAAGAGGGCAGCATACATACTGTATTTATAAAATGGGCTTTCGTGAAAAACCTAAAACTAAGCTTTGAGGTGACTTGCTAGCAGTCTCTGGGGAAAATATTCGGCAGTTGTGACTCTTCAAGTAGGCCCCAACAGTTCGACTTTAAGAACTCTTCTTTGCTTCCAAAACAATAAGGATAGTAAAACAATAGTTTGCTAAACTACTAACTATAGAACCCATATAAGTAGGTTTGGCAATATTTTTTAACTTTTCTAATTCAAAATCAGGAAAGAAGTATATGCCCAAGACGACGTCTATACATTTCCTCCAACTAGGATTGGGGACACCAGCATGTTGAAAATCACCATGAGAAATTATTCTACCTCTTCAAACAGGGTATGTCTAACTTACCAGCACTGATTTGAAATGTGTACTGATAACACTTACTATCAACACTTTCAATACTTAATATTGGGTTTTGTGCTAAATTCAGTAACGTTCTATTTGTACCAGAAAGGTACAAAAAAAGTGTTACCAGAAAGTGAATTACCAGGAATCAAGTATTTACCCCATTTTCAGTTGAGAAGTGATCATTATTTCCATAAGAATTAAATCTTGTATTAAACTTTAGTCCAAACATTGTAACTTCTTGTGATTTGATTGTTGACCAAGCTCAGAGTACTCTAAAGTGTCTCTTTAAAATGTAATCCAGTTTATTTTGTTGACATTTAATTAGTCTGAGAAACTGCATGATTTGTTTACAGTTAATAAAGTAACATGCATCTTCTAAACACTTTGTTGTTGCAGCTGACTTTCATAAATCCCAATGAGCCTTTTTATATCAAGCATTCCCATTATAATTTGAGGTAAGTGAAGTTATATGTTCTGAAGCTTATCTGTAAAAGGGTGCACATATCTGAAGTAGTAGCTTGCTTTATGGCTAAGCTGAAATTAAACAATTTCACCACACTGGCCCTCAATATAGAGTAGTCCCAGTTTGCTTTATGATTAAGTTATATTGTGGAATTAATGTTGAATACCACTGAATTATTATTCATGCAGTCCTGTTCTAATACAGAGTTTCAGAAGCAGTTGAGACAGAATTACTACTGCTGTTCAGAATTCAGTTACAGTGAATGTGAAAGGTACTTGCAGGATGCACATAGATACAATGGAAAGCTGTGTCACACATCTCATGCATACAAAGTTTTGCTTGTACATATTAAAATAATGAAATGCTGTCTTCCAACATAAAAAAGGCTCTTGCACAGTCAACACATGAGAAAGAACAATAATTTAATCTCAAATATTTGAGTTGGCACCACAGACTCAGTCTAGCAGAAATAAAACTTTCTTAAATCCTGTGATTTCAGTTTAACTTACCCACTGAATGCGAGTTGACTGTGCCCTTTCATACATGTGAAATAGAAATTGGAGGGAGAGGGCGATTTACAATAACTGTACATAGCTGTGAACTAAAAACTGAATTTAAGAAATAGGCTAAAAATGCTAGGGAACTCGACAGTAGTGGTGGTGGCACTGCTTCCTGCTTTAAACATTGCTTTTTTCTGTAACTCCTTTTAAAATACTTTGAACACCATCTTCTGCATATAGTACAAAACAATAGCCAAGTTAAAGTATGTAAAGTATAGGAGGAGGGAATTTCGAGAGGAGAGGAAGAATTCATTAAGAGTGAAGGGCAACTGGGAAGATGATGGAGATGCCAGAAGTATTGAAAATACTGCTGTTCAGTCTAAAACCCATACATCTAAATTAACTAAAAATCCTTCCATTTGAGGAGGATGTTGAAGAAGGAAATGTTAGTTTTTCTTGCCTTTCTGTTAGCTCTCCTGGTGGTACAGACAGCAGCTGTAATCAGCTCCAGTTTTGGCTCTGCTGCAGTCATATAGGCAAGCAAGTGGGGGACAGTGTTTCTCCTAGCTTGGACTATACATTGGAAGTGCACACTTGGACAGAACTGCATATTGGAGTATCTGGTTTCTAGGCAGAGGGGAGCATTGCCTAGAGCCATAATGTAATGATGCCCTTGCTTAGCCTGCATGATGGTGCTAGCATCAGTTAGAGATGCTCCAACACATCTTTGTGGGCCCTGAGGTACACTCTCTAAAATAATCTTTTTCTTAGTTACGCAAAGCAAATCCATCACCACAAAGTGTTACATATACAATTATTGCAAAGCCAGTTTAAACTCCCTATGCCAGTGACACATTGTGATATTTTGACCAGTTGATCAGGGAACTTCCTGTTGTCATTTTGTAGATAGGCAAAGTATACAGCAGAGTTATTAAGAGCTATGTTACTCGCTTAAGTCTTCTCCAGAAATCTCAAACTAAAGCAGCCTATTAATTACATAACTACTTTTTGTAAACTTCTCTATTGCAGATGTCACCATTACTGCAACCTACCAGTCATGTTCAAGCCAGCATCATCGGGCACTTTCAAAAGTGTATTGGTAGTACAGACAGACAAAAATGGTACTCTTACTATTCAACTTGTTGGTGAGGGTTTGGCATAAGTAGCTGAAAGCTACTTCAGGTGTACATGTGTTCATGTGTCTTCAAACTAGACATGAAAAACTTGCAATTAAATTATTGAAACCACAAGTTTGTATTTTGTATACTAAATATATTTTGTAGGAAACTGAGGTCTTGTAACTTCTAACAAATTAATTTTGTATGTTAAGCTATCATGCAATTTACACTACTGCACTTTGGCTGCTGGAAACAGCAATGTGGTATTTTTGTATGGATTATGACTTTGCAAATGGCAATGTGCATCTTAAAATTCATGTTTTTATAAATAAATTTCTTTTCCTTCAAGTCTTGCCTGCCTTAGAATACCTGAGTAGCTCCTCTTTATCTAGCTTTAGTTTTGACAGAAAACCAATATGTGATGTGTTCAGAACCTATGTCAGGACCTTGGCATTTTGTTAGAAAGATGTAATGAAACTTGAAGACTCTACTCTCATGAAACCATTTCAGGCAACTTGAAGATGTGTTGTATTCAGTTTCATTCATTCATTCAGTTTGAGAGTGCTGCGCTTGAAGATCTCTTGTTTTTCTAGTTACAGAAGAGATGCAGTCTTCATTGCACCCCTGCCCCATCCATTATACAGCTTGTGTGAGCAGTTATTTGTCCAGTCTGCACTGATTCTGTATCAATACTATCAAAACCTGTTGAGGTCAAGATCTACTAATTCTCACTCTGTCTCTCTCTCTCTCTTCACTTTTCAACAAAACATTATCAAAGTAGTTTACAAGGAAAAATAAATAAGATGGTTCCCTGTCACCAAAGGACTCAGTCTAAAAACAAACATATGGTAGACACTGGAGGGATGCTGTGCTGGGGTTGGACAGGCTCTCTCCCTGCTAAATATAAGATAATTGCCATTTTAAAGGGTGCTTCTTTGCTTAGTTAGCAGTTTAAAAGTGTGCCGTTGAGTTGATGTCGACTCCTGGTGATCACAGAGCCCTGTGTTAGAATATTGGAGGGATTTACCATTGCCATCTCCCATGCAGTATGAGATGATGCCTTTCAGCACCTTCCTGTATCACTGCTGCTCAATATAGGTGTTTCCCATAGTCTGGGAAACATACCAGCGGGGATTCAAACTGGCAACCTCTGGCTTGCTAGTCAAGTCATTTCCCTGCTGAGCCATTAGGTGGCTGTAGTTAGCAGTTTAGCAGGGTGATATTTTCCCTCTTTAACCTCTAGTTGCCCACCAAGGTCACTTAAACCAGTACAAGTTTTATAATATGGTTTCAGACCAGATTGGAATGGATCTAAAAAAAAAAACCAGCCAGGAATGCTAGAGTTGAACAGCAACCACCATCACATTACTTTGACCAGAAATAATGTGTTTGAACTGGGCAAGATTTCAAGTTCCAATAAAGCATTTCTGCTGTGGACTAACTAGCCTACTTTGGAGCAGAAGTTTAAAAATACCTTTGTAGCCAGGCATTTATAATGGCTTTGGCCCCCAAGCCCAAGTTCTCCAAGCTAGTTTTGCTAGTTAAGTTTGGGTAGGAATCAAAAGCTCAAGTTACCCTTGATTCTCACCATTTTATTACATTGACCTTTCACGGGGGCTGAATAATGCCTGAATAACAGGATATATAGCAATGAATGGGAACAGGAATAACTACAGGTTGTCTACGAAGATAGTCTTTTCCCCATTTTTCTCCCCCTTTCTCCGGGCTACACATGGCCATTTGCACATTGAAAAGCTGCAGATTTCACCCACAAGTTTCCCCTGCCACCTTTCCCCCCTGCTCTCCTCAGTCCATACTTCTCTCAAGGGCATAGCTACCAGTGCTCAAAGGTGTCCTGTGAACACGGACCGGAGCCACCTCTTTCCTGCTGCCTCCTACACTCTGCCCATTACCTCTGGCCGCCTCTTTCCACTGCTGCCACCACTCACCTATCTGTCACACTTGTCTCTTGCAAAGAGCTGGTAGATGGGCTGTTTCCTTTCAAACACAAGACAGGAAACTGCATCTACCAGCTCACTGACAACAGCTGGCTAGGAAGATACTGATCCAGGGCATGTCCACACCCTCGATTTCCCAGCTGGCTCAGGTATCTGTAAGAAACTGAAGGTCCTCCCCCCCCCGCCGCCCATCACATCCTTTAGCTAGAGAGGGAAAGGGACATCCCGCCCTTACTGCTACACAAGGTGGCTTGCAAGTGGCAACAGGGTGCCGAGTGGGAGGAGTGGCAGCAATAGTGGCAAGGCTCTGCAAGCAGTGGCAGGACAATGGCTGGTAGGAGCAGTGGCAAAGGTCATGGGTCAGCAGGTGGTAAGAGCAGCAAGCTACCATGGGTGGGAGCAGGGGCGTAACTATAATAGGGCAAGGGGAGAGAGTTGTCTGGGGGCCCACTGCCTTGGGGGGGCCCCCGAGGCAAGTCACATGACTGACTCCCCCAGCCGCGCACCCACCCGGGCTTCCTTCAGTTGTATTCATCCTCCGAAACTCATGTGAGTGTTAAGACCTGGAGCTACCAGAACAGCATGTCTTTCTCTAGTACCATTAAATGACTTTCATCGTCCACAATGTACAAAATATTTAGGATGATGTTCTATTGTGGCACATAGGTGTGTGTGTGTGTGTGTGTATACATTTTACTCTTCTTTTTGTTACCACTATTCAGCCTCATTTAAGATTTCTTTACTTCATGAGCTGTGCTTCTGTGAGTGGGTGGGGCATTTTAAAACCTTGCTACGCCCCTGGGTGGGAGGAATGATAGCCAGGCACTGCAAGGGAAATGGGCAGGCGGAATGGCATCAAAGCTCTGCAAGCGGTGGCAGCAAGGTGCTATACAGAGTGTTGGGCAGCAAACAAGAAGAGCAGCAACAGGGGCAAGGCTATGCAAGCAGCAGCAGGAACAGCAGCAATGTGCCACATTTGAGTGAGGACTTTGAAGGGGGGGGGAGCTTTGTGTTGGTAATGGTGAAAGCTGCTGCCATAAAATAAAAGGGCAAAAAATATTGGGGAGGGGAATGTTGATTTACTGAACACACTGCCCCCTCTGACCTTGCTATGCCACTGCTTCTCTTGGAACTCAACAGGTGATGAAAGGGGGGCATTGCTGTTGGAGTTGGTTCCCTCCAATCCAACCCCCAAACTGCTGGGCACACCTCCGCATATCTTGAAGATATTCCAACTTCTTCTGTTCTCATTGACGAACAGATTCTCCCATAATAGTTCAGAATGTGCTATGAAAGCTTTGCAAGATGACTTCTTTTCCATTGCTTGCTTGCTTATTGAGTTGAACCAGTCACCATCAAAATGCACAGGAGGGGCTATACAGAATAAGCAGCTATTTTGCTTGGAGTCAATTCATTAGATAACACCTTATGGGAAAGGCGGTTTCTTGGTTTGTTTTATTGCTATAAACTGCCTAGAGACTTCAGTAGTGGGCAGTATACAATTGTTTAAGTAAATAAAATAGTTTGTGTCTGCGGGCATACCCTTACATTTAATGTATCTTGAAACTGAAATCACATGTGCTGTGCTGTTTCTAAGTGTCTGGCCCCAACAGTACTGGAAACCTCTTGCCACCTACATAAACTCGAATGCCATCTGGCAAAGATGCTGTAGGGTGACTGGAAAGAGGCAAAGCCAGACAAAACAGTCCTTCAGAACCTCCTGTTGGTGAATCAAGTCTTTGAATGCTTTTTTATACTTTATGAATTACAAATTTAAAATGCAATGGGGCATGCTGTGTCTTCAATAAACAATTGATTCATTAGGTAAATAATTAGGTAAGAAAAAAACTAGTCCTCTGCTGTGCAGAAAGACCAGGAGGGTAAGACTAGTAATTCTTTTCTTACCTTCATTTCAAATCTGTGCCAGGCTAGCGGTAGGCAATACTCATCCTGCATAGAGCTGTGTCTCATTGTGAGCATTCTGCCACTAGTCAGAGCTGTCAGGTATGTCAGTCATGTAGTATTGTGGCTGTGTCAGAGACATAAACAGAGAGATTAGATGGCTACAAAGCGCTGTGAATGAGGAGGTAAATTGTGTTCAGGAGGGGGGGAATGTTAAAGAAATGGTTCTATCAAAAGGTCTGTTCAGGAGGTTCCTACTAATATGTTACAGCTGGAACAAGATAATTGTGGTAAGAGATCTTTGGGTGTTCTCTGTGAAATACACCACACACACAATAAATATTCAAATGCTTATTTTGTGTTGAGTGCCAGATAACCCATTCAAAGTGAAATACAATTCCTTTCAGAACATTTAAAAACTACTGCCAGGAAATGTTAGGGACATTATAAACTCACAAGGAATATTTGTACTGAATCAAGTCACAAAAATACTTTCACAAAAGTTTCCTTGGAAAATCCATCCAACCCTTAAATGCTTTGCAGTGAGAGAAATATCTAGAAGCAAATTCAATTGGGCCAAATTCTGTTTCATCAACTACCATTTCCTCCTATGAAACCAAGATTGCTTTTGGGGTTAGGGACACTGCACACTCACAATAGAACTACTAAAGTCTTGTCACTGTGTGTAGCCTACCAAGTTTCTTTTGTAGTTCAACTGTTAATCACCTGTCACTCCATTTACCAGAAGGAAATATTCCAGGAAATATTCTGTGCAATTAAGGAGAATTTAGTCTACCATCTTAGTATTCATAATACTGGAGGGAGGAATAACTTATGCAGACTTTTCTTATGAAAAATTCCCACGGACTAAGCTGAAAAAGCACTACAATGTGCTACAACACAAACCAGACAAGTCCAAACTCTTTTCCTTCCTTTGTTTTTCTTCATCTTTCTTTATGCCAGAACTAATAAAGCAAGCAGATATAGCAGTCATCAGTGCTCTACATATTCTGTGTAGCTAAGCAGTAAATTGGGCCCTCAGCAACCTCCTTCCATGACCCTCCTTCTTGTTGGGTGGGCCCTGAGCGAGTTGCTTCATCTCCATCACATGAAGACCTTGGTCTTGGGAAACTGCATGGGGCTCTCAGCTACTGACCTAAAATACTAACACCTGACACTGGCCATGAAGTGGTTACAACTCCCCCAACCACTTTAACTATGGGAGAGAGAAAACTGGCCCTATCCATCCCCAGCACAGCATTCCTCCAGTGGCTGTTGCTGGTGTCCATCTTATGTTTCTTCTTTAGATTGTGAGCCCTTTGGTGACAGGAAGCCATTTTATTTATTCATTCATATCTGTGTAAACTGTTTTGGGGACTTTTTTGGAAAAGACTTTTTTGGAATATTTCAATATTCGTATTCTTTTTACAAATTCTCTGTTGCGTGAGAGCCACATGCACATGAATAGTTTCCACATAGCTAGGGCCATGGTTTAAATCACCCAGCCATGTGGGCAGGATCTATCTTGTGGTTCTTCTCTCTACAGTAGCCACCCTGTGGAAAAGGGTCACACAATGAGTACTGCCCATGTTTCTGAGATTCAATATCAGAAGTCTGGCCAATCCTGCAACACCATTGGATCTGCTCACAGATATGTGGTTCCACACTCTGGAAATGTCATTAGAAGACACTTATGTCACCTAGCCATGTGATTATAAGCATTACACCCTGCCTTTCAGTTACAGCTATACAAGACAGTTTACAATCAAGTCAATATAATACAAAATAAATTGTAAAATAGCCAACAAAAGGCACACATATAAAATGGCAGAAGCAGTAAACAACAATAGTAAGTAAAGTGTGCCGTCAAGTCAGTGGCGACTCCTGGCAACCACAAAGCCCTGTGGTTGTCTTTGGTAGAATACAGGAGGAGGTTATCGTTGCCATCTCCCACACAGCATCTTCCTATATCGCTGCTGCCCGATATAGTTGTTTCCCATAGTCTGGAAAACATACCAGCGGGGATTCGAACTGGCAACCTCGGGCTTGCTAGTCAAGTCATTTCCCCACTGTGTCATTAGGTGGCTAAACAACAATAACAGTGCATGTAAAAAATCTTGAACACACTAGAAGATTTCAGCCTGATGCCTGAAACCATTCAGAGTGAACAGGCAGCCAACTGTGGGAAGAGAGTTCCAAATAAGTTATATGGAAACAGATTAGGAGGAATTTCCTAACAGTAAGAGCTGTTTGACAGTGAAACAGTTTGCCCCCTGCACTCTCTTTCACTGGAGGTTTTCAGACAGTCAACAGGCATCTATCAGGGATGTTGCAGCAGTTTTCTGCACTGAGGAGGGGATGGATTAGAAGCCCTTCAAGTTCCCTTCCAACTCTAGCACTCTGTGATTCGATGGGGTGCCCCTACAGAAGAGGCCCTGTCCCTAGTTGCCATCCACAGTACCTTGGCAACAAGGGCATTCAGAAAGTGGTGTCACTAGAAGAAGGTTCATCTCATGTTAGCAAGGCTATTTCCAGTAAAAAGTTACTTCCAAACTCTTTAGTATGGTAACTGGGCAAAGAGGCAACTTTTAAAAGTGGTGGTTCTCTTTAGCAGGGGGAGAGCAACTGGCCATCCCCATCCACATCACAGCATCCCACCAGTGGTTGCTGTTGATGCCTATCGTGTGTTTCTTTTTTAGATTGTGAGTCATTTGGGGACAGGGAGCCATTTTATTGATTGATTGATTGATTGATTGATTGATAGTAAAGGAATGTAACAACTGGGGAACCAGGGTTTTAATCTGTGCTCATTTGTTTTTACTTAACAAATAACATGTCACACCGTAACATCTTATGGTTTTATGTTCACTAACTTTTAGTTTTTCTTTGCACAATAAAAGGTCTTATTTTTTGAGAGTTTGGAGTTAATATGCACATTGCATCACCGATATACCGACTTATTTTTGTTAGTTTATATCTATGTAAACTGCTTTGGGAACTCTTGTTGAAAATCGGTACATAAATATTTGTCATCATCGTAAATTTACTAGACCAGTGTCACATGGCGCCACAGGGGAGTGACTAACTGACAACTATGATCTGTAAATATAGGAAGTCTCCCAGAAGCAGCTCATTGACTTATGTTGCTCCAGCCAGGTCACACACCGTTCCTTTGGCAGCCATGCCCTCTGGGCGAGCCCAGCACTGAGACAATCCTGCCTGCTGGGTCAGAGGTTGGCACTGATGTTGCTATCCCCCCCACCCGCCATCACCTTCCAGGCATGTGCAATTTCATGCTAGTCCAGGACAAAGAGTGTGCTTGCTGCACGTTGTCTAAGCCTGCATGTTGCACTCTCTTTTTGTCCTGGACCAGCATGCTCCACTCCTTGTTGCATCAGGTAATGTGTGTTGCCTCCATTTTATAGGCCCTGCGTCTCGCTAGTACCATGATCTCCCTTCTGGCACAAAGCTTGTCAGCTTTTGGTGCTGGTCAAAGCATGTGACAGATATAGGAGGCAGTTAAACTGCACATGCCCAAAAGGTGGGGGCGGGGGAAGAGCAGCAGCAGCAGCACCAATCTCTGACCTGGTGGGCAAGGCCAGGCAGGAGAGGGCGGGGCAGGACTAGGAGCATGGGGTGGGTCAGGATCAAACACAGGGACAGCAGTGGAGGTAAAGCTGAGGCATCAGCATTAGGTAGGTGAGGGATGCCTGCCCAGTGGTGCACTTGCCATCTGAGGTTCTTGCTTCACCTCACCTCATGGGAGAGCCACCCCTGAACTTTGAAAGAGCTAGTTCCTGCATAATCTGAACCAAGCTAAACTTTCTGCTACTCCTTGAAGTTTGGTGGAGTGAGGCAGCCAGGCACAACAGCTGTATGTTAACTCTAGGGAGTGGAGAGCAATGGTGGGAGAGAAGAGACCAGAACCTTGCTTATGTGCTAGATCCATTGGAACACATTAGCCAAATGTAGTTTAATGTATTTGAGGCACGAGAGGAAATTCTCTTGAGGCATGTTTTTTTTTTTTAAAGGCTACTCTTTTACTTACAATCTAATCTATAGTTTCATCGGTAGTTTCATACTTCTGAAGTCCTATAAATTCTTTTCTCCATTTAGATGTTAACAAAACAATTCTAAAACACACATTTTCAATCTACCTCTGCAAATAAGCACCTTTGAATTTTACACTTTCTCCCCATTCGGTTTCAGTCAGTGTTGAAAATGAGTACAGGAAACACCAGTAATTAATATAAAATTTCATGGCAGAGTTTCATACAAAGATCGTTAGGGGGGGTTTTGGTGGTGGGGAATTCATTGTAATGGCTGGCATCCAATAAGTTGTACAGCTGCTATATTTTAGCTGGTACTGTTTGACACTAGTTGTTTTTCAGATGGGCAAAAAGATTTGATGTTTAATTGCAAAGGTTGTGAAGGCTTCTAAACCAATGAGGCATAATTGATTTTCTTTGCAGATTGATTGGTCTGGTCTTTTCAGCACTTTATGTGAATTAATTAATGCTATTTTTCTCCCAAAGGTTTTCCTCCCTTTTCCAAAGGAGGGCTATTGTGAAATATGATCACAATATGAATGCAAAACACCCATGCATGCAAGCCACAGGCACTTCTCAGTACCTCACATAGCCTTGGGACTAAATAATACATAGCAAATTGCAGTAGCCTATTCATACTATCTTAATTCTGAACTGAACCTCGGGACAAATTACATTTGTCACACTTCAGTTTCACGTACTTTTCAACACAATGCATTATTGGACTTCGAAAGCCTTTTGTTGTTGTTGTTTCAAATTGGCTGTTTTTAAAAAGTTCCTGATGACGAGGAACTTTCTCATTTCAACTTCAAAACCACCCACACTTTCAATGAAGCAGTGTGAACCTGTTTCAGAATTCTGGCAAGTTTTCCAAGCTTTTATGGTCTCATATGGTTTACAGACAAAAGCCTACAGGAGTTCCATTTAGCCACCTAATAGTTAAAAGACAAAGAGGGGGAGAGTTTTAAACTGAAGTGCCCTCTTACAAGTGCATTAAAAGCCATTTTGTTTGCTTTCCTCTTCCAAAATCCCTCAGGCAGACTAAGATGCCATGTTAGCAAATGCTTTATAAGCACAGGAGATAAATAGATCCTCCTCAGTCTTCCTGCCATCAAGTTATAGCCATGCCATAGAATTGCTGTGCCCAAGACGTTTTACTTTTTATCCTTTGAATCATATGTAGACAAATATGTAACCTTTAGTATATAGAACGGTCTATTAAAACATGATTGGTGAATGTATATCAGTCCCACTGTTGAATCTCGAGATCTGAAGACAGTAGAGAACTGGGCTGATAACCCATTATGGGAAAAGAAAGAAGCAGGGGAGGAGCAAGTAGTAGGGCAGTTAAAATAGCAACAGAACATTAAAGGTTACCTTGTTGTTCCTTATCCAGTTCAGCATCCCTGCCAGCCATTCCTTGTAGACTAATAGTAGCCCTATTTGATGTTAAAATAAAAACCCACTGTACAAGGTTACTGCATGAAGCAAGTTTGAGGTCAGACCCTGGCATGTCACTCGCCACATCCACTTTGCCACTGACACTTGATTGATTAATTGATTAAGTGCTGTCAAGCCAGTGTCAACTCTTAGCAACCATGTAGATAGATAAAAATGGGACTACGGCTAAATGTAAAGAAGACTAAACTAATGACAAGAGGTACAGCAACCAGCTTCAGAACTGATAATGAAGGTGGTGGATAGTCACTTCAATGATATGTCTTCAACTTGGCCTTTAAGGTCTCTCAGTGGTGCGTTCATTGCTGTCGTAATCGAGTCCATCCACCTTGCTGCTGGTCATCCTCTTCTTCTCTTTCCTTCAATTTCCCCCAGCATTATGGACTTCTCAAGGGAGCTGGGTTTTCGCATAATGTGTCCAAAGCATGATAGTTCGAGCCTGGTCATTTGTGCCTCGAGTGAAAATTCTGGATTCATTTGTTTTGTGATCCATTTGTTTGTTTTCCTGGCTGTCCATGGTATCCTCAAAAGTCTTCTCCAGCATCAAAGTTCAAAAGTGTCAATACTTTTTCTGTCTTACTTCTTCAAAGTCCAGCTTTCGCATCCATAGAGTGAAAATCCATAGAGTGTCACGGGAAAGACCATTGTCTGATCGATTCTCATTTTTATAGGTATAGACTCGTCACAGCATCTCAGGGGCGTAACTATGATAGGGCAAGGAGAGACAGTTGTCTGGGGGCCCACTGCCTTGGGGGGGGGAAGGCAAATCACATGACTGACTCCCCCATCTGCGCACCTGCCTGGGCTTCCTTCAGTTGTATTTGTCCTCCAAAATTGATGTGGGTGTTAACACCTGGAGCTACCAGAACACAGTATTTCTTTCTCTATTACCATTAAATGACTTGCATTGTCCACAATTTACAAAACCTTTTAAAAAATCATTAGGATGATGTTCTAGTGTGGCACATAGGTGTGTTTGTGTGTGTGTGTGGTGTGTGTGTGTGTGTATGTGTTGTGTTATATATAGATAGATAGACAGATAGAGATAGAGAGAGAGATATATAGATAGATAGATATAAATTTTTTACTATGCTTTTTGTTACCACTATTCAGCCTCATTTAAGATTCATGAGCTGAGCTTCAGTGAGGGGGGGCATTTTAATATCTTGTCTCTGGGCCCACTCCAACCTTGCTACGCCCCTGCCAGGGCCCTCACTGCAGCCCTACCAAGTGCTAGACTGTGGCATATTTCTTGACTGCTGGATCCTTTACTGTTGATGGTCGATCCAAAAAGGCAGAAGCTATCCACCACTTCAGTGTCTTCATTATCAGTTCTGAGGCTGCTCGCTGTACCCATTGTCATTAGTTTAGTCTTCTTTACCCTTAGTCATAGTCCCATTTTTTCACTGTGCTCCTTGACTTTCATTACTAGAGCTTGCAGATCATCCTCATTCTCAGCTATCAGAGTGGTGTCATCTGCGTAGTGCAGTTTATTGATGTTTATTCTTCCAACTTTAAAACCACGCTCATCTTCCTCCAATCCAGTTTCTCTCAGTATATGTTCTGCATATAAATAAAGATAAAGTATACAGCCTTGTTTTACTCCTTGATGAGCTGATGATTCAAATGGAGATCAAATCACAGGAGATACATTATTGCAGATGGAGAAAGTTGGCTGGTGATCCCTTAGGCGAAAGGATGGAGGTTTTACTAGCTATATAGAGACTTTCCTGGTGAGGACTGGAGAAAACTTCATGGTGGAACATTCCGAGGATTGGAACTAAACAAGCAGCAGGGCTGCTTGTACTTGTATGAGATCGGTTAGCTGAGAGGACACTTCCACTCAATCCCTGTCTTCTTGATTTTGGCTTTGATTTTGATCAGGCTTGACTAGGAGATTTCTGCTTGCACACATAGGTGTACTTGATTAATCTATGACTCATACTAAGGGAGTCCCCTAAAGCTTACATAAGTTGCTGGGAAGTTGCTAATCAACAACAACATGATTGTCTTCTATGCATGCAGTCTAAAGCCCTGGTGCCCTCGTGGCAACGCACTGGCTATGGCAAGAGAGATCGAGCACAAATAGCATGCCTGCCAACATGTCCCTATTTTCCCATTCAGGTGAATGGGAAAATAGGAACATGCTGACAGGTATGAAATAATCGTTTACATATGCAAAGTGTTTTTGTTCACTTCTAAGTCACATTGCAGTAGTTGTCAGACACTCTTCAGAATTGACTTTTGATGCAATAATTCTCCATACACTGATCTAATGCTGGTTCCTAGTTATGCAAGAAATTAAAGTTCATAGGATACAGCACATACCATCAGAATCCACATTTGAAAGCATGAGTCTAACTTCCAGAGCCTGAATTGAGCACCTTTTCCCTCATAATGTAGTGATGATTATTACGTGCTCTCCATCTCCACCTTGGCTCAATTACCAGAAATGGTAAAGGGATTAATATGCTCTGCTAGGAAGCCTCCTTGAAATGTGATATAGTGCTTACCTAATTTTGGGAAGGGGCTGGAGTTCAGTAGTAGATTGCATGTCATGTTTTGTGTGCAGAAGTTCCCAGGTTCAATTCGTGGCATCTCTAGTTAGGGCTCAGAAAGACCCTGGAAAGCTACAGTCAGTCATCCTAAATGGATGGACTAGTGGTCTGACCCAATAAAAGATATGTTCATATGACTTCAGTTTACTCATTTTGAACAACTGCAGCAGTGTAAGAGTAAAGGAAGTGTGTCTTACGGCTCCTTCAGGATTGTACACTCCTTTTTTAGACATACACCCAGGGGTGTTGTTTTTTTTAAACTGCAGACCTAAACAAGTAAATGCGACACCCTGGTGGCGCAGTGGTAAAACTGCTGCCCTGTAACCAGAAGGTTACAGGTTCGATCCTGACCAGGGACTCAAGGTTGACTCAGCCTTCCATCCTTCCGAGGTCGGTAAAATGAGTACCCAGAATGTTGGGGGCAATATGCTAAAATCATTGTAAACTGCTTAGAGAGCTTCCAGCTATAGAGCGGTATATAAATGTAAGTGCTATTGCTATTGCTATTGCTAATGTATTCAACTTATATTTCAGCTTCTAATTGTTCTGCTCTACAATTCAACCTTCTGATTTAAGATACAGCAACGTGTAGGAAAAGTTATGTTAGAAATTAAATTGATAACGTGGAAGAGTGGGCAATTAAAAAAAACTTTTAAAATGTTACTTACATAATAGAAAAATATCAACCATCATAAACTAAGGTAAAGGAGAAAAGAATAAGAATAAAAAAGTTATAGGAGTTCTTATCAAAGTAGTAGATAGTATATGCTTTAAGTCATTTTACAGAAAATAAACCTTGGGTCAAAATAAAATATCTGGGGCAAGACAATGCATTTATAGACACTATTACATCATAAGCTTAGACAATATTAGTTAGCACATATTTAGCAACATTTAAGAGATAAATACTGATTTTGGTCTATGCAAGTGCTTACGGCATTTTTTCCATTGTTCCCACAGATGATGAGAAGAGGGAACAATTTTTTGAATGGTTCATGATTCATGATAGCTTTGATTCAGGATTAAGTATTGTCCTTTTGTATAAATATTTATAGTATTATAGATATCTTTAATCTCTAATATAATAGGAACATAGGAAGCTGCCATATACTGAGTCAGACCATTGGTCTATCTAGCTCAGTATTGTCTTCACAGACTGGCAGCGGCTTCTCCAAGGTTGCTTGAAGAAGCCAGGGAGGGAACTTGGAACCTTCTGCTCTTCCCAGAGTGGTTCCATCTCCTAAGGGGAATATCTTACAGTGCTCACACTTTGAGTCTCCCTTTCATATGCAACCAGGGCAGACCCTGCTTCGCTAAGGGGACAAGTCATGCTTGCTACCACAAGACCAGCTCTCCTCTCTCCTGTGCAACCTGCTTGTAGAATATTGATTAGGAGTAACAATAATCTAACAAAATTATTTCGTTTACACAGAGAGGGTAGACAAGAAAGCCCTTTATTACCAGCCTTGGTTTTGGATGCAGATGAGGGCATTTGACAGGGTAGAATATTTGTATTTCTTGAACATTCTAGCACACTTAGAGGGTATTCACACATGAGTGCAAAACTGGGCTAAGGGCAGCCAGCCCAGATTTGCATGCATGTGTGTACCACCAGGATTGGGTCAGTCCCGGTGGCACCATAGCGTCAAACCTGCCTATGAAGACTCCCTTTAAAACGAGGTTAAGGGAGCAAACACCCCTTAACATAGGAACAAAGGAAGCTGTGATATACTGAGTCAGAACATCGGTCCATCTAGCTCAGTATTGTCAACACAGACTGGCAGCAGCTTCTCCAAGGTTGCAGGCAGGAATCTCTTTCAGCCCTATCATGGAGATGCCAGGGAGGGAACTTTGAACCAGCTGTAGGGAGTCTCTTTCAGATTGGTATAAATTTGAGAAGCTTTTACTAATACACATGCCGGACAATACTGAGAGGCTCTACCCAGCCTGAGAAGTGAGGTATTGGTATTATTGATGATAGAGGAGGTTTGTATGCATTTTTTGAATGGGATTTTTTTCTTTGCAGCATTTTGTTTGTTAGGACTTACCCTTGGCTGACTGCATTCATGCTTCACATTCAATTAGGCTGATGAAGCTATCTTCACGAAACAGCTTATATCCGGACGACATACGAAGTTTCGGCATATGAAGTTTGCATTCATCTACTATGGCATGGGGGGGATT
Source organism: Hemicordylus capensis (assembly GCF_027244095.1). Taxonomy (NCBI): domain Eukaryota; kingdom Metazoa; phylum Chordata; class Lepidosauria; order Squamata; family Cordylidae; genus Hemicordylus; species Hemicordylus capensis. The sequence goes on along the minus strand of NC_069660.1, from coordinate 236,297,681 downwards.
AGTCTGTGATTGATGATACCTACATTCTACTGAGGCTATGCTCGGTTGGACTTATCTTTGGAACCTGAAACTTTTTAACTCCTGCACGGATGGTATTGAGACTACATCCTTCACAATATCCTCTGGCAGCCATGTTTATTTATTTATTTTTACATTTATATACCGCCTTTCGTTAAAAGACAACCCCAAGGCGGTTTACAAAAGTTAAAACATACAATAAAAAGGCAATAAAAACATCAAGCAAAAAATATTTGTTTTGGATGGGATGGACAGTAGTTAAATATGAACTCATGACCTGGCTTTTGTTTTTATTTCTTATTGTATGTGAGGCTACAATTACAAAAAATGAACAAAAAGCTGAGGGGGGAGATCAGCTTGTAAAAGATCAAGAATCTCATATGAGAGTATGCAACAAAAAGTATGAATTTATCCAACTCTTTTTGTGTTATCTGGCTTCACTTGTCAGAATCATGCACTGGTTTATTAATACAAAGGAAACTACCTGATTAATTTTTGAGCACAACTGAGACAGCCATTAAAAAGCATATTCCTCAAGGGAAGGCACATTAGGTATTTTATTTTCATCTGTTGCTCATAGTTTGTTCTGCTTCTTAAACTATCAATGCCTTTTAGGGGAGATTCAGGAATATTTCCCAATGCCATATTTGTAATACATATATATCAGTAATTGGTGACATTAATCCAGTTATTTGCATTAAGCTGATACTTGCTGGAAAAAGAAAAAGAAACATATAAGATTTTTAACGGGTACATTTCTATTACATGCAAGAAATGGTTAAGTTAATTTCATTATTCCCTGCCAAGTTTGCAGTATTGCTAAATGTCTTTGTTCTAGGCATGCAGTAGCTGCTTCTTCCTCCATACTGGCACAGTCAGGCCAGTCACACATACTCTCTCAAAGGAAACACAATCCCACTACTACCACCAGTTTTACACACTCTCTAACCCCACGTCTGCAAGCATGGAGAAGTTCTAGAGGTGACGTGCTGCATGGATTCTGGTTTCCCTTGGAAGAGAGATCACCAGAGACTTATGGTGTCTTTGTAGTATTTGGTTTATTTACACAAATATACAAATTGAATGTTGAATCAAGTTGGATCAAAGCATTCTAAGAGTCAGTAACAGGTTGTATCAGGTTCCCATAGATTGAGATAGCCCTTCCCCTAAAAGGTTCTGCTAGCCTTCCGCCTGGGTTATGCATTCCAGGCTCTTCCCCAAAATAGATAAAGTCTCACACAGCAGCTGCTTCCAAACTGCTGTTATTTCACCCAAATTTAACACACCCCTCTGGTTAGGAGTGAGGAGGATGAGGATGTCACCTTTGATCAGATTGCCATAATTTCAACATCCTTCCTTTTAGATGTAAGAACAAAATTTTCCTCTTGTAATTTGATTGCATTGTTGATAAATTTACAGAATAAACCCATATCCTTTGTTAAAGGATATCCACTGTATTTGAATAATCAGTGGAGGAAACAGTGTTCAGAATTATTTTGATTTTTAACATTGGGCCTGGTTGAGATAATAAATGCTTCTCTGAGGAAAAGTAGGATGCCTCCTCGTTTAAAGAAGGCAATTATTAGACCTTCCTTGAAGAAGCCTACACTTGATCCCTCAGATTTGAGCAATTATAGGCCTGTTTCCAATCTCCCATGATTGGTCAAGATGATTGAGAAGGTCGTAGTTTCTAAACTTCAGACAGTCTTGGATGAAACAGATTATCTAGATCCGTTTCAAAATAGTTTTCAGGTGGGCTTTGGGGTGGAGATTGCCTTGGTTGGTCTGATGGAGGATCTCCAAAGGGGAATTGACAGAGGGAATGTAACTCTGCGGGTCCTTTTGGATCTCTCAGTGGCTTTCTGTACCATCGACCATGGTATGCTTCTGGATCGCCTGAGGGGACTGGGTGTAGGGGGCACTGCTTTTCAGTGGTTCTGCTTATACCTCTCGGGCAGATTCCAGAAGGTGTTACTTGGAGACTGTTGCTCTATAAAGTGAGAACTTTTGTATGATGTCCCTCGGAGCTCCATTTTGTCTCCAATGCTTTTTAACATCTACATGAAATTGCTGTGATAGATCATCAGGGGATTTGGTGCAGGGTGTTTTCAGTATGCTGATGACACCCAAATCTATTTCTCCATGTCAGCTTCATCAGGCAATGGCATAACTTCCCTAAATGCTTGCCTTGAGGCAGTAATGGGCTGGATGAGGGATAACAAACTGAGACTGAATCCAAACAAGATGGAGGTGATTATTGTAGGAAGCTACAATTCAGGAAATGGGATAGTTCTGAACAAGGTTACAATCCCCCAGAAGCAATAGGTGCGCAGCTTGGGAGTACTTCTGGACCCAACCCTCTCTCTGATACCTCAGGTGTAGGTGGTGGCAAGGAGTGCTTTCTATCAGCTTTGGCTGGTTCATCAACTGTGCCCTTTCCTGGAAATGAGTGACCTTAAGATATAAGAACATAAGAACAGCCCTGCTGGATCAGGCCCAAGGCCCATCTAGTCCAGCATCCCATTTTGCACAGTGGCCCACCAGATGCTGCTGGAAGCCACAGGCAGGAGTTGAGGGCATGCCCTCTCTCCTGCTGTTACTCCCCCGCAACTGGTACCCAGAGGCACCCTGCCCCCGAGACAGTGAAGCACTTGCTAGTAACCTCCAGGCTTGACTACTGCAAAGTACTCTATGTGGGGCTGCCTTTGTACGTAGTCTGGAAACTGCAATGGGTGCAGAATGTTGCTGCCAGATTGGTTTCGGAGCTGTCCTTCAGAGACCATATTACTCTTGTTTTAAAAGAACTACACTGGCTGCCAATAGGTTTCTGGGCAAAATACCAAGTGTTGGTTATTACCTATAAAGCCCTTAATGGCTTGGGCCCAGGCTATTTAAGATAATGCCTTCTTCATTATGAACCCCACTGCCTATTAAGATCTTCAGTGGAGGTTCATATGAGGGTGCCACCAGCTCGTCTGGTGACAACTCAGAGGTGAGCCTTCTCTGTCGTTGCCCCAGAGCTGTGGAATAAACTTCTTGCTGAGATTAGAGCTGCTCCGTCCCTATTAACCTCTAGGAAACAACTGAAGGTACCTCTCTTCAGCCAAGCTTTTTCGCTATTTAGTGGTTTTTAGCTATTTTAATTTGAAATTTCATATGTTTAAAAAATGTTTTGTTTTAATGTTGTAAACCGCCTAGAGACTTCAGTAGTGGGTGGTATACAAATATTTATTTATCATATTTTTATACTGCCTGATATGTACATCTCTAGGCGGTGTACAAAATTTAAAATAATATTTAAAAGTCAACACAGATTAAAATACATGAGACACAATAAAAACAATAGTATAAAACAGTTATTAAAACAATTACAATTACTAAAATTTTAAATTAAAATTACTAAAACCATCCTGAGCCATGTTTGGAAGGGCGGTATATAAATCAATCAAACAAACAAATAACATGAATTCTAATTAAAAGCTTGCAAGAACAGGAGTCATGAAGGTCTTCCTGAAAACAAACAGAGAAGGCAATGCTCTTATTTCAGCAGGGAGCATATTCCAAAGCCCTGGGGCAGCTACAGAAAAAGCCCGATCCTGGGTCACCACCAAATGGCAACCATAACCGGACCTCTCCAGAAGATCGTAACAGGTGGCAGGGTTTATGACCAAGGAGGTACCCTCTTAAATAGCTTGGACGCAAGCCATTAAGGGCTTTATAGTAGTAACCAGCACTTTATATTTCACCCAGAAACATATAGGCAAATATGCTAGCTAGCTAGCTAGCTAGCTAAATAAATAAAATTGTTATTGTACCATTATTAGCAGTGTCTGATATCCAGACTAGTGTTGCACAATGAGAGAAGTTGTGTGCAATTCAGACATTTGCAGTGTCCCCAAGTTGTGGTGCTTGATTGTTGTGCAACCATGACTGGAAGACATTTTCCGGGACACATACAAGGTTGTACAACCTGTTATGCAATGTGCTGGTAACACTTTGTGTAATGTGTTGTGCAACCGGTCAGCATCTTTCGCTGGGTCAAGAGCTAGTCTAGAACAATGATCCTGTCTTTGCACTATGTCCTTGTGCTAGTGCAACAGCATTACACTAATGCAACTCTAGTCTGGATGTAGGCCAATGTCAATTGTTAAAACTGTTTTACTTCTGCTTGCTTCCTGACTAGAATGTTCAGGACAGACATAGCAGTCAATTATTCTCAAATTATTCCCAAATAATCCAGTACCTGCTTAAAGCAGTAAATAAATATGTTGGTTCTTACTGACATTTCTAAGGAATGGTCTCAAAATCCCCAAAAGATATCCAGTTTACATTCCACAGCATTTTTTTTGCAGGGAAAATGAATGTTTTGTTTTGGCTGTGTACTGCTCAGACAAGAACGCTCGAGTGGGAAGTTGCAGGTACACAGCTGTGTGAATGGCAGAGGAACAATACTGTTTAGAATGTATGTTTGAGGGATGAATACAGACAAGGCACTAGTCCCTGACTGCAATTTAACTGAATAGATGTATTACATTTTAGTTGTTTAAGAGCAAATGTAATACATTTGTGTCTGACTTTCTATAGCCATTGAATAAGAAAGGGTTGGTGGGAAATAGATATTTCTTCTCTAGCATACATTTAAATATATTCTTTCTACTTTTGATTTAAAAGCAACTGTAGAACTCTATTTTTTTAAATCCTGACCTTGCGTTGTTCCTTGAATGTATTGCCTCCCAGATAGTCTCTTTGCCTACTTCTTATATAGTGTTCCTGCATATTCAAAATTATAAATGAGATTGAGGTGTGTTACCAGGCTAAATGTGTCACCTGTCTTTCTGGCATACAATGAAAATACATAGTTGATTAAAATATATGTTATTTATTGAACAGCATTGCACCTTTCTTGCCCAAATCCAGGCTGTCCTCTTGCCCAAAAAGACCAAAAGCCACATAGCCAAAGGCAAGTGACGTTGCCCTTCTCTTGTAAAACCTGACCTCTCCAGGAGGAGAGGAGAGCTGGTTTTGTGGTAGCAACTATAACTTGTCCCTTTAGCTAAGCAGGTTCCGCCCTGGTTGCATATGAATGGGAGACTAGAAGTGTGAGCACTGTAAGATATTTCCCTCAGGGGATGGAGCCGCTCTGGGAAGAGCATTTAGGCTCCAAGTTCCCTCCCTGGCTTCTCCAAGATAGGGCTGAGAGAGATTCCTGCCTACAACCTTGGAGAAGCCGCTGCCCATCTGTGAAGACAATACTGAGCTAGATGGACCTATGGTCTGACTCAGTATATGGCAGCTTCCTATGTTCCTGTGTTCCTTTCCTATGTCTCTGTAGCACATAATTGCCAGGTGGTAGCCACATTTATGACCTCTGTCACCATATGCAGACTGGCACCTTCCATGCCTGGCCAACAGGGGAATTTGTTGGCATGCTACGGTATGTCATGATTGGTGACACATACCAGCGCTGTTACCATGGATCCCAGGGAAGTAGTAGTGGTATTGCATCTTCCTAGTTTTTGCTTTTTTACCTCTTTTTTCTCCTCCCATCTTGTTCTGGGATTGCAAAAGATCCTGACTAAGCTCTTACCACTTATATTGGTGTAAGTGGCTAGTGGTGTAACTGCTATCATAAGATTGCTTGTAATTTTATTTTGATCCTGCTTTTTGGCCAGGGAGGTCAAAGCGGATCACAATATTTCCACAGAAAGCACAAATTAATACAAAATTAAATCTGTGTTAGTTTGACCCACTTCTGATCGACTGATGATTACTCAATACAGTTAGATCAACAGTGAATAAACATCTAAACTTTGTGTAGTGAGATAACTACTTCTATTGTCTAGTGAATCCAGGTTGACAGTGTCAAATATGCTAATAAATTCTAACTCTGATTTAATGGTGAAGTTTCTCTTTGCCCCACCCCCCTTTCATAATATTATTACTTTTAGGTCTGTGATAGAATGTCCTGGGAAATTGAAATCCACCCACCACCACTCCCCACAACCAGTTTTTAATGTTTGATTTGTATTAGTTTTATTCTCTTGCAAAAGAATTGACCTGTTTGGCGTGTGTGTGTTTATGCATGCTTTTTAATATCATACCTTTGTTGCAGGACCCCAGGGTGATGTATATCAACTATATATATTGCTTTTAGGAAGACCCTCAAGACACATCTGTTTTCCTAGGCTTTTAACTGAAATTAATTTTAAACTGTTTATTTTTATCCCATGAAATTGTTCTAACTTTTTATTCTGTGAAATTGTTTTGTTTACTCTTTTATATTTGTTGTGTTTTAAATTGTGTGCATCACCTAGAGATACACATATCAGGTATGTATGATAAAATAAATATGTATATGTATCAGAAAGGTGTGATTTGTACATTGATATGCTATTACATTAAAATAAGTGCTGGTGAATGCACCCTTAATGGTATGATTGATGTTGTTTGGTTTTGTGGCAATGTTCTTCAAATAGATACAGGGACTAAGCTGGCACCAGGATTTGTTTCAGGCATTGGTGCCTCAGTATGTATCCTTGTTTGGCAGTCCATTGCTGCTGGTGTGGACCTGCTTCAGTTTGGATGGATATCAGTAAGCAAGGAAAGATCAAGGCGGTTGAGAGGAAAGAAAACAGTTTTCCAGAATGAGTTGTAGATCATTGATAATGAGCTGGAGAGGTTTTCATTGGCAGATGTGACAGAAAATGGTGTTCTATTATGTTCTCCTGTAATAGGTGACTCCTGGGAACCTGGCCTTGTTTATCACTTTCTTTCTTTCAACAGGTGAGCAGTGTAATGTTAAGAATGTCTGATGTAAGTCCTTCAGGTGTTTTTTTTCTAGCAAATGAAGTTGTATCATAAGGCTTTGCTCAGATTATGGATTCTGTGGTGTGCTCTGGATGACAACAGTCAGCTGGCTTTCAATATACGTTGATGTCTATATGATATAGTAGTACTATGGTGTTTAGAAAGTGAATCTGTTGCATGGAATGGTCCAGGCATACACTAATAGTGGGGTGAGAATATCTGAAGGTTTGAGGAATTTCAAAGGCTTTCTTCCCATATATCAAAACGGAAAGGATATAATCAGTCTACCTCAGACAGATACTTGTGTCCAGGAGTTAAGAAAATATTGTTCTAAGTCAGCCATCAGTATGTTGGGATAATGTGGAGTAATATGGGTACCCATAGCAATTTAGAGCCAGTTGAGGTGATCATAATATACATCCAGGATGGACTCACACTGAAAGCAATCACATTGATGTCACTGAAGGACATCCTACTGTGCTATCAGGATGTCCTTTAATTGTGTGAGAGGGTGTTAATCAGAATCGCCACCATATACACTCTAAAATCTGTTGCCAAAATCTGCACACCTTAACAATTCCCATGGAATTCCAAGATCTTATATGTGCTGGCTGAAAGTGGGGTAGGGATAAAAGGGTTATACATATAAGAAAGAGCATGATCTTTTGGGATGTATTGTGTTTTCAGTATAACACAATATTTGATGTGCATTATTAATTATAGCTCTAATTCATTCGGAGTTGTAGTGTTGGGGTATGTGGGAGATTTAAGTAAATAAACAAAGTGAAGTCAACACCAGTTGATCTGTTTTCAATGACTTTGGCATGTTTGATTGTTATAGGAACATAGGCAGCTGCCATACACTGAGTCAGACCATTGGTCCTCTAGCTCAGTATTGTCCACACAGACTGGCAGCAGCTTCTCCAAGGTTGCAGGCAGGAATCTCTCTCTTCCCTATCTTGGATATTCCAGGGAGGGAGCTAGGAATCTAGATGCTCTTCCCAGAGCGGCTCCATCCCCTAAGGGAAATATCTTACAGTGCTCACACTTCTAGTCTCCCATTCATATGCAACCAGGGCAGACCCTGCTTAGCTAAGGGGTCAAGTCATGCTTGCTACCACAAGACCAGCTTTCCTCCCTATTGTTCTTGTGAATGCTCTGACTGGTCACAGCCCAGAACATCATCTGAAAGTGGACTGAACCAAGATGCATGGAGTTGCCATGTGGTGATGGCAGCGAGCTGAAAAATTCACTTACAATCAACTCAACCAGTGCACAAGTGGGGGGGGGGGGCTGCTGACTCCTTACCTTTTTTGCTGTCCCCCTAGTGTCTGCTTTTAGAAAACTGGGGGAGGGGGTATGATTTGGCTAAAATTGGGGGGACTAAAGGGGTGGGTCTTGTGGATTAAATTGACACCCCCCCCGACTTCCCTCCTATACTTCAAGCAAAATACAAGCCAATGTCACTGCCAACTCGGACAGAAGCTATTCCTGGATTTCCCCGGCTCCCAATATTTGTTCCCATATTTTTCACCTTACTCAACTATTAAAACCTCCAGGATTGCTTTCAATAGACCCCTAGAGATTGAAGCCGATTTCTGGAGAGTCCAGGCCAATTCTGAAGGGTTGGCAAGTGACCCTACCATTAGCCCGCCTCTGGGAAAGATTGCCTCTCATCAGCGCTGCGTTCCGGGACTTTGGGAGTTCTTGGGCAGCCTTCTCTTTACACATCCAGCCCTGCAGGTGTCAGTGTAGCCTGTGAATACCAGCGCAGGGGCTGAGCAGGAAGCTTCCCCTCCCTCTCCAGCAGCTCCCTTCCTTCCCCGTCTCCCGTTCTTTGCCTGTCGCCAAGAGCCAGACTAGCTGCAGACAGGCAGCAGCCAGAGGAGGAGGAGTGGGGAGAGGAAAAAGGAGGAGGAGGACGGGGGGGGGGAGGAGGAGGAGGAGGAGGAGGAGAGATTGGGAATGAGTTGGAGGCAGACACAGCCTCAGCGCGCAGATCTACCCTGCTGGAGACAGACAGAGGGGGGAGGGAGGAGGATAAAAGAGACTTCATCTGCTCTGCATAAGAAAAGCCCACCTCCTGGTGCTTCAGGGGCGAGATGTAGGGCTCGGAGGAAAGGTGAGTGTACAGCCTGCTCCGTTCTGTCTCCTCCTGCCCTTGGCTGGGCTCATGCAGATGCCGCTCTCAGAGAAGTGGGGAGTCCCCGAGAATGCAGGAGTTGCTCCACCACCACCTAGACAGCCAGAAAGTGTCTGGCAAAGTGAGGAGAGGCCCAAGTTGAAGGGCTGCAGCTCTTAAAGAGACAAGGCATTCCTTGGTCAGCAGAAGGTGTTTCGCTCTCCTTTGTGTCTTCGGCTGCCCCGTTTCCTTTGCATACAGGCAAAGTCTGTGCGTGAGGAGAGAATGTGTGCGTGCCACATGCAGGATGTGCAAGATGTGAACATAAGCACATGTTCTGTACAGGGACACACATGTCTAGCTCTTCTAGCATACATGCTTCTCCAGACTGTGTGTTCCCGTGAGGAGGCTGTGCCAGGATTTGCCCAGGCTCAAGAAGGAGGTGGCTCCCTTTGGGGAGACAAAATGAGAAGGAAATTTGGAACTGAATTGGACAAGCGCTTCCCCACCTACTGGTATTCCTGATACCTTGTCAGCCAGGGGTTTAGTTTACAGGTAGCAGCATGCAGTTGACCCCACTATTTATTTATTTTTTAATGAACAATTGTGTGTGTGTGTGTGTGTGTGTGTGTGTGTGTGTGTGTGTGTGGAGGGGGGGTGTCATCCTTTGGATTGCTGTGTCTGTGTGTCTATGCTGCTGCATCTGTTTTGTTGTTGGGGGCTCCTTAGAAGTGAAGACAAAACTATATCATGTGTGATGTATATTTCGGACTTGCATCTGTGGTTTGAAGGGGCTGTTTTGGGCACCTGGATAAAGTCTGAGTTGATGAAGCAAGTGAGTGAGAGCTGCATCCCCTGTCTCTGTAAGCCCATGTCTTTAAACTACAGAGCCATTTCATGTGAATGAAAAATCATAGGGAAAAGGCTGCTTCAGTGAATTATGTTCAAGCTTAATACTCGGAGTATGTAAACATATCTCATTGTTGGGAATGGCTAATTTTGCATCCCAGACACTAAAAATATTGATGCATCAGACATGCGGCGGACTCCAGCGTCGTCTCAAGAGACTGTCACAGAGGCGTCTGCATACTGTAAACTATACAGCAGAATCGTGCATGCAACTTTTATAGGAGTGACAATAAGCATCCAGTGGTGTCTCCGTTTATGGGAAGTCAATACTTGCAGAAATGACTTGTCCTTTCCCACACATTAATAGAACTGTACCTTATCTTTCTTTAGCTTCAGGTTCTGATGTGCTGAGCTGGGGTTATGAACTGGGAAGTGAATTCTATCATTAGGCATATATTTGATATATGCAGATTAATTTCCATTGTTGCTGGGATGACTTTAATGGAAGAAATGTGCTTTTTTTTGAGGTTTATGCTGCAACAGAAACAATCTGATTGATAGCAAAACTGAGCACAAACTTATGTATGCAGTTTACAAGCTTTAGCCTATAAATGCTTAAAAAACCTTTTCAAAGTGTATCTTCTATTGTGTAAATGTTGTTAATTGTGTAGTTATTCAGTTGTATATGGAACCAAAGGTTTTGTATGATACCATTATGTTTTGTAAAATGTTAGTATTTTAGAAAGCTGCTATCACTTTGGCTCTCTGTGTGTGTGTGTGTGTGTGTGTACACACCATGACAAAACTTTTGGAAGAAAAAAGACTCGGGAAATAACTTGAGCAACTTAAGTAATTACAGCAAAGATGTATTTTTGCATGTTCAGGTTTAGAAATATAACTATTTGCAGCTGTAGACCAATGTAGTGGAGGAAGTTGGCATTAGGAAGAAGGGTTCTTAACAGGCACTATTTCAACTTTATCCAATTGTCCTGGGACAATACTTAATGGCTTTGCATTTCAAAGTGTCTCTCAGCCTATTTTACTGAAGCTTTATATTCCGTTTGTTCCATTGCTAATTATATTTGCTTGCTGATGGTAGGATTGTTTTGCAGCAACTAGAAAGCATGTCACTAGTGCAGCTTCCCTATTGCTTGAAATAAAGAGGATAGTTTATTGGGCAAGACATTATAGGAGACGGCATATATTAAACTGGTGAATGTCCCTGCTTAGTTGCCAGCTGAAATAGTGACAAAATGTTCTGCACGTCTATATCTGTGCTGGTGTTTTCAGCACAAGGTATTAAGTTACTGACTGTGAGTGTGACACAAGATTCTGTAGTGGCAGAGGCTTAACTGCAAAATATCCCATATGTAAGTATACATGAAGAGACATCTCTGGATATTCTGTGCTTTGGCGCACATTCAGCTCTGCCTCCTTAGCTGATGAATTCATAGGCATTTCATTATTTTCTCAGTCCAGTCATGCTCAGACAATAAATGCTTTTAAAACTATGGAATTCCATTTCAGCTTAATAGTTGGAGTGGAGGTAGTGGAACCCTAAATCTCCAATCTAATTAATGTTGATTATGTTTCCATTGTGGGGTGTGTGTTTTTTACACATTGTGCACTGTGCATATCTGCTCCTTCCCTGTAGGAGGCAAAATAAGACCTGCACTGGGCATGCTTGATGCACCTGCCCTTCCTCAGCTGCCCTCACCTGCCCTTCCTGCCATTTTTGCTCTCCTGCCTTGCTAAAGGAACATATTCAGAGCCTCAGCCCAGTGTTGTCCTTGCCTTTCTCTGAGGCTGATTGCTGCGCCTCGGAGAAAATTCAAATGATTATGAGAAATTCAGTGTTCTCCCCACTACCTTTTAGAGAAGGGCTGCACAACATCATCACTGATTATTGGCGACTGTGGCTAAAGATTATGGGAGTTGCATTACAACAACAGCTGGAGGGGAAGGTTATGCAGCCCTGCTTAAGGGGTAATGGAGAGTTTGCATGTCACTTTGCAGGTATAATTGGTTTCATCCTTGCGGACTTTAACGCCGGAGTTTTGGCAGTTCTAGGAGACTTGCCTTGGGCACCATCAGATCCTGTTGTGATGGACTAATTTTAGTCCGTGAAGCCTGAAGACGTGGACAAGATCCTGGGCAGCGTGCGGGCAACACCATGTTCTCTACACCAGGGATTCTTAATGTTGGGTCCCCAGATGTTATTGGATTTCAGTTCCATAATCCCCAGCCCCAGTGGCCTTTGGTCAGGGATAATGGGAGTTGAAGCCCAATAATGTCTGGGGATCCAGCGTTGAGAATCCCTGCTCTAGACCCTTGTCCTTTGTGCCTAATAAAATCTGCCAGGGAAAGAATAGGTAGGTGGTTAGAGGTCATTATTAACACCTCATTAAGGGAAGGCAAGACACCATTGAGCCTTAAAGAGGCAGTGGTAAGATCACTATTAAAGTCCTCCCTTGATTACTCCAACCTGGATAATTCTAGACCTGTGTCAAACCTTCCCTCGTTAGGCATGGTGATAAGAGCTCATGGTGAATGTTTGGCTATTTAGCTGCAGGGAGATGATGCAGATGATCTAGATCAGGGATTCTCAACGTTGGGTCCCCAGATGTTATTGGACTTCAGCTCCCATAATCCCCAGCCAAAGGCCACTGGGGCAGGGGATTATGGGAGTTGAAGTACAATAACATCTGGAGAACCAACGTTGAGAACCCCTGATCTAGATCATTTTTAATCTGACTTCTGTCCTGCGTATGAGACTGAAACCACCTTGGTTGTACTGGTGAATTACCTGCTCTAGGAACTAGACAGGGAGTGAAGGTGGTGTATGGGGACTACTGCATGATCCCTTGGCTGCTGGCCTATGAGGTTCCACAGGGTGCAGTTTTGTCCCCCATGTTGTTTAACATATGCATGAAACCGCTGGGAGAGGTAGTCTGGACACTTGGACTGAGGTGTCCTCATATGCAGATGACACTCATCTCTATCTCTTCTTGCCATCTGATCCTAGGGAGGCGTTAGGGTATCCTGAGCCAAACGCTGGAAGCTGTGATGGGCTGGATGTGGGCTAGAAACTGAGACTGAATCCAGACAAGACAGAGGTGCTGCTGGTCAGTAGGAGAGCCAATCGACTGAGGGATTCAACTGGCACTGGATGTGTTTGCACTCCCCTTGAAATAGCAGGTGTGCAGTTGGGGGGTACTGCTGGACCCAGTTGTGCTTTTCGATGCACAGCTGGAGCCAGTGACCAGGGGTGCCTTTGCATAGCTTTGACTAGTGTGCCAGCTGCATCCCTATCTCAAGAAGGCAGATCTGGCCATGGTAAACCATACTTTAGTCACATCACAACTAGATTGCTGCAATGCTTTCTAAGTGCAGTTGCCCTTGAAGAATATTTGGTAAGTGCAGGTAGTGCAAGATGCAACAGGTGGGGTCTTGTCCAGAGCTGTTGGTAGCAGATTACGCCCATTTTGAAAGAGCTGCTCTTGGCTGTTGATTTGTTTCCAGATCCAATTCAAGATGCTCATTATTATTATCACCTTTAAAACCCTTAATGGTTTGGGCCTTGGATACCTGAAGGACCACCTGCTCCCATCTGTTTCTGCCCATTTGACAGGATCATCAGCAGGGCCCCTGTTCCATGTGCTGACATTGAGAGAGGCTCAGTGTTCTTGTGTGTGGGACAGGGCCTTCTTGGTCATTGCCCTCAGGCTTTGGAATGCTTTTACAGTGGATGCCTGCTCCTTAGTTTTCCTCGCTACCTTTAAGAGGTAGGTAAAGAACTGGTTATTTAATCCAGCCTTTGTCCTTTTAGGGGTGCTTTTCTGCTGTTGGTACTGCTTTTTTGAGCTGTATTTTATGGTCTTTTTGGTTGTTGGTGTTTCTAATATTCATACTGTAAACTGCCTTGAGATTTCTTATGAAAGGTGGTATACAAATTTAACAATAAATAAAATAAATCTAGGTAAATGTCAATGGAATACTGCGTGATTTTACAACAATAAATGAGCCCATCTAGACACAGTCTCTTGATTTCTTAACATTATTTTTATCTAGTATAAACTTAAGATGAAGAAAAGCTTTTCAAAAGGAACCTTTATTAACGTGATGTATGATTACTCCTTCAGTACTTGCCACATGGTGAGTGTTTCCTATTCTTGAAGGCCCTAGAGTTGAGAATAATTTTATACCTATGTGCCATTTTCAGCAACAGAAACCATGCATTTCTTTGGTGGGGGGGGAAAGGTTTTTGGGCAATTGATCTGTAAACCTGGTTTGCATAACTGCTGAATTTGTCAGTGGTACCCAGCCAACATCAACTGCTTATTAAAGGACCTGGTGCCGGCCAGTACACTGGTGTAGTTACAGAAGTAGAGTTTTTAAGAATCCGCTTTGTCTTAAGAAACCCACTCTGTAAAAATATATTTTCTTTTTCTTGACAATGACTGTCTGTAAACATAGCCTTGGATGGCATATTAACCAGGTTGCAAATGTCTAAAGTAGATGCAGCTTCTTTTTTAAACATATGTTAGTGTTTTTTCCCCATTTTGAATACACCGAACCACAAAGAACATTGTTGGCAAGCTATAGTCTTCCGAAATCTCGTGCCCCACTCCACTACCAGAAAAAGTATGTAGATTTCACGCTCAGTAACCAGGAAGGAAGAATGTGTGTAGATCATCTTTCCTCTGGCAGCATACTTGTTCCCTAGCTGCTAATTCTGACATGTCTCTTAACCAACATGCATGGAGAGGTGGGACATAATTTTCCAGGTTTTCAACACTAGGCTGTTGTGGCTGCATTGTGAATCTAGCCACAGGCATAGCTTAAGGGTTGTTTAGGATGAATGAGTTAACCATAAGTCAGAGAAAAATTAATAAAATCATTTCCAGTGTAAAAAAATGCTTTCATAAACTGGGGTATAATCACAGCCAGTGACAAAGTACTTGTTCCCTGGTTTATGAGATCTCTGACAACTGGCTTATGTCATTGCTCCACATATGACAAACGTTTTGGGTGTTCAGTATATTCTAAAAATATATATATTTAAATAAATCAGAATCTATGTTTTGTCTCTATTGCTTAATTATCCTTAGTTCAACCTTGAGTAGTAGTTCAGCCGTGAGTCCATATTCACCTCTGTTTTCTAAATTATCCATTGCTGGTTTGCAGTGGTTCAGTAGGGGCTTATAGATGATAGTGTTTTGTTATCCAAGGAACAAGTTGATTTTAGACATGCCAAGTGCTGTAGGATTGCTGTGGCTCCCAGATCATCTCATCCAGATTGTAAAGCATGGTCAAGACTGGAACTGGATTGTCAGTGAACAAGCATCAATATTTCCATTCAAATGCTGTTGCACTTTCAAACCTCACTGGATACAGTTCAACTGCCTGATCCAAGGTTTTGATGAAATGGTTGCTTGCTTCAGCATAAGATTATTTTGCTAATACATGAGAGTATTTTAGCCACAATCACCATCAGTCTCTCAGCATCAGATGGAGAAGTGTATGTAGGGTAGGGATTATAGTGAACTGAAGGGGTGTGTGTGTGTGTGTGTGTGTGTAGAAGGAATTTGTGCCAATACTGAAGTTTGCTTTTTTCTCTTTTTGGTGCACCTTGTTGTTAGGCAGCATAAACAGACACCTATATTGTGTATTTCTTAACAGCCACTGAAAACATTTCCTTTTCAGTATAAGCCCATATTCCTATCTTAATCTCTTTCCTTTGAGCACCTATTGAGAGTGGCACTATAGCGCTCATTTTAAAGTGTGACTTGTGTAAATCTTATCTCAGTTGACCCTGTAGTTCAGATAGGCTTGGAAATTATGGAGAATTGAAGTGTAATTTCTTTGTTGATTCGCAACAGAGAGAACTTTCATAGATGAAATATGTTTGCATTGTGCCAAATGGTTGACTTTTCTAGAAGGAAAAAAACTTAAAGGTTTATGTGAAAAGTACTCTGGTTAATATATTGGCATTCCCAGAACCCGCTAACACTTGGGCAGGTTGCCAGCCACCACTTAATGAGGATGCAGAATGTCTGGCACAATCTGCATAAACACAAAATTTCAGAAAAGGGAGTTTGCAAGTTGTATATCTATATCCATAATTAATTTTTAATTACTTTGCACTTAAGATGGATAGAAATATTTCCAATTAGATGATTGAGTTTTGCATGCACAATGTTTTGTATCTTTCGGTTTCTCTGGCTTGATGTCTGTATATACATCTATGTTTGAGGTGTTGCAGAGTTAAGACTGTGTGTATTGGGTGAGCTCACAATTGTACTGTACAAACACAAAACTTGGCATCCTAAGTGCCTGGACTTTCATTTATTAAACAGCAAGTTTCTAGCCCTTAATGTTACAAAGAGAGGGTTAAAAGTGTGGGTAGTGCCAAGTAAAATCTTGGATGCTGGGTGGGGTAAATGCTGGGTGTGAATCACCAATTGTGGTCCACTTTTTAGAAAAGGGACATACGTGTGAGGAATTTCATTTCTTCGTTCTATACAAATATACACCACATAAATTTTATAATGAAGATATAAATATATTGTTATTGAGGAAAGAGGCTTTTTTCATACATCTTTTTAAGACCCACATTACGGGTTTAAATACAAATCAGGGGGGGAGATAAAAGAGAGTAAACAGAGCATGCTTTAAACAGCAGAGTTGGCAGTAAGATAATATCATTACTCACTATGGCTAGTCCAACAGCACAGGGCTGGCATAATGTTATTTTTCTATGAACAGAGGGAAGTGGCAATGCATATTAGAGATCAGGACAGCTGTTGTAGTTAAAGGTTTAGAAGAAATTCCACAATATAGGGGAGGAGGAAAGTACAGTAATTAATTACATAGGATACACCTGCTGGGTATCAGAGTTCCGCGTGTATGTTTATTGGGGAGATATTTAAAAGGCAGGGAGTGCAAAGAGAGAGCAAGCATGTCTCCACACGCGTTATACAATAAAAACCGTGGGATGATAAGGCATTGAGATAAGAAATCTATGTTGCGTCTAAATTGGTAAGGGATTCCAGTGGGATCTTTAGTGGGAGGAATTGTGTTTGGAAAACAAGTGAATGTTGATGTATAATGTGACATGAATTGTTATTCCTGCATTTAGGTTGAAATCTGTTGAAATAATGCTAGTTGTTATGAAACAGAATCCTTTTTGTGAGTAAAAGAAATTATCCGGAAAATCTGTTATTTTTTAATATATGGTTAGATGCAAATCCTTAAATACATGGTTGGATGTTAAAGATCCTGGACGACACTGAATGTTAAATTGCCATTAAGTTTGGAAGGTGGAGAAGCTACACATATTAACCCACAAGTATTGGTAACTCTCGATATACATTTGGATGTAAGAGGTCCGGCATTATAGAATGCAAAACCGCCATAGAATCTGGAAGATTGAGAAGTTATCAGCATTAACCCACAAATAATTAGAAGGCTGGAAAAGTCGGATCATATTCATCTCCATTTCAATGGTACTGTGAGTGGGAATGCTCTGTTGCCAAGCAAGGAGAAGAGTTGTTTTTTCACCTTACTTTATTTGAGTTGAATTTGTTTTGTCATGTGGATGGATCATAAAGTATAGAGCTGTTTTAACCATAGCAAGTGTAATACAGTACATTATATATGACATGCAACATCTTTAGGGTCATCTAAATGTATTCTGTTGGTGTTAGTCCTGTTTAGATATATTTATTAGCAGGCTTTTGAAGTGTAATTACCTATAACAGGTTGTGTGCTTAGAGTTCAGGATCTGATATTTTTAATTAATTGGATGTATAGACACATGTATAAAATTGAGATTGAGTTTTCAAGCATCCCTTTTCTAGATCATTTAGTCACGTTGTGTTTTTAATTCATTTCACTGGATGGGGTAAGATGGCTGAGCAAGGTTTCTAATAGTCAGGACACAAGACTTTGGAATCCCTTTCCAAAACTAAGAAAAATATTGTAAAATAGGGAAACGTGTGCAAATATACTTAATCAGCATAGTATCTACAGACTGCAAAATCTATCTTTTCTGGGATAAGTTAAAATTTGGATTGAATACTGAGAAATAATATTGACCTGTGTCTCAAGTAGTGCTGAGCTGTTTTTCTGTCCCTCCACCACTGCCGTCATAGTTAAGGGGGATGAGCCCTTGAAATAGTTTCTTCCAAGGTGAAAAACAAACTTGTGTTTTTTTTACCTGTGAAGAGTATTTCCATTTTGCAGACAGGCAAGTGAAACTGATAGATAACAACTTGTCATCTTTTCCTGGTGTCGTATTTGAATTATATATTGATGTATAAATTTGATTCTTTTTTTGCACCCATCCTGAGCATAGTCTTAGAAATATTTTTTCAAACTCATTGCAGCCTATTTGCTAAAACAGAAACACATTTAAGAAATTCTAGGTTTGTCAGACTGTTTATATGACAGAGCAAGTCTGTGCTTGCCAAGATCCAGACAGTCTGTTAACATTACATGTCAGGGATAAATAAATTACTGTGTCTGAGACAGAAATGCACTTGCATTTGGTTCAAACCTGTGGCACATCCCTACTGAGATGCACTGATATCGTGTGATATCGGGGTCAGGTAACTTGTTCTGCACCTGTTTAATTTATTTATGCTTTTATAACCTACCATACTCCCAAATGCTCAGGCTGACTAACCATATAGTTATAAGCAATATTTGTAAAACATAAAGATAGATTTAAATATAGGTATTTTTAATGTAGCTAAAACAATGTTGGCAAGTGTAAAGTGATGCACATTGGGGTGAAACCCTAACTTCACGTATATGCTGATGGGATCTGAGCTGTCAGTGACTGACTAGGAGAGGGATCTTGGGGTTGTGTTGGACAGCTCGTTGAAAGTGTCGACTCAATGTGCGGCAGCTGTGAAAAATGCCAATTCCATGCTAGGGATCATTAGGAAGGGGATTGAAAATAAAACTGCTAATATTATAATGCCCACACCTGGAGTACTGCATACAATTCTGGTCACCACATTTAAAAAAAGACATTGTAGAACTGGAAAAGGTGCAGAAGAGGGCAACCAAGATGATCAGGGGCCTAGAGCACTTTCCTTATGAGGCAAGTCTACAACACCTGAGGCTTTTTAGTTTAGAAAAAAGATGACTGGGGTGAGGAGACATGATAGAGGTCTATAAAATCATGCATGGTGTGGAGAAAGTCGATAGAGAGAAATTTCTCTCTCACACACATAACACTAGAACCAGGGGTCAATCCATGAAATTGATTGCCAGGAAATTTAGGAACAACAAACGGAAGTTCTCTTTCACACAACGCATAATCCACTTGTGGAATTCTCTGCCACAAGATGTGGTGACAGCCAATAACCTGGATGGCTTTAAGAAGGGTTTGGATAATTTCATGGAGGAGAGGTCTATCAACAGCTATGAGTCTGAGGGCTATAGGCCACCTCCAGCCTCAGAGGCAGGATTCTTCTGAGTACCAGTTGCAGGGGAGTAACAGCAGGAGAGAAGGTATACCCTCAACTCCTGCCTGTATGCTTCCAGCGGCATCTGGTGATCCACTGTGTGAAACAAGATGCTGGGCTAGATGAGCCTTGGCCTGATCTGGCAGGGCTGTTCTTATGTTCAATTATGTTATTTACACCTAGCCCGTAAATTGCTGAGCAACTGTAGGACATGTCTTCCATCATAAGAAGATGCTCAAGCTTGGCATTTGGAAAACCTGTGGAGGAGTGCATTTTCAGCACTGGAGTGTGTCTGTGTGATTGTACTTGAGTCCTAGGGGGAATACTATTGCAAGAGACATTGGATTGGCCCCTGGAGTATACACAAGTCTGTGTGGCTGTGATAATTCCTCCAGATACTGATGTCGTGGTAACTTGAGTGCACTCCACTAGTGCACACAGAAGTGACTGGCAAGCACTACAACATCTGAGGCTTTCTCAGTGGAAATCTGAATTGTAAATTATTGCTAAAGTGCTGTTGTGATTTCATGTAAGGGGCAAATGTTGAGTCACTTGTTGTAAAGTGTCTGCCCTCGAGGATAAATTTGGATATTGCACTTGCATAATATTTTGCTGCTGAGATATTATACAATAGCTAGTAGGGCCATTGCAGTCTGAAGGAACTGGATTGAGTGGCATGTGGACCTCTTGGATAGTGCTGCAGACACCACTGCTGAGTGACAAGACTCCCTTTTGTGTTGCTTGAAATATTTTTCTTAATTTCCTCTCGTAATGGTGTGGGAACAGCCCTGTAATCTTCTTAAAAGGGGGGAAAATTGCAATCCCCAGCAAGGTCAACCACTGCTTCTTTAGCAATGTCCCATCATTTTATAAGCCCCATCCCTCAAATAAGGGAGGGGGAGATGGCAAAATCTCAAAATGACACTTTAAAAGAGTGATATACCTAGTGTGTTTTGGAAAAGAATATCTATTCCACTTATTGTGGCAGCTTCCTTAGAGCTGTAATATCCTGCAATAAATGATCTTGCCCCTGAAGGGTGGAAGCGCAGTGGGCATCTTACATGCTCATATTATCTGTGTTAGCATTATTTTGAGGCCTTGCCTCTCTTCCCACTCCTTTGCCCTTTCCTTCCTACATTTTGTTCGTCGTTTTATAATAGGAATACGATGAATATTTAAATATTCTTTGTATTTGTATTCATTGTTTTATAGGCCTTTTTTATTTACATGAAGTCAGATGTTTGAAGATAATGGCCCTTTTTCCTTTGTCCAAAATTGAATGACATGTGGTTTTGTTGTTTAAAACCAAAATAAAAATCCAACACATTATTCCCTGGGCAGCAGGACCTTTTCCCCATCTATTATGTGTGAAGTGCAAATGCATTGTTGAAGGAAAAAGCATTTTTAAAACATCATCAGGATAAACTCTAAATCCGAAGCATTAGGGTTCTAGACACAGAATAACAATACCACAAATCATGTCCAGAAGCCAACAAGAAGTTAATACAGACCACATAGAGCTAGTATAATGTGTTTGTGAGGATCAGATAAGAACTGGAGTGCTGTGGTATTGAACACCCGGTTGGAAATATATTTTCAGCTGAAGGAGGACAACATTGTATTTTATTGGCACCTAATTGTTATAATGTATGTTACATTTTTCAGGTCTTAGTTAATGAGCAATTTAGCAATTTGTGAATAGTGAGGTGTCTGAGCTCTTTTGAAGAGGGCCAAACCAAGCATTGTCTTACATGAAGCTATGTAAGAACGCTGTTACTTGGGAATTGCTGCTGGCAGTGTGAAAATTGGATTCCAGTCCTCCTGTCTGTTTTTTCCTTCTTACCTCTTGTGAAGAGGGTAGAGATTTTCCTTTTCCTTTCCTTCCATTTCCTGGGAATCATTTTGGTCCTTATGAGTGTGAACGGGTGTGGGGTTGAATGGACCCACACCCCAAACTTTGGCTATATCTTTGTTTTAAGATTATCTCTGATAAAAATAAAAAAAATTCTCAAGTTAGTGAGGATTGCTTCAATCAAAATCAACCAAATAAACAAAACATTGGCTATAGATCTGTGAGGCAACTGGCTGTATCTGTGACCATATTTAGAGAGATTACATTATGTGAATCGGGACATAGGTTGGGCTTTCTGGGTTAAAGTGCACATGCTTTGAAACAGATGCCCGCTTGCACACACTTCCACTGGTGACTTGTGAGCATGATTGCATCCAGCCAAAATATGCACTACCTGCTTTGATAAGAAAGCACAAATAATTACACGTTCTGTGTTGCTCATTCCTCCAGATCTTTTGCTCTCTGGAGATTATTTGATCATTCTGTAAAATATTAATATATATACAAATTGGGGGGACTACTGTGTAATTGAAAATGTTTATTCTTAATATCTTGCAATACATAACTAAAATGCTTCTGTGCTCATTGGACTGGAGAAATATGATTGGCATAGTGTTGACAGCAACTATGTTTTGTCTGTCACTATCAAATGATGTCTGTTCTGAGAAAAATTGAATAATTTATTGTAAAGCCTTTTACATTGCAAAGCTTTAAAAAAAGTTTTTAAAATTATTTTATTGTGCAGAATACCTAGGATTTTAAAACAGAATTCTCATGCTTCCTATAGATGAATAGAGAATTGCACAGTTTTCTAGTCACCAAAATATCCATTACAATCTGTAGTTTGTCTTCAATCTTCCTTTCAGTTTCTATCATTACTGCTTGTTGTAACTACATTTTTACTTCTGTAATAGAAATTCCACCTTACCTATGTCCAAAAGATGCTAGAATGAAAATCCTATTTTTATAGTATAGCTGTGGTGACACTATATGCTTCTGGTTTCTCACCAGGGGACTATTTGTGGTATTCTGTTACCCATGGGGAAGCTCTGTGACTGAGAGACAGGAAAGCTATTACAGAACATATCTTTTACACCTTTCCTTTACCAGCGAACGTTGGGTAAGAGGTGTTTGCCGTACATGCATTAATGGAACAAAAAATTCTTTGTGACTTCTTACTGTGCGATCTTCAAAAGCTGTATAATTTCCTGATACTCAAGCAGATGGGTGAAACCATTGTATATGTTGATTTGAAAGCTTGATCTTATAGTAAAACTAAATGTCTCCCTTACCAGCACCTTTTTATCTGACATTTTTAACTGAGATCTCATTCTTTTGGTGAAAGAATTTCATAGCTTCTTGTATAGTCCCCAAATATGTGAACTGAGCATTACATTCCCTTTCTGCACAAAGGTGCAATCAAGACAACTTACTAAAAAAATAAAAAATAAAGTGACAGTTGTTCATTAATATAAATCAGCAGGGTAATACATATACACATATGAAATGAATCCCAGCAAGGCCATTTTAAAAGCTCAAAGCATACCTGACAATTAATTCTTCACTGCACTTCTGAAGATGGGCAGAGAGGGTGCCAGGTGTACCTCTTTAGGAAGGTAATTACATAGCTTGGGTTCCACAGGACAGAAGGCTCTCATGGACACCTTGTGGACCCTGCTGCATCTTTGACATTGGGGGAACACAAAGGAGGTTCTATTTAGAGCAGCAAACGTCACCAGAAGGTTCATATGAAAGGAGGCATAGTTGAGACAGAAATGCTTATGAAAATTTAGAGAGAACTTTGAAAGTGAGACAGATTCAGTGTAAAATGCGGCCAGTTAAATTTGTTTTGAAGAGTTAAATCAAATATTTTCTCCAAGTCTTTATATTTGAACATGCTTGGTTAGAGCTCCTGATGGAGTAATTGTCACCAGCCTTTGAGGCTAGTTTTGATCTCTGACTATCGCATGGAGCACTACATCTATTACCGCAACCATGTTCACATTCTTTAAAGAGAGATCCACGTAGTGGCTATCATAATATAACTAGTGTTATTTCATTTATCTTCACAGAACCTTGGAATGTTGGTAAAACTGTTAGTGACTTTACTAAGACTTGATGGTTGAGAATTTAAAACCAAGGCTTCTTTGCCCTACAGTCAATTCATTGTACCATATTGGCTCTACAACCTTTGTTGTCATAGTTTGGCATAGTTTTATCTCTAAACACCAAAACAAATTTAGAGGACAACATAAAACAAATTAAATATTAAGTTTTAGTGGTGGTGGTGGTGGTGGTGGTTGTGATGAATCTTCATAGTCTGCTCCATAGCATCCTTTGTATCAAACATGGAACAAAGGCTGAGTGCATTAGGAATATCTTTAGCAATATTTGTAGCAAGCAGTCTGACTGAAGACAGTTTTAGGGTAGTATTCATTGGTGTCCTCATCCTGGATCCAAGGCCCCACTAATTTGAGGATGAGACTAACAGTTTAAGAGTTGAGACAGGGTGGGAAGACCCTATGACACAGACTTAAAATGACCTCCTGACACTGTGAAACTCTGCTCCACAGCAAAGAAACTCAGGCCAGTATTTCACATCACGACCAGAAAACACAGTCCTTCCTTCCTCTCACTTGGAACCTGCCAGTCCTAGCAGAGCCCCCTCAGTGCTGCTGGAGCCAGTGCTTAGAAAATCGGGCAAGGCTCCTTTAAGCAGGAAAGGGGTGGGGCCAATGTATTCTACCTGGGCAACAGCCATAAACCACTGCATTCTAAGCAGCTGCTGGGACAACTTCCCTCTTATATATCTAGATCCAGCTCTTTGGGTTCCCGATAAAAGCTCCGAACCCTTTCCTTTTATTGCTGTCCAAGGTCTGTGTCCCTGGACCCTGCCTCAGTGGAGACCCTGGCTCAGCCTAGAACACAATAATTAGTGGATCTCCTGCCAAATCTTTCAAATATAAACAGCTGTTTTTCTAAGAAGCTTAGCTAATATAATGATAAATGAAGAGATCTTGGTCTCAGCATAATTAAAAAGAGAGAGAGGAAATTTTGGGAACTGGTGGCAAACGGTACTCATATGTATAACACCGCACTTGATGAATATATTTTGGCAGAAGTCTGGTTTCAACATTTTCCTGCTATTTATAGCTGTCCTCAGAGTGAGCCAACCATAGTACATATAGATATTGATATATTACCAGAGTGGCCAGCAGTTACAGAATTGGCATGTAAGCAGCTGGTCACTGTTTAGACCCCTGGGAAAGGTCCGGGAGAGGACATGGTCCCCCCTAAGGTATATAAGCTGAATGCTTATTGGTGGGCCCCTATTTTGGCTAGACTCTTTTCAGAAATTGACAATATATGTGTTAAACTGTATAATTGGAAATGAAGCATTATATACCCAATCCTCAAATAAGGCAGTAGGTAGGAACCTTCTGATTATCACTCAATTAGTCTTAGACATTTCCTCTAAACTATATATTTGACATCTTTTGAATAAGGAGGATTGGGATGAATGTATAAAATGTTTCTATCCAGAGCAGGCAGGATTTCATAAAGGACACAGCACAATAGATCATTATGTTACCCTGAAGGCCCTAATTCAGAAATATACCAACAGCCACAAAACCCCTTTATGTTGCATTTATTGACCTTACATCAGCTTTCAATTCGATTGAAAGGTCCATACTTTGGGAGAAACTTGACAGGACCAGTATCGATAGGCGACTACTTCGGTTACTAACTGAATTACATTCTGACATCAAGGCCAGGGTGAGAGTGGGCAGCCAAAGGTCTTCACCATCGCTGTGGGGTGAGTGGTGAGCAGTGGCAAAGGGGAAATAGCAGCGGGGGCATGGCATCGGCTCTCTGGGGCCCAGAGCATTTGGAGGCTCCCCAGGGGGCATGAAGTCACCAACTCCCTCCTCATGGTCTGTGCCTAAATGTACCACTCTTTGGGCGCTTCCTTCCATATGTCCCTCATTTGGAAGGCACACTTCAGTGCTGTTCTAGCTACTGTTTTTGACACTCTGTGGGGGCTATTCTGAAGTTTTTCTATTCTAAAGGGGGACAGTTAATAGCCTCAGCACTTAAAATATTTCAGGGCAAGGTGATATCACAGATGTTGTATGGTGTTGAGATCTGGAGGTGAGATGAGAAGGTTGTTGCTCAGTTGTAAATAATCCAGAACAACTTCCCAAGAAGGAATTTGGGCCTCCTCCAGGGCATTCCCGCTGTCTACCTAAGTCTCCATCAGCATTTAGTACAGGTTGAGTATCCCTAATCTGGACATCCGAAATCCTGAATGCTCCAAAATCCAGAAACCACCATGGCGTGCGCCTGCAGCACCAACTCATTGCGGCTTAGTTTTTGTTACATTTACAGCTATCTGTAGTTATCGTAAATTTAATGCTTATTCGTTTTTATACTTTAAATAAAACATAAAAGAATAAAATGCAGTGTACAGTAACCTTTCATGTTTAGACTTGGATCACATGCTCAAGATATCTCATTACAAACATGCAAATATTCAAAAATCCGGAAAAGTCCGAAATCCGGAACACTTCTGGTCCCAAACAGTTTGGATAAGGGATACTCAACCTGTACTGAAGTATCCAAGGTACTTCGAGAAACTAGACAGCCTCTCAGAAGATCATTTAGTCAAATTTTGTTATATTATAAGGACAGGAATCAAATGACTAAATTTCTGTCATATTATATTCAGCAGTTGTAATCCTTGCCCTCGGTGGGGGAACTCAGATCTTGGAGCAAAGGAAACATTAGAGAACGGCTCCTTGAATGGGATCCTTATCGTGATGCCTCTGTGGTACAGCTTTCAAGGTTTTAATTTTGGTACCACTATTATAAGAAACATAGAAGTTTCTCACAGTACCTGGTTAATCTTACTCACGTTATTACTGAGGAAGGCTTTTACAACTTTATGTTTTCAGACTAGGCCTACGGTATAACTCAAAGGGAGATTCTGTAAACTTCTGGGGGAACATTGCCTTTGTCCCTGAGGTGCTGGCCAAGTGGAGGATATACTCCATGATGGCTTTTATTGTCCTTTCTATGACGTGATTAGGGGGGAAAAAATTAGATAAATTCAAGGCTCGGATGTGAAATGTTTGATTTATGTTCTTGCGGATGTGATTTCATACGTCAGCTATCAAGTTGCCGCTTCTGTCTTGCTTTCTTTTAAACAGAAAGAAATTTTACATCTGTTATACCTTTTTCTACATTGTAGCTTTAATATTAGTTAAGCTAAATTAGCTTAACTAATTCTATATTACTATCTGCTGGAGTAATTTATGGTATGCTGTGTTTTGTTTGTTTTAATGTTTTTCTTTTTTATGTTATGACTAGTGGTTATAACAGTACGCCTATTACTTACTTACTTAGGGCCGTGAAGATTGCCAGTGTTGTGTAGTAAGAAATATAAAATTGACTTTGCTTAAAGCAATGAAAGGGCAACTGCTTCCACTGATAAGATATTTTCATTTTAAGAATACTTTCTAATGACCAAAGCTGAAATTAGTGCAGAATAGCAAGTAAGTAAATAATAAAAAAGTTTTTATATGTTTGATTTGGCTATGAAAAATGATATAGAATGCTATAGTTCTTCACAAAATCTGTATGTGATGTTGATTTTTCTCCATGTCTCTGGGGGCTGACTTTATCTCTTACCAATGAGTGGGAGATGACAACAAATATATTTGAGCCAAACAGATTTTATTTTGTGGTTTAGTGAACTACAATTAATTTTATAGAATATTTGATTGTGTTTTTCTATATTTCTGCTTTTGGCATCTTATGTTAGGGTAATATTGCTTTGCAGTCAAGATAAAAAGTAAAAATTAACACACACACACACCCAAAAGAAAACACCCAAAACCTTTGGAGTCTATCAATGCTACTTCCAACTGGAAAGAATATGCACTTTGAAAGGCTGCTTTGTATGGCAGTAATCACTCTCCACTCAGAGTAAAAGTGGGTCAATCCCATAAATTTGTAAATGTCTCTACACGTTTTATACAAACGGTTCTATTGCTTAAAAAAACTATGAATGGAAAATATTAGGCAGTAGCAAATTTACCATTGAAAAGTTCTGAACCTCTAAATGTAGATCATTGCCATGTAAAACACATGCTTAAATGTAATTATTGGCAACATAAATTCTCTGCAACAATTAATCCATTAAAAAAAAAAATTAGTAGTCTTCTTCCTGACACAGCACAGTTTTGGTTCCAGGTTGTGTGTTTTTTTAAAAAATAAGTGACATGCTGTAGGGCACAACTGTTTTTTTGAACATCTTTTTCAGAGTTTAAACCTTAGGCTGCTGGATAAACAAGTCATGTTTTAATTAGCTATGTCTGTTTTCAGTAAGACTATGTCAGAATACAAAATCAACAGATTAATTAGGGTTTGATTAAAACAGCACTAGTGTATGCAATTGTAAAATTGCCTCTGTAATAAGTTTTGTTCTTAGGTGCCACAAATGTATTCTTCTCATACGGTTAGACTTCTTAATAGCATGTATTTAAAATGCATTTAATTGGATGGTTAACGGCACTCATGGTACTTAATAGAAATACATTCTCTTTCTGTGTGGAGAAAAATCCTTACATGAACACCCACTTTCTTAAAAAGTGTCTTTTTGAGTGTTAAGGGGCTATGGTGAGAAAAATTAAAATAAAACATGTTATCCTAACTTTCTTGTGAAGTATGTTTGGAAGGAATTGTTTTGTATCTTAACTACTAACTTCCTTGCTGTGCAGGAAGGGGTCTGTGTCCTGTGGAGGAAGCAAACCATGGGATGCAGCCTAGTAATTTTGGAAATAGAAGTGTGCTAATCTATTAACATTTTAATTGATTTTTCTAGTAAGGCTGATGTTATGCAGCAGGTAATGGTTTCTAAGTTCTGAATTGAACTGTGTGTTTTACCCACCAGAATAATATGAGTAAAAGCTATTAGATATCAAGACTCCTAAAGATAGGATCACAGTTTCTGTAATCTGGTGGGTGTTTGAGTGGTCTCTGTTCAGATCTCAGCTCGGCTCTGAATATGCGTATACTGGATTACTTATGACAAATAGTTCTCTCAGTTTCAGTTGCCTATCTGCCAAATGGAAATAATGCTGAACTGTTGCACAGTAGACCTGAGACTAATATTCTCTTGATTCAGTTTTGTTTTTGAAAGTAGCAATGTTGGAGGATGGTATTCAGCTGATGAGGAATGAAATTGAAAAGAAAAATGTGTTCCAGTTGGGAATTGTGTATGGAACATAACATGATTTTATGTATTGATGCTGGATTCTGTGTATTGATGCCCACCCCATCAGGCTGATCAAATTGCAAAATTAACCACTTGGGATCCCAAACTGTCTTTAAAACTGTGTTTTAAACTGGATGTAGACGGGCTTGCCAGTTGAAGAACTTCCATAAGCATGTAAGCCTTTCAAAAGCAGCCAAAATGAGATGTCTACCCATAAAGGATGTATTTTGTGGGGAAACCGTGGTGTTGTTCTAGAAGGGGGTCATCAAATTTTCTGCTCAAACTCTGCCTGATGTATCTGCCTAGATGCCATTGACTGACTTGCTCTTATGTCACAGTATGCTTGTTTTGAATGGTTGTCATGGTCTTTGGCATCTGTTGGCTAAATGCTTTGCTTTAACAGATGACCTTTCTAGTCTGAACCAAGAGATGGATGCTTAGGCGAGTTACTGAGAGACTTTAGGATCTGATTCCCAAAGACTCAGATTCTAAATTGGGGATAAACAAATTAAGGGTTAAGTAAGATAAGTGACTTGGGAATATTTTCTTATAATTGCTTATCATAAAATGTCCCCCCCGCCCACACACACACTGCTTTGGAGCTTATCGGAGAGGGTTGTGCACTGAGTATGCTCGAGACAGAACCAGAGGCGTCTTAGCCCCAGTTTCAGTTCTGTCTTGCTCAAGCTTACAGGTCTGGGAGAGAGCACTTAACCTTTTTTTATTATAGCCTTCCGTTTCCCCCCAACTTATCTCCCTTCGCCTCCCTCTGTCTAGATCTTGTGAGGGTGAGAAGGGAGCTGCTCTTGAATCTGGTTTCCAAACCTTTCCACCCAAACTAACTTTTTCTGTTCTAATTTGGCTGATTGGTCTTCCAAAAATCTTTTTCCTTTTGTTGTTTTGTCTATACTTATGGAGCTGGCTCATGCCGAAGAGGTCCTTCGGGGCTCCCTCTCCGAGGGTTCACAACTGCTGCAGGACCTGGGCAGCTCAGATCTCCCTGTGGTCGCGCCCCGTGAACTAGCTGTGCCGGCGGTTACTGCACCCGCAGTGGCACTGGCTATGGAGCTACCTTTTAAAAAAGCTGCTAAGAAGTCCAGGCATTGCGGGGATCAGCCCCAGAGTAAAAAGAAAAAGCACAAGCACATGACCTCTCCCCAACAAGAGAGCTCCGTGCGACTCAGTGAACGGCTCCTGATAAAGGCAGTTTGCAAGAAATCAAAACCGCACCATTTCAAGCCGCAACAGCCTGAGGCAGATGACCAGCATCTTTCGGGCGATCCCCTAGCATCTTTGACCTCGCCGGTGAGGGGCCCAGTGTCTGAGGGGGAACCGGCTGGCCCATGCATTCCCTCTGCACTGCCCTTGGAACCAGTGAAGCCCTCAGTTCCATCCAGACTCCCACCAGAGGCTCTGCCTTCCTCGGTGCACATCACTCCAGGGCCAGTAAGTGATTCTTCTCCTCCCTCCACTCCACATATCATGGCTTGGCTGAGGGCTTTTTTTCAGGAGGAGCGTCTTGCGCCTCAGGAGCCTGAGCCACCTGCAGCTCCGAGTGCTAACCTGGTGTATTCTGCTCACATTGCCCCTGTCCTGCCTGTTGCTTCTTTGCCCTTAGCTCCCCTCCACCCACTAAGACAAGGCAGAGATCGCCTCTCCTCATTGTCACCAGACTCAAGCCCATGCAGGCACGCAATTCCCTTGTCTGAGAGGGGGTTGTTCGTTCCTAGCCATTAACCAGATGCAAAAGGAGACCGAATTGCTCTACTTCTTCCTCTGAAGAGGAGCCCAGGCTCAAGCGCCCAAAGTGCGCACCAATTCTTCCTGACCCCACTCACCCTCCCCCCTCCTATCCCTGGCGTTCCTGCAGCTCCTCTACCTACACCAGCGGCACCACTGCTCTTCAGGTCCCATCTGCTCCCGTTGCTCCCACCACCCCCATGCTCACCCCAGCCAGACCCAATTTACCTGTGTCTGATTCTGAGTCCTCCCCTTCTGGGGTAGAGGACCCTATTGAATCTAATGAGGAGGATGGGGAGTTACCTGATGAGGAACTCACCCCTCTAGTCCCTATCTCCTCTAGGCTTTTCTCCTCCTCAGATTTTGATGTTCTCCTTTCTAAAGTTAAGTGGGCCATCAATGATGTAGCCCCTTCCACAATGGCTGAGCCCCCTCCTTCCCTGTATCAAAATGTGTTCCCTTCAAGTTCCATTGGAAGTACCACGGTATGTTTTCTGCCTATATTTCGAAAGATCATGTGTGCAGAATGGCAGCACCCTGCGTCATCCCAACCAATTGGCAATATTCCTAAGAAACATTATAGCCTCCCTCAGGAGTTATGTCCCTTGTGGCCACCCCAAAGGTAGATCTCCCAGTGGCACAAATGGTGTCTAGTTCCATTATCAGTACCGAAGGCCAGGAACAGTTGAAAACCCAGGAAGACAGGAAATGTGACTCACTTCTAAAGAAGGTTCATGAGGGATCAGCTACGACCATCCGAGCAGCTACCACTAACTCCATTTTATCCCGTGCCTTGGTCCTCTGGGCCAACAAACTAGTAGCCCTTGTTCTGCCAGAAAATACCAAACTTCACCAAGGCATCAATAAAATGGCCAAGGCAGTGGCCCTTATGGCTGACTCCAGCCTGGACTGTATTAGCCAGTCATCTTGGGCCATGGTAACGGGTGTAGCCATATGCAGATCCCTTTGGCTAAAGAGCTGGAATGTGGATGCTAAGTCAAAGCTTGCCCTAACTTCAGCTCCTTTCTCAGGCTCCAATCTTTTTGGCCCTGCTTTAGATCCGATCCTCGTAGAAACCAGGGATAAAAAGAAGGCCATGCCATCCAGTCACAGAGACTCGCACAGGTTTTGTAACCTGCCTCGGTCTTTTTGTCCCAACAGGCAATTTCAAGGGACCCCAGACAATCAATTCCGAGACTTCCACACCCAGCCTTTCAGAGGCTTCGGCAGACCTCAGTGGCACCAGAGATTCAGAGGTAATACCTGGGGACACAACACCCACTTCTTCTCCTCAGCTCCTCCTCCGCCATCTCAAAAACAATGACTCCCTCCCAGTGGATGGCAGGCTGTCAGAATTCACCACAACCAGGATGTCCACATCTCAAGACAAGTGGGTCTTGGACACTGTATCCAATGGCTACGCCCTAGATTTCTCCTATCCTCTGCCCCACTGTTTTGTCATTTCTCCACGCTCCTGCAATGCGGAGAAGCATTGCCGTATGATTCAAGCAATTCATCTTCTTCTTCAGATTCAGGCAATAGAACAAGTGCCATCTGCGCAAAGATGTCAAGGCATATACTCCCTTTTCTTTCTCGTGCCAAAGAAGGATGGATCCTGGAGGGCAGTCTTGGATCTAAAACATCTTAATCGTTTCATTCGAAAGAAAAAATTCAGGATGGAATACCTCCATACCATCAAACAAACCATCCGCCCCGGAGACTATCTTGCCTCAGTGAACCTCTCGGATGCCTACCTTCATATTCCCATCAGACAGGAACACAGGGCCTTCCTCCGATTCACGTACAACAACCTCCACTTCCAATACTGGGCCCTCCCATTTGGACTTTGCTTGGCACTCCCGAGTTTTTATGAAAGCCACGGTGACAGTTATTGCCCACCTACGCCTCCAGAGAGTGCACATCCATCCTTATTTAGACGACCTTCTCATCTGATCTCTGTCATTCCTGCAAGCAGTGAGGGATGTCGTCAACAGTCTGCAGTGCCTCAAAGACCATGGCTTTGTGATAAACTTTGAAAAGTGTCACCTCAACCCCCCCTGATTGCTCATCCACCTGGGAGCCTGCTTCAACACAGCATGGGATTCCATCTTGCTGCCACAGGAGAGGATAAGCAAAATCATGTCCCAGTTATGCTCCCTGCTGCACCACCGCTCTGCCGATATCATGGTCCTCACCCAAGCTCTAGGATGCATGGCCTGTGTCCTGTAGGCCAGTTGGCCCTCTCGCCCTCTCCAGTGGTTTCTCCTCCCGTTCCAGAAGCTGGTCATGGCGACTACTCACAAGCAGGTTGTGATTCCCGAGATGGTCCGCAAGTACTTCCTATGGTGGCTATCTCTAGCTCTCCTCAAAGGTCTTCCCCTCTCCAAGCCTGCCGGGATAGTGGTAACCACGGATGCCAGCCTCCCCCGATGGAGAGCCCATTGTCTAGGACACCTAGCCCAGGCTTGATGGTCTTCAGCCAAGTCAAAGACATCAATAAACTGGCTAGAACTTCAGGTGGTCCATCTTGTGCTCCTCCATTTTCATTGGCTCATCAGACATCCTCATCAGAACCGACAACGTTACTGTCAAGGTGCATATCAACCGACAAGCCAACACTTGGTCTTGAGCTCTGATGAAGGAGTCCAATCTGTTAGTCCAGTGGGCGGAAGCTAATATGATCTCCATAGCAGCCAAACACCTCTGGGGCACAGAAAACACACAAGCAGACTGGCTCAGTCGGCAGTCAGTCAACCCGGAGGAGTGGTCTCTCCATCCAGAAGTATTCTCTCAAGTCACTCACATTTCCGGATCCCCTCAGGTGGACCTCGTCGCATCCCCCTCCAACCACATGCTCTCTTGCTTCTTCACGAGATACCACTCTTCTCAAGCAGAACCAATCGATACCATGACATCATTGTGGCTGAGGTCCCTGCTTTACGCCTTCCCTCCAACAGCCATTATCACGAGGGTCCTCAGGAAGCCGGTTCAAGAACAAGCGGAGTTGATCCTCATAGCACCCCATTGGCTATGGAGACCTTGGTTCCCGAATCTGCTAGACCTCTCGACCTGACCCCCTTGGCCTCTACCAAATTGGCGGGATCTTCTTTCCCAGGGCCCTCTATTTCATCCAGACCCCGAATGGCTGCAACTTTGTGCCTGGAGGTTGAGTGTGCAAAATTAGCTTCTCAAGGCTATTCTGAGTCTGTTCAAAGTACTATCCTGGCCTCTTGTAGACTGTCCACTATTAGAATTTACCAGGCTACCTGGGCTGCTTTCATTAGCTGGGCACGGGCAAACCAAAAAGACCCGCTCCTAGCCGGGGTTCCAGAAGTGCTGGCCTTCTTGAAAGCTGGTCTGGACCTTCGTCTCCGACCCACCATCCTGAGACGCCAGGTGTGTGCGCTGGTGTCGGTTCTCAACATCTCAAGTTCCGGCAATGCCTCTCCTGGTCTCCATCCTCATATTGCTAGATTTCTTAGGGGAGCTTCCAGTGCCCCCCCCATCCTATTCATCGCTTCCCCTCCTGGAACCTCAACAAGGTATTGAATGCTTTGACCAAAGCCCCTTTCGGACCACTGGCTACGATTCCTCTCAAGCTCTATCTTACAAACTCCTTTTCCTCATAGCTGTAACTTTTGCGTGTAGGGTCTCTGAGCTGGGAGTCCTTTCTGTCCATAAAGAGTTGTGTCTTTTCCAACCTGACTCCATGGTCTTCAGACTCAACCTGACCTTTATCCCAAAAGTCAACTCATCCTTCCATAGATCCCAGGATGTTGTCTTGCCCTCTTTTCCCCCCTCTCCGTCCCACCCTCGGGAGAAGCTCTGGCACAAGCTTGACATCTAGTGCATGTTGTGTGTTTATTTCAGACAAACTAAGGACCTCCGCAAGTTGGATTCCCTCTTTGTTTCCTTTCACCCTTTTCCCCTAGGTAACAAGGCATCCAGAGCTTCCCTGGCAAGCTGGATAAAATCTTGTATTCTCCTCACTTATGTCACTCTTAACCTTTCCCCCCCGTCCTCCTGGAGGTGTCACAGCTCATTCAGCTAGAAGTGCAGCCACGTGTGCAGACTTTTCGTCCCACACTCCTCTCTCAGAAATTTGTAAGGCGGCGACATGGTCCTCCATTGCCCCCTTCATTAAATACTATAAAACCTCCTCCTTTGCTACACCCCAGGCTGCCTTCGGTTGTAGAGTTCTTCAACAAGTGGTCTGATACATCCTTCCCTCCTTCTTTATCTCTTCTCCACTTGGGCAAGTCCCTCTCTGATGAGCTCCAACACAGGGGGAAAAGGAACATTGGCTTACCATGAAGGGTTCTTTTCCCCTGTGTTCAGAGCTCATCAAGCCCTCCCAGATGTAAAGGTTCAAAAAACATTTTTCCTCCTGTGGGTATTTTTTGGGTGGTTACCTGATTTTTCAGTTTTATTTGATTCTGGGAAAGACACCTCCCAGGGCTATAGTTATTAGGCTGTTCTTTCTTTATGTTTCCTCCCTCTGCTGCAGTTAGGGAACAGTTTAATTCTCTGTTTTCTCTTGAGCCTTTTCATTTAGAATCTCCTGCACTCAGCTCTCTCCTCCTGTCTTATTACGCTCTTCTCTACAGCCCCGGAACTGAACTGGTGCTAGGACACCTCTGGCAACAGGAAATTAGCACCACGTGATCTACTTCTGACTTGAGCATGCTCAGTGCACAACCTGCTCTGAACACAGTGGAAAAGAACCCTTCATGGTAATCCAATGTTCATTTCTCAATGAGAACAGCTCTGATTGTTCCACATTGTTGTTCAGATGAAATGGCTGAACCAGATATAGTTAGCAGCAACTCCCATTACTATGATGGCAGGAAATGTTGCTGCTGTGATCTTGGAAATTGCAGCCTATATCTCTGTTTACCTGATTCACCTGTAATGTTTTTCACTTATTTGAGGAGGGCATTCTGTGAAAGAAAGAAAAATAGTGTGTATTGGTCCACTTTCTTACACAATAATTTATTTCCCTAGTGAATTATATTAGAGATATATTTGAGGAAATGCTCATTTTTCCACTGGCTATGTATCTGGGAGTTTGTATAGTAAATAATAAACAACTTTATTTGTTAGCCACCCCATAACAAATTGTTCTCTGGTTAGCTCACAACACAGCATTAAAACATGAAATAAAAACAGCTAACACATTAAATCTTAACAGACCAAAAGGCAAAAAAAGGAAAATACAATATAAAGCAATTGTAAAACTCTTTTAAATCAGTTAACAATCAAATTTGAAAATTAAAAAGTCCCAGGAAAGTTTTGCTCTCAAAGTTGGGAAATGCACTATACTAATTCACAGACATTGGTATACTCTGTTTGAGATATATTCTGCCTTAGGCTGAACTGAAAAAATTTTGTGTGTGTGTGTAGGGGGGAGCACTTGAAGTTGAAGAAGAGTTGGCTCTCCCTTTTCACCTCAAACTTCTATAAGAGATTCAGTAGAACTTAAATGAGATTGTCTGAATAGGAACAGTGCCCTTTTAAATTATAATTAGTGAATGAATTAACTAGTATGAATTTTTATGAGTCACAGTGAATTACAGGTATTAATGACTTGACAGTCTTGCGTATGCTAAAAGCAGTGGTTATCCAAATGGGTCTTCAACTGCCACATCAAGCAGAACGACATTAAATAGTCTGATCAGGACTTCATTTTACTTTTAAAAGCGTCTCCCACCCCCACCTCAAGTTCCACTAATGAAGTGAAGCTGAAATAGGGCATAGCTAAGGCGAGACGCAGATTCTAGTCTTCTGGGTGGGCTGAAGAATAGGGGAAACTGCTGTTGGCAGCCTTTCAAATTGTGGTGCCTCGTGGCTAGATTCTGAAGTTCTAAATTATAAATATATCTTGTGCGTGCCTCATGTAGCATTGGTTTTATTACTAGAATGCAAGCATCAAACACTCAGAGGAGAAGGGCATCTATTGTACACTAGCACTCTTTTCCACAGTACAAACCTTGACCTAATTTCTGTAAGCATCTTCATTTTTCACTGTGTTGCCACAAGATGGGATGCCGCTGTTGTATGTATGCAGTTGAAAAGGCACTTAATTTTTAAGTACTGCTTAAAAAAAAATCACACTAAATTGTAAACTAGTTTTAACCCAGATTCTGGATTCAGTAAACAATCTTTCTTATTGCAGAATACAGCTATGTGCTTGTCAGTTCTATTGCTACATTGCAGGTATAGTAGTATAATGATCAGGTGGTTTTCACTTTAGGAGGCAGGGGTGCATTGCAGAATTCCATCTTGTGAGGTGAGGAATTAGCCTTGAGAATGTTGCCTGTAGGGGCTCAAAGTCTCCCTGAAACAGCTGCGGAGTGACCAAGGAAGGGTGGGGGAGGTGGTCATTAAAGACTGGTTCTTAACTTTGATTGAACTGCATGTCCCTTTCCCAAAGGAGGTCTTAGCCTCTGGGCCTTAGTCCTGTAATTTGCACAATGACTCGGCAGAGGGTTGTGCAATCATTATGGTGACTCTGGATTACCATATTTTCCCGTATATACCCTGCTGGGCATAGAGTTTTTTTGCTTCCAGTGAAAGGGGGCATGGGCATCTACGTGGATGTGGGGTCCAGTATATACTTTGGTTTTCTACATAAAACTTGCTGCCATGGTAATCACCCCCTTCTCGCCACCATTTACATTCAATATAGTATCTGAAACTGATGAATCCTCTTCCCTTGCCTCCCCCTGACTCATTGCTGATCCCTGTTGCCATTCCCATGCTGGCCCCAAGACATTTTTGGCTCTGCAGGCCTGGCTAGACCCCAGTAAGTGACAGAAGGCAGCAATAACAGGAGAGGAGAACCTTTGCCTCAAGAGTCCAGGTAGAAGGAGCAGCAGGTGAAGAGCTGCTGAAGATGCCCAAGATTTCTATACATAAGAACACAATAAAAGCCCTGCCGGTTCAGGCCCAAGGCCCATCTTGTCCAGCATCCTGTTTCACACAGTGACCCACCAGATGCCTCTGGGGAGCCCACAATACTATGAGAGCATGGAGAGCTGGTCTTGTGGTAGCAAGCATGACTTGTCCCCTTAGCTAAGCAGGGTCTGCCCTGGTTGCATATGAATGGGAGACTTGATTTGTGTGCTCTGTAAGATATTCCCCTCAGGGGATGGAGCCACTCTGGGAAGAGCAAAAGGTTTCAAGTACCCTCCCTGGCTTCTGCAAGATAGGGCTGAGAGAGATTCCTGCCTGCAACCTTGGAGAAGCCTCTGCCAGTCTGTGTAGACAATACTGAGCTAGGTGGACTTATGGTCTGACTCAGTATATGGCAGCTTCTTATGTTCCTATGTTCGTAACATTTAGTTTTTATGTTATCTAGTTTTATTTTAATTTTAATGTAAACTGCCCTGAGCCACCTTTGGTAGAGTGGTATATAAATAAAACAAATAAATAATGCCCTCTCTCCTACTGTTACTCCCCTGCAACTAGTATTTAGAGGCATTTTGCTTCTGTGGCTGGAGGTAGACTTTACTCTCAGACTAGCAGCCATTGATAGACCTGTCCTCCATGAATTTATCTAAGCCCTCTTAAAGTCATCTTGTGACAGGGAATTCCATAGGTTGATTATGCATTGTGTGAAAAAGTACTTCCTTTTGTTGGTCCTAAATTTCTTGACAATCAGTTTCATGAGATGACCCCTGGATCTAGTGTTATGTGAGAGGGAAGAAAAAAAATCTCTATCAACCTTCTCCACATCATGCCTAATTTTATAGACCTCTATCAAGTCTCCCTTCAGTTGTCTTTCTTCTAAACTAAAAAGCCTCAGGTGTTGTAGCTTTGCATCATAAGTAAAGGTGATCTATGCCCCTGATCATCTTGGTTGTCCTCTTCTGCACCCCTACAATGTCCTCCTTAAGATATGGTGACCACAACTGTACACAGTACTCCAAATGTGGCCACACCATAGTTTTGTGTAAGGGCATTATAATACTAGCAGTTTTATTTTCAGTCACCTTCCTAATAATCCCAAGCATGGAATTGTCCTTTTTCACAGCTGCCGCACATTGAGTCGACATTTTCAATGAGCTGTCCACCGCAACCCCAAGATGCCTCTCCTGGTCAATCACTGATAGCTCAGTCCCCATCAGCGTTTATGTCATATTGGTGTTTGTTTGCCCCTATATACATCACTTTACATACTAACATTGAACCTCATTTGTCATTTTGTTGACCACTCCCCCAGTTAGGAGAGATGCTTTTGGAGCTCCTTGCAATATCTTTTGGATATCACTACCCTAAATAGTTTGGTGTCATCTGCAAATCTGGCCACCTCACTGCTTACCCCATCTTCTAGATCATTTATGAACAGGTTAAGGAACGCTTGTCCCAGTACAAATCCCTGGGGGATCCCACTTCTTACTTCCCTCTGTTTAAAGAACTGTTAACTTATTCCTACCCTTTGTTTCCTGTCTGTTGATCAGTTACCAATCCACACATGAACATGTCCACTTATCCCATGACTGCTAAGTTTTCTTTTGATGAGGAGATTTGTCAATCTTTTTGAAAGTCCAAGTATATTATGTCAGCTCGATCACCTTTATTCACACACCTGTTGACATTATTAAGGAACTCCAAAAGGTTTGTGAGGCACAGTTTACCTTTGCAGAAGCCATGCTAGTTCTTTTTCAGAGGGAACCTGTTCTTCTATATGCTTAACAAATGTACCCTTGAGAATGCTTTTCCATCAATTTGCCTGCAACGGACATTAAGCTAACTGGTCTGTAATTTCCCAGATCCCCCCTGGATCCCTTCTTGAAAATTGTGTTACATTGACTATTTTCCATGACACTGGCATCTCTCACCAGGTCCTATACACCACTCCGGATTAAATCCATGGTTGCCTTCTCTCTGGAATTCAGCATATCTAGAAATGTGGCCTCTTTGTCATTCCGTGACTGTGAATTTACCCATTGTATGTGTGGGTAATTGAAACCACCCATTATTACTGCTCTGTCTCTCCGATGCCTCCCCAATTTCCTTCTGCAATTCCCAGTCACTGTCAGTGTTTTTATCAGGAGGGTGATAGCACGCCCCTAGTAGCACATTTCCTTTCAGGCCTTCTATTGTTAGCCACAGAGTTTCTGTGGAGGACTCCAGTATTCCAAGGTTTTCTAGCTTGTGAGATTCTATCCATTCTTTAATAGACACTTCTGCTCCACTCCCAATTTGCTACTCCCTGTCCTTTCTATAGAACTTATATTTAGGAATAACCATGTCCCATTGGTTCTCACTGTTCCACCATGTTTCTGTTATGTCCAGATTTTGTATGCCAAATTATGTACAAGCCTTGAAGGAAAGGTACTCTGTGCATGCTTAGAACTCTTTCAGTCCTTACTACTAATTTTCCACAACCAGTAAGCTAGAGTTCCTCATTGCTTGTTCCCACTCTTTTCTCCCCTATTCTTTACTAGAAAAACCATAATTTAGTACAATTATCACTAAATGATGGCCTATAAGCTGGTACCACCATAACCACTTCATTTTTACTGGCCCCTTGTCCTATAGGTTTTCAGGTAGGGCCACATATCTTGTAATGTTTGTATGGTGCCTATTATAGGTAGAAGCTCTGCATACATGATAAAGAGTAACAGGTACCAGAGAAGAGGGTGTGCTAGTTAAGCACATTTGAAACCCAGAACCTTTGTTTTCAAAAGCTGTAATTTGTTTTAGAACATACAAGATCAAATATTAAATAAGTCTAGCTCAGAGTATGGACAGAATGTCTTTATTTTACCACTAAGAAACCACATGCTCAGACAACTAGGATTAGAGACAAAGGCTTAAATGAGACATAGAACTCAAAATGAAAGCAGTGCTGAATTTGTGCCAGGCTCATCCCAATGCCTCTCTCACTATTGTTAGGATGCTACCTGACTGTGAAAAATAAAAATAGTACAAAGCGTCTGTAATGCTCCAGGGGCAATGCAGCCTTTCATGGTAGATGCTGGCACAACTTATCTCTCTGCAGACAAATAGAGCACTGATCATTCTACTACTCTGATTGAAGGGGAAAGCTTAATTGTGCTGTTAAGCATTAGGCCTGTGCAAATATTCAGCTCCAAATACCCAAAGCCGAATAGTGCACACAGCCTCCTGGCATCGGGCAGAGGAACATTTCCACTGCTCCTCTCGGCAAAATGCCGTTCTGTCCACCGTGCTGTTGGAGCCCCTTAAAGCAGGTGTTTTTAACCTAGGATCCATGGACCCACCCACCCCGTCCTTTAGGCGGTCCTTTGCTGTACCGGGTTTAATTTGCTTCCTGGTGACTCAGAATAAAGTTCTTGAAAAGAACTGTCCTGAGTACTTACTTTCCCCTCTCTTTTTTTACTGGAGCCTTATAAAATATCTATAAGTGGGGTGAGGATCCATGGGTAATAGTTGTGGATCCAGGGGGGTCTGTAGGTGCAAAAAAGTTAAGAGTCTCTGCTTTAAAGGGAGTGGGTGTGTAAGTGCTTCCTTACAGAGAGCTCTATGGGGAAAGTACTGGAAAGGATTCCTCTTTCTAGTGCTCCTCACATGCTCTTCCAGACATCACTGGGGTTGGCAGGACTCTATTTTCCTCCAAGGGGTTTCACCAGCTTGGGGAACAGCACAGTATTGTGTGGAGGTAAGTAGTGGGAACAATCTCCTCCATGCAGTGCCAGCGGGGCTGCACACATTTTTTGGCTTTGGATATTTGGAACCAAATATTTCCACAGGCCTAGTAAACACACATATATTTCAAAACTAGTTGGATTCAAATAAATATGCAACAGGCAAACTAAAATCCATGATTTTCTTATGGCAGTGAATCTTCTGTGATTACCAACAGACAATCATGACAGTTCTGGAAGATTCAGGACAGTTGGAAAATAAATGTAAAGTGATTTTGTACTTGAACAATAAGGCTTAAAGTTTTCTTGAATTTGCAGGGGAGACATCCAGATTGAACTCTGAAGGCTGTTACACTTTTAAATAACCAATAGCTTTTAAATATATATTTCTACATGTATGGGTAGCATGAGTTATAAGGGCCCACTCTAACTTTAATCAAGCAGCTCACCATTTTACTATTAACAAAATATTTAACTTTCTCTACTTTTCCTTTTGGAAGGATCCCCAATTAAAACTCTGCTTTCAGCCCACACTAATAAGTAGTCAAAAAACAAAAACAAAAATAGGCCAATAGGAACCTAGTCAGACCCATGGTCCATCTTGCTAAGTTTTGTTTACACTGACTAGCCGCAGCTCTCCAAGGTTTCAGGCAGGAGGCTTTTACAGCCCTGCCTGAAGTTGCTAGGAACTTGAACCTGGGACCTTCTGCATGCAAGCAGATACTGTACACTGAGCTATGGCTCCATTCCCTAAGGAGGATATATTACAGTCAGGCGCAGAGCTATAATAGAGTGCAACCCACCACTGGTTCCTGCCCGTCCCCAGCAATGCTGCTTGGCTGGTAGGAGCACACCATCACTGGGTTGGGAGGCCGCCTGCCACCGGCACCACCACTGGGAGAGGGAGCATGGCACCACCAGGGTAAGAAGGGTGCTGCCGCCTCGTGGGGTTGCCCATGATCAGATGGGCTGCCTATGCCCTCCCTACACCACAGCTTACAGCAGACTGTGTGCACGTGTAGTCATGCATCCAAATGCAAACCAAGGTAAAACCTGCGTAGCAAAGGGGACAGTTAATGCTCACTACCACAAGACTGGCTCTCCATCCCACAAACAAACAGCAGTCTCTATCCAGGTTTGTTCTCTTGTTGAGCTGAAACTTTATAGGACAACCAGCCCCTTTAGAAATACTATATACAGTGGACCCTCGACTTACGAAGTTAATCCGTTCCGAACGCACGTTCATAGGTCGAAATTTTCGTAAGTCGAAAAGCGCACCCACAGAGGTCTGGAAACATTCGTAAGTCGAGGAAACCGCATCTAAAAATTCGTAAGTCGAGGAAGCCGCATCTAAACCGGCAACGACTTCCGGTCATTTTTGTCGTTTGTAAGTCGAAAACTACGGATGTCGAGTAGTTTGTAAGTCGAGGGTCCACTGTATATACATTAGAAATACTAACATATTCTCAGCAACTCACTATAGGAACAGAAGAGGGTTGCTATTATTTGCAGGCATGCCTGTATTCTACTTAGTAATGAGACTGTTCTCACGCGCAGTCTAACCCAGGCCAGGGAAGCCCAGGCTGCGCATGAGAACCTCTGGGATCAGGCCCAGTCCCAGCAGGGCAGCACCACCTAGCCTAACTTTTTAGCATTGCAATTAGCTGAGGATAAGGGGGAGAGTGCTCCCTTAACCCGGGCTTCCTGCTTGTGTGCAAGCTCGGGCTGCTTCCAGCCCCAAAGCACTGAGCTCAGTGTGCAGTGCATTGTGGGATACCTAGAGGCTGGGACACGTTGTCCCGGCTCTTCAAAAATGGACCATGTGGGAGGCTGGACGGTGCTCCCACGAACACTTTGCCAATCATTTGGGGGGAAGTTGAGTGAAGCGAAGCCTTCCGCCGTCTGCCCACCTGGGTTAATTATCTGGAAAAGTAGTTTAACTATGAATTACATCATCTCATACTGCACAGGAGGAGGCAATGGTAAACCCCTTCTGTATTCTACCAAAGAC
The DNA here is from genome assembly GCF_027244095.1 of Hemicordylus capensis. Classification (NCBI taxonomy): domain Eukaryota; kingdom Metazoa; phylum Chordata; class Lepidosauria; order Squamata; family Cordylidae; genus Hemicordylus; species Hemicordylus capensis. Next base: position 236,254,890 of record NC_069660.1, on the reverse strand, counting down.
AACCACAGGGCTCTGTGGTTGCCAGGAGTCGACACCGACTCAACAGCACACTTTACCTTTACTTTTTAAAAGGAGATTGCAATTATCATTCAACTACATGCAAAGTAGTTAAGTATTGCCCGACCCTGTATTTCAAAGGCTGCTCTGCACCACTGTGATTACTTGCCAGAGAAAGGAGCAGCTTTCTGCTGTGCTTCAGCAGCACCACTGTGGACAGCTTGAGGATGGGGTGGAGTCCACAGCTAAACAAGAGCCAGGAAACACAAAGAGCCAGTAGAGTCCCACCTGGGTCCTACCTGGCTAGGGTGCCAACATTCCATTGCCCGAATAAGGGACAGAAATTGAGGGGTCATCTCAGGGGCGGGGCCATCCATACAAACCAAGTGTCAATTCTGTGTCTCTGTGTGTGTGTGTGTGTACACACACACACACACACACGCTCCTGTATGTAGTTCTAGCATATGCTCCAAAATAGTACTATTTTCTTAATTTTGAATGTCTTTTTTGCTGTATTCAGTTCACTACTTCATCCCTCATACATTCTATATCTCATCTGATCTTTCAGGCTTTTGATCTGATAGAAGTGCAAACGTTATTTTCTCTCTCTTCAATTTGTCAGAGTTCTCCTTTTAGTATCCCTTAATGGTTCCCTTCCTTCTGGTTCTTCTTCATTTTTCTTCTGGTTCATTATCTCTGTTGCTTTTCTTCTTTTTCAAATATCTGTTACTCCTATCTCTCTTCTGTCTTACTGTCTTACATATCTACTGCCTGCTCTTTAGGTCCAATTCCTTACTCCATTTAAAAATCTATTTCAACTACTTCCCTTCCTTCTCTTTAGTGTATTTTAAATCAGCTGTTACACTCTTTTGAAAAAGTCTTCCACCGGCGTCAGTCAGAGGTAAGGCAGGGGCCAGAAGAGGAAGAGGAGCGCGCACATATTCTGCTAGTCCAGAAGAGCTGCATGCACATGTGTAGATGCTGGAAAAGCCAATCCTTTTAACGTTTCTATTGCCGCCACCATGTAGCTGAGCAGTCTGCCCAGCAGAGTGTAGAACTTCTTAGGGGTGGCACATGCTGCATATCCACTCGCTGCTTCCCCTGGTGGGCAGCACCACCGCCACTAATCCCAGGGCTCAGTCAGTGTTGCTGTTGCACTGCCGTTGCCTCTTCAGCAGTCTCAGAGCAGCCTTTCCCATGTCCAGACCTTGCCAGCTCCATTGTGCTGCCTGCTGGATCCATTGCTCATAGCTGCCCTAATACAGGGGAAAGAGCATCCCGGGTGGAAAAGCTACTTCTCCCTGGAATTATGGGATGTCCCAGCCAATCCGGGACAGTTGACAAACCCACACTTGGCTCTTGGCTTGGATCTGCAGTCTAAGCAACTCCTCACTTAGGTACAGACTGAGCTGCTCTTAGACTCCTCCCTGTCCCCACTGCTGACCCACTAGATGGCCCTGCTTGACAGCTGCTGCCTCCACTATCTGCCTGGTCAGATCTTGGTTGCCTCCAGCCTGATACCCCTATGTGAGTTTCCCTTTGGTTGCTACAATAGCAGTGTAAAAGCATGTACACATCTGCTTAGTTCAAGGTTAATTCGCAATTCACATGATCCTAAGTGTGCACTTCAGTATAGGAGTATGGGCAGGTACCGCTCCAAAGAATTCCTATGTTAAATTAATTAAAGTAAATGGCAAAATAGCAGGTCATGGGAAAGCAGTGTTTAAAAAAAAAATATTGCTGAATGAGTGCTCCTACATTGCAGTTGCATGAGGGGGGGAAACCTGAAAGGGAAAGAGGGAAATTCCAGAAACATAATAGTTCACAGAAAAGACTGGGAATATAAATAAAGAGAAGTTATAATGTTCATTACTTACTTCACCTCTGAAAATATCCACTAAGGTCATTCACATGACCCAAGACGGCAGGGCAGGGAAGGCTGGGGTAAAGGCAGGAGCACTCCTACCTCCCCCCCCCGACAATATCCTGTCTTCTTTGGGCCGCACAGCTTACACCCCCACATGAGCTGTGTTGTCTGGAGCCGTGCAGCCACCTGGAGGCTGTGGGAATGCAGCCTGGCCTCCAGAAATCTGTCAATGCACCATTTGAGGAATGCGGTACATGTAGGAACTTTCCCAGATCCAGGTGCTCTAGGCACCTGGCTCTGTGGCTGCCGGGGCTGCAGGCAGACTGAGCAGACACATGCTTATGCCCTTCTATATAGGTATTAAAGTAAAGTTGTGCCGTCGAGTTGGTGTTGACTCCTGGTGACCACAGAGCCATGTGGTTTTCTTTGGTAGAATACAAGAGGGGTTTACCACTGCCTCATCCCGCGCAGTACAAGATGATGCCTTTCAGCATCTTCCTATATCGCTGCTGCCCGATATAGGTGTTTCCCATAGTCTGGGAAAAATACTAGCAGCGATTCAAACTGGCAACCTCTTGCTCCCTAGGCAAGTTACTTCTCTGCTGTGCCATTAGGTATTAGCCTGGGGGAAAACCTTGGGCTACCTGACGGTGCAGCACTGGGATTGGGTGTGATCCTGGCATTCAACATGAGCAGCCCTACCCAGGTAGGGCTGTGCAAGCCTGGGTAGGGCTGCTTGTGTGAACAGGCTCATTGGATATGAACTTATCATGGCAAGTTGAATAGCAATGAACACACAATGAACACAATGAACTTTTCTCTCCTTAGGGAAAAAGCATAGCAAGCTGAGTTCTGGGAGAAAGTGGTATCCCTGTACAACTGGTACAATATTAAATTAACTTGGATTCAATGCAATGAATTAGAAACAAATGTGCATTTATTGTCTAAAAACCTAACTGCATAGAAAGATCCACAACATTGTCTTTAAATTGGGCTGAGTTAATGTTACCACAACAATAAAAGCTGCAAACAATTCTTTGTCTGAATTTCCCCACTCCCCTACACACACTGCTCATTCTTTCCCCTCTCCTCCTGTGCTTCTCCCCTCTTCCTATGTGGGTACTGGTGTGCCTCCCTTTGTAGTTGAGGTTAACTCCCTTGGGTTAAGCACGGGTGTACAATTGAGATTGTAGGAAGTGCTTGCTGCCCCCTTCTGATTTATAATGTAGAGCCAGTAAGTAGGGATGTGCACGAAACACAATTTGAGTAGTGGATCACAACACATCCCCACACCTTCAGTACCTGCTCCTCCACAGCTCGCCACCACAGAAGGTTTGGCAACACTTCCCCCAGCTATCATCATGCACCAGTGGGGCATCTCCTAGCTGCCTTTGCACGATGCACATCCCTAATTCTTATTTGGAATTGTAGCAAGTAAGAAATAGGAAGCCTGACTGAAGCACTTTCTAAAAGTTCCTTATTAACCCAAAGGTAATGGCTGACATGTTGAGCAGCCATCTTGTGATTTAGTGGAACTGTGTTGGGTAAACCTCAGCGACATATTTCTGGAAGGCAAAGAGGGGGAGTCAATGAAAATCACTCTTTCTCCCTCCTGAGTGCAGTCTGCTACTCTGGAAGACTTTGGCTGAGTTCAGAGCGACCTCCCTGCTCAGGGATGCAGCTGCACTAGAGCACTGGATGGTTGCTCAAAATGTTGCCCACTAACTGAAGCACTTGAAGACTGGAGTGTAAGTGTCCACCGAATTTTCTCAAGTTACTGTGAAAATGGATACATTGAATATTGTGTTGATTCTATTTGCAAATATGCATAGAAAGCTACTTCTCTCAATTTTTTTCCTAAGACAATTTCAACACTGTACCAATGAAGCAAAAAAGATTGTTTGCCTGTAGAAAATGCCATTCTAACAAACTTTTGAGAATGACTTCATGACACATTGCTTATGGGTAAAGCAGCATTTTATAGAAGTAGAAAGCGTTGTCTTGACAACCTAACTCCGGCTAAGAATAGAAAACTGAAATTGAAAGCCCAAATTTGCCATAATTTTGTGTAAGTTTGTTCAGTCTTGTACTTGAAGTTGAAATCCAGTTTCAAAATAGTGTGAGCTTGTTTGTACATGCTTACATTTGATTTCATATAATGCGTTGTAAAAAACTTATATTTCATTATAGTGAATATATTCTTAGAATTTTTGTGCAGATGAACTAATTAGTTCTGTGCCTTACTGTGGACAGAAACATACCAGGTTCTTCCATAATCTATTTAGGAGTGCATTTATTCATTTTACACTGCAATAAGTGCTAGATCTCTTCTGTTAGCAATTGATTCATGGAATATTCAGGTTTAATTTGGCCATAAAGGGGGTCATTGTCATCCTGTATAAAATAACATTTGGAACAGAGT